>NW_024609870.1:0-345433 GCF_016920785.2 Ixodes scapularis | reverse complement strand
AAGAGCGGTTTTTTGTTCTTCACTTCCGAAAGGTCGAGGACACCAACTGCCAAATTATTTAAGCAAATCACAGAAATTGTTAAAGACCCCAGGCTAGCGTAGCGGTTGTACTGCACTGGCTAAATTGCTCATCTACAGCGAGTGACACGTCGCAGCTTTGGAATGGCTGACCAACTACTCCCTGTATAGGTATTCAGACAACCCCAATTATTACTAGAGGAACTGCCCTGCTTGCAGAGTATCGCCTTCCTTTTCCTTTCCCCGCCAACTCCGTATTGGCGGAGGTCACGTGCGCCGAGCTGGATCCAATCATCATGCGGGAAAGCGACCTTGCAGGCGCCGTCGCTTTGCGTTTGCGAAATATACATCCCACATAAAAATCGAACCAACGGGAAGGTTCCTTGACCACGGAACATTTTGTGTAGCCCCAGGGCCCGTTTGCTCGAAGCCGGTTAACTTTAACTGCGGTTAAAGGTTAACCGCTTTTCCCTACTAGGTACCCACAAGTACCTAGCCAAGTTTGACGAGGGCTGGATGAGCGATAGCTTCGTGTTCTATTATGGTTGGTAGCTGGTGTTTCCTGCTGGTTTGCAACAACTATAAGTGGCCTTTCTGGAAAGTTCCCGAAAAGCGGGCACCCAAGAATGCTTACTACCGGGTTTTCGAGACGCAGCGCGGCATACATTAGAGCTTAAGCAACACTTTTTGTGACTCGTGGTACGGATATTAGGTAAGGTAAAACTAAATTAACACTTGATTGGATAATTTCTAAATGTTGGGCTGCTTGAATTGAAGACCCAGCCTCGTTGAAATTTCCTTCCATGTTCGAAAGAGGATGACGAAGTTCAGTCCCAGAAATTACGAGGAAGAAATTAGCAGTAAAAGGCGGGCATTACACCGGCCACATGGTTACCAGCATATAAGAACTGTATTTAACACGTCATAAATTGAAAAACGTGTTGATTCGACCCTAGTGAAAATCATATTTTTTGAACTACCGAAGTATCGAGGAGAATGCTGAAAGTGTAATTCTAGGCCCCGCGCGCGTTGGCCTTCCCCGTATAAAAGATTCGTTGTAAATAATCCTAATAACGTTTTGACGAAGGCGCTTGCGAGGCAAAATTTATTTTTGGCTTGTGCTTTCGAACAGTTACCACTGCGGACGCCAGCACGTGCAGCGCGAGTAACTACACTCGTAGCATGCTCCTTTGTGCTTGGGAAATTTAGCAAAAGGTCTATTGGGACGCTGTCTGCTTCTGCGTGCTATCGATACGCGCCCGATTGAGTCAAAGCAATACAATCGCTACGTTCGATTTGCCTCGATCTCCCGCACCGGTGCAGAAAGGTGTAGGGCGGCGTACTTCCGGTCGTATTTGAATACATATGCCGGAAGTACACTGTCCTACACGTTTCTGCATCGGTGCAAGGGGTTGAGGTAGATCGAACGCAGCTATTATAGAATTCCAAAGACGTTGCCACGTTGACAGTTATTGCGTTCATTTGGGCTTAGGAATGGCCAGAATCGAAAGACTATAAAACAAAATGCGGCAAGCTTATTGCTTATGCGTTTCGATTTAAGTGAGGTAAGGCAGAGCGAAAGCCTCCGACACCATTCATTGCTTACTAAAGCGCCCGATATTGCAGCTACTACGGCGTGTTAGTTCCAAAGCGAGCGCTGCTCGGTCACAGGGGTACCCCGCCATGTTTCCCCACCGAGCAGTCTACGAACCTAACATATTTAAAATGTGTTAGGCTCGTAGACTGCTCGCACCTTTTGTTCGTTCTAGATAAAGTATGTTTTGTCTATACGATATTTAAAGAAAACCAGGCGTATTTAAACGTAGGAATGCGTCAGGCGGTCTCGGGACCAGTGGCAGAGTGAGCCTTGGTGCTATAGAGCACCGCAGCTCGGACTCGGACCCCAAGAGTCGTGTGCTCGATGGCCGCCCTGCCTGTTTCTGTCTGGATGAGCATCGTAAAAAACATGCCAGAACTGTACAGAGGAGACATTTCACGCCTCTTGGGGCAGTGACGTTTCCCGCTAATTCTTATCACGCGCCAGAAAAACAAAATGCGCGTAACTCTAATGGATGATCGAGAGATGCGCCCTTAATTCGACACTGCAACGTATCGACAGAGATCAAGAAGATTTACCAGCCAAATGCGTATAGTGACTTCATATAGTTGGCACGAAAATCTACATGCCCCACCGCTTCCAGTAGTCATTGAGCGGTGTGCGCCACGAAACAGTAAAACGCGATTAAAAGCGAACTAAAATATCCGCAAATGATACTTCTATTAAGCGCCCGGAATTTTCCGTATTCTGAAACCAAATTAGATAGGAATCGTGGATTTACTTCGAGTCATAGCGGTCCAGCGGTCGACCATCCGATGACGAGAACGGCTGTATAGAGCCTCACCATCCAAGGCGCACTCCATGTTGACGCGGCCTCACGTCATCCACCGTCACACAGCACAGACAACAAACCTTCCAGCTAGGTCGTCGTATCCCAATACCGTCGCTGCCATCCCGAGGGAAATACAACCGCGGAGCTACCGCGAATCGCCAAAGCCCACGCACTGTTGTCATCGAGAATCGACTTTTGGTTCGTGATTCTGTTTCTGGAAGGACACCCCGTCCGCTGTCAAAGCACATACGATGGTTACAGAGGCACTTCTTTTCACAACAGAAGCGCTACTACCCACGTCGGTCTTCGATTAAATTAAGCTCGGAAAGCACGGAACACTGCACGCACCGTTCACCATATTAAAATTATCACTGTGGCCAGCTCTTCGCGTCGAAACAAAGATAAATCAATGAAAGCAAACCGGCTACACGTTGAAAGGCAGCCGACGCAACGTTTAAAACGCGACGTGGCCAACTTTTCTGTCATCGCGAGCCTCAAAGCAACATCAAGTTTTCATGTGGCCGCCAACATGCTCTGCGGTTACTTCAGAGGGCACTGAAAGCGGAGAGTTGCACAGGGCCTGGTGCACCGGCGCACTTGACGCATGCACTTCCAAGACCAAGGCATCTTCCCGCAGCGGCCCGGAGGGGGAAGGCGCTCACCTTGATGGAGTCGTAGCAGGCGATGACGCGTCCGTTCTGCACCTCCACGTTGGGCGGTGGGTGGGCGAACTTGCACTCGGCGTCCTGGCGGGAGCACTTGTTGCGCTGGTACTCGCGGCACACCTCGAGCTGGAGCCAGCGCGAGTCCTTCACGTTGGCGGCCGCCGCCATGATGGAGCCGGCCGACAGCGGCGCCGCGGTGACCAGCAGCGGCGACGAGGACGACGCCGGCTGCTGCACCAGGGCGCCGTTGCCCGTGGCGCTCACCACGCCCGCCGTCGGGCTCGGGGGGCTCGGGGGGGGTCGCCACGCTGGCGCCGGCCGCCGAAGGCGCTACGGGGCCCGTCTTGGAGCCGAGGGGGGGCGGGCGGGAGAGGGGCCTGCGTCTCGGGGGCTGCTTCAGGAAGCCAACAGCGGCCTTCGGGGGCCCATGCACCGTCGCCCGGCTGCCACTGCAACGACAAGGACCGCCACCGGTCAGGCATATACGCCGCCACCTCTTTCCACGTCTAGCGTTTGCGCCTCATTTTGCGAGCCAAGTTGCAAACACTTTGGAATCGAGGCACACGAGCCGCGAAATACGAAAGCTGACGACAGCCGGTGTGTATGCCATCGTGCCAAGAATACAGGCCTCGGAAAGATTCGGCCGACAGCAGGTAGAGCACAGGACATGGCGCATTTAGAGTGCCTTCATACAAACGCGCGCTTTTGCTTGAGAACTGACATCTCAGCCATTTTTCCGCCCAATCGTTTTTTTTATGCATTTTGAAGTGCGCGCAATCCGGTGTCACGCAGCTGGAGCGCGTAGCTTGTCACGCGCTTGCACATTCAGGGCAACAATGGATGTCTTCACCCTGAGACAGACAGACATGTAGGCACCCTAGGCGTATTCGGTTTCGGCACACCGTTCGGAAAACCCGAAAATAAGGAAGGAAAGCGACACACGCTCGGAGCTGCGAACCGCGGCTGTTTTCGGAACGGGACGAGTGGTACTGTGACCAGGCCGGAATAGGGAACGGTTACTTTGAAACAGTCGGTAACTTGGTTTTATGGAGGCCCCACATAAGGTGTACCAATACTCTACGCAAAGTGACAACGTTGCCGGAGGAAAGGATGAATGAAATTGTTAGGGAGAAATTAGAGAAATCCGTCCGACACAAAAACCACTCCGAATAGAGAGGGAAAGGCGAACCCTCCGATGGCTCAGAAGAACGGTTACGTGACAACATTGGGTTACGATGCAGGTTGTATATATCCTCGAGCTAGCTAAGGATTACGAGGGTTCCGTCGTATTTTCGGTGAGCGAGAAAACCAAGTATGTCGAAGGAGACTAAGAGACCAGGCTCACCCGGAAGGCAAGGACTTTTTGCTGCCATCACTGTACTCCGCTCAGCTATGGTGCTTGAAAGGCGTCTACGACTGGTATGTTCAGCGCCCTATCCTGCCCTATCCATCAAACGTTGTCCTGAAGTGACAACAAATGACGTCGGAAGAGCAGGAATGGTCCCGCTAGAGGTAGCGGCAAAAAGCAGGAGCGAACGCGAGTGTCGTATAGCGGCGACCTAACTCCTAACTGACGAAGCTTCCGTGGAGCTTCGGCGGTGTCCCACCAGCAGTGTCCCGCCGCTGTTGGGACAACGCCACGATCGCGGCCGTCGACGACACTTGTTATGACGTCATAGGGGGCAAATGGAGGACCACTTGTTTGGACGCGGCAAACACACCGGTCAGAGACGCCTTCCAGGCACCACAGTTGAGCCGCGCTGGAAGCTACGTCCTCGTTGGATCGGGCATTTATCTAGATGGCACGTCATCACGCCCATACTCAAGCACAGCAGAGAAGAAGCGATTGCGTCAGCCTCGCTGCCAGCGCGTCTTCCAGCGCCTCCCAACGAGCGCAAGGCGGCGACGCCCAGACCGAAGCTGCAACGTGTTTGCCGCTTGAGGCGGGATCCACTAAATATGACGTCACACACGGGCCTTCTAGGCGGCACTGCCAGCGGCGAGGGGGCTGGGGAAGTAGAGATGCAAAACTATCCAAGACCATCGATACTAGCGTCGAAACATATCCATAGGACGTTATCAAGAGTCAACTATCGTTAGTGCCCTCGATAGTACTATCGATAGTTGGGTATTGATATTATCCGAAGTCAACTTTCAAAAAACTATCTGGTCCTACGAAAATGAAAGCACGACCCAAAAAGGAGACAATCAGGCATATGTGCGGGCAGACAACGCTCTTAGGAAAAACTTGAAATTCAAAGGAAACTCCTATTTGGTCGAAAAAGACGCCCCACTTCCCTTTTCATACGGGTAAAGAGATGTCGCTATATTTTCGCATTTCATCACCATCGCTCGCTAGCATCATATTCAAGCAGGGTTCCGGATAACTACGAGGCGTCGTCTAGTTATCAGGGACCACAAAGGGGATTTTATTTTCCTGGTTGAGCTGTAGATATAAAAAAAAACCAAAGGGCAAACCTCCAAGAAAACAAGAGATATCTTTCATTCATAGATCGGCAATAGTTTCCACTGTGTCCGTGTGTTTTTAACCTGTTTTAGGTTGTTTCTCGATAGTTACGCTAAAATCCCTAATTGCAGTCACATGTTTCTCCGAGCTTCACGACATTCTACGACAGCTGTACACGGCGTCAACTATTCCGTGCACCATTGTCACGGCCAGCGTAACGTCCACAGCGCTGCTGGGAAAGTACCGCTCGGCCTTATCTTGCGTCTCATTCGACCGTGCAACTAGCTTTAACAGAGCTGGAGTACTGTGAAAGCTACGCTAGCCTCGGGGACGTACTACAAAATACTTGCCGAGAATAGTAATTGATAGCTTAGATTTCACTTTGAATGGTAGATAGCTTCATGATATCTGTGTATCAATAATTTTGTGATAGTCGGCTATAGATATAGTTTGGAGTTTCACGATAGTCGACGATCGATGCGGATAGTTTGTTCGATAGCATGGGGAAGGCGGCAGACGCGGCCTTCCCGAGCCTGCTCCGACCGCATCCTCGTTTGTTTGTCGTGTTGCTCCCGACGCCTTTGACTACACGCAGATAGGGTGCAAGAGCGACGCATGCGTGGAAGGAAGGAATTCCTCTTGCGCAGCCCTCTCCCCCGCCGCCCTCGGCTTTGCCTTCCTTCAGCGCATTCCGACGTCGTCTCTCGCTTCGATATGCTCGATTCGCGGAGGGAAGAGCGAAGCGGCCTTGAAACCGGTCGGGCGTGAAACAGCCTCGAACCCAATTTCTGGCGCTGGGCGCGTCGCCCAGCCTTGCCCGACCGGCGGAACCCAAACCCCTAGTCGCAACGCTAACACAAATGGGGAGGGAGGGGCAAACAAAATGCCTAGCCAATTTTCCAGGGAGTATTTTACGATAAGGAAAACGACATGCGCGCGGCAACGCCCCTCGCAGAGCACGGGGCGACCAACCACGGCGTCAGGCGGCTGCATCTATATTAACGTTACTAAAACACTCGGTTGCGAAACTCACCCTCGAAACCTGGACCGCTCGCGTCCACAGATACTAAACGAAATACAATAACGGCGCCACCCTTTAGCGACGAGTCAAAACGGGAAATTTGCTTTCTATAGCCAAGATCGCCCTGCATGCGAGATTGCGTCACCAGCCCTTGCGCGACTCGACCCTGCTATGATAAGGTGGCACCGATCCGTACTCGAGAACCGAACTAATGGCGATCGCAACGCCGCCGTTTCTCCCACGCGGCCACTCGAGGAACTAACTGCGCGGCAGCTGGGTGTTGGTTCGTGAGTGTCGCATTCGATAGCGTCCACTGTGACTGTTCTATTTTGGCTTTAATCGGCCATTTTGGCGCCGAAACACACACGGTGGAAAGGGTTTCAGGGAAACGCGAATACAACCATGTATCCACTTGGCGACCACCGCCGTGAAGACCGCTATTAGGCCTAACGCTCTTCACGATCACATCATCATCAACATCATCCCACATGCATCAAGCCAACAAGCTTCACCTCAACCTCGCCATCATCCCCTACGTGTTTTTTTTTTTCTTCTTCTTTTTAATGTGGGTGTTTGTAGGCACCTGGTATGGGCCTTCGGCATCTCTGCTGTACCTACAGACTCAGAAATAGAGTAAATGAAATAAACAGTGTGTGTGGTCCGTCCGTCTCTAACGAAAAGCGAATGCGGTCGTAGTTGCTTGTTGCAAGATAGAGTTGGCACTGATTTAGGCCTCTAGAAACTATCTGGAAAGTCTACAAGATTAAAGGAGAAAACGCGCTCACCAAGTAGGAAACAACAACCGCGCGATGTGTTTTTAAAATTTTTTCTGCAAACAACGAATCCGCACAGATTTCATTGCCGGATGGCCTTGGATATGAAGACCGTAAAGGGCTTACATTGTTGCGGATGTTTATAGCTGTCTATTTGTAAACAAAATAACTTTGTTGCAATGCTTACCCGCAGGTCTTAATTAAAAAAAAAAAAACGACTAATGAGTGCGCAGTTGACTTCAAAGCACAGTCGAAAACCCAACGACCTGGGTGCGCCGGCAGCGGGATTTGTGCAAGGCGTTCATTCAAATACATAAAAAAAAAAAACGTAAAACACCTATAGCTTCGACGTGACGGCGGTTCTTTGGCTAACAAAATCCTATTATATATGGCTGGGAAGTTGAACACGTGCGGAGATTCCATTTTCTGCGCTCGCAAGAGACGCAGCGGTTCAGGGAAGTAGTGCCGGTGAACGCCATTTCTACTGAAGTAACCGAACTTGGAAGAAAGACTGCCAAATTCAAGCTGAAGATATATAATAAAGCGTCAATCATTTTTTACAGCCACCAACGTCGTGCGCAACACTTTGAATGCCTGCTTTCATCGCAGCCGACTGCGTGGCTATGAAAACAGATGTTCAAGGACTCGCGGAGGACGTCAGTAGCGGTAAAATAGGATAATAACGAATAAGGTTCATTGCCAAGAGCAATTCCCCGAGACACACCAGATAAAAAAAAAAGTATTTAATGCGAACCAAATAAAAAAAAAAACTTCCAAATAACCCAGATAAAACAAATAACAATATAAAAAGCCACAATAAAATATATCAAATGGTGACTCGCCGCCACAATGACGTAAAGCACCTATGTGTCTATCTCTCGGAGTCCTGCATGCCTTCGTCCTCCATACTGTCGCGTCAAAGGGTAAAGAGCCTCCCCGTGAATCATCCGACACCTTTGTATGTCCTGTAGATACTGAGTTGCATTACCAAAGGCCTTGTGTTGGGTAACCAGCGAGCTCCGGGGAAAACAAACTGGAAACAGCGTCCCCCACCCCCCCCCCCCCCTTTCCCATAGTTTAAACTTTTCCTACTGGTTGAGTTGCGAAAGCGGGGGTCTGGCTGCGAGGCATGGCGATAACGGCCGGATTTAGAGCGGCCTTGACCCAAAGTAAACGAATACCAGGAATGAGGAAACCCCGACGTGTTCGGGCGAGCTAGAAGGCGCCAGGAGTGGACCAATCGTGCCGTTGCGCCCCCGCAGCAACCCCCGGTGGCCGGCTGCCAACGACCACGACTTCCAGCCGGTTCTTCCAGCGCCTGTCGCAGTTGACGCCCATTCGCGCCGACAGAGAGGCGCAGCGCGGCACGCGCCACAACTAACCACCTGGGCGCTTTCTTCACTAACCGAATAACCTTATCGAGTATTGTCGTTAATAGTTCACGCTCTATAAAATGACGTTACTCGTTACTTGAATCTTTCTCTTTTTAATGGCAAGTTTTCATCTCTCAACTTGATGTACTTCCAAAACGTTTTAGTCTGACTTAAGATAAAAAAAAGTATGTTCTATAAAGGGGGTACAAGAAACACTATGAAATCATAGTTCAACATAAAAAAATAGCGCAAAAAAGACGAGGACAAGAAGTATACAGGACAAGCGCTACTATTGTATACTTCTTGTCCTCGTGTGTTCTGCGCTATTTTATGTTTAACTAGGATGAACCTACTACCCCAACAAGGTACCCTACTAAGCTATGAAATCATTCTGCACGTGTCACTTATATCTATCTACCAGATAGTTCTCAACTATACAGCAACGCAAGTATATTCTTGTCCAGTTTGCTCGCACCTTTAAACTAACTGCCTTCCCGTCACAACGCTAGTTAGATTTTCCGAGTAAGGATACTTCGTTAAATTTGGAAGCCGGCAACGAATCTCAGAAACGCGTTACTTTTCTACGCTATTTACGGGGGCACAGAGCTGCTTGTAACTACGTGCTTTTAACATCCCTTCCTTCCTACCTTATCGAAACGAACGTTTCAAACTCAAAAAGCCAACAACCGAACCTCGTGACGCTACGATCGCTCCTGAGCGCGTCCTTGCGACGGGGCATGCGCAGTGGCTGTGATCGGCTGATAGGCACCCGGTCTCAGATGGGTCCAGATTACCCGTAACGCCCTGCATACCGCCGTACCAAGCAGAAAAAAAGCTGCCAGGAACGAGACTGACGAAAATAATCCCCGGAGAAGGGGAACGCGAGGAACAAAGAACAAACACGAATCTCCAATGCACCTTTGCGTTTCATCGCGTTCTAATATAAAAGAACGAGACAAACGCCGGATCTAAAGATATCAACCTAAGCGCGTTTAAGGAAGATCACGTAGAGAGCTGCTCAGACTGTCTGCTTCGCTGATTAGTCATTCGCTTCCTCACCACATCGAGTGTGCACGATGAAATGATATAATGAAAAGTCTTTCACTCCTTATACGCCGAATAACTCGCATATATCGGCACAACGACCGTTTTGAATGGTGCTAAGGGAATTTCCAAACAAGACACGAACAACCCAAGAAGCGTGTTAGAGCGTGCGCGGCGCTGCGCCATCCGGCGCTCCATCTCTCGCTGCTTTTACGCCCCCTAGCCCTGCCGATGTAACCAAGACAGAATGTAACAAAACAGAACCCGCGGGGAAGGCGAAGGGGCGTCGTGTGTGACATTTGCATAGCTCGCTGTTGCGTGCAAAAAAAAAAAAAAAAAATATATATATATAGAAATACACTAGCTTATTAAGCGATTTTCCTGACTCGATGCCGGCGAGTCGGTTCGCTCGGGGAAGAGGGAGCGGCAAAAGTCGGAAACCGCGACACACCTTGGGTTGAACGAGGGTAATGGCTACCCTGAGCGGACCGACTCGCCGGCATAACGTCGGGAAAACAATACGCCCAAGAGGTTGTCTAGGAGAGGAACCATTAGCGCAGCAAGCGCCGGAAACTAGGCAAGTCTGCCTTCCGTACCCTCTTGGACGCGGAAATCTTCAAAAGCATATCGCTCACCCCTTTTTTTTTTTTTTTTTTTTTTCTGACAACTTGATTTGAAATTAAAAGCACATGCGTGAAGGTTGCCCAATAACAGTTTTATTAATGATGGACGAGAGACATGGCTTACGGGTCGTATAATAACGCACGTAAAAGTGATATTCAATAAAGCTTTTGACTAATGCAAAATACTCGTGATGTGCGCCTCGCAAATATCATTGAATTCAGAAAGAGTCAGTAAACAAACAGGCTAGTTAATGATACATATATATATATATATATAAAAAAAGAAAAAGCGGAAACGACGGACGAAGAAATGGACAAACGTCTTGCAAACGTCACAAGACGTTTGTGTGAAGGACACAAACACAAAACGTCTGAGACGTTTTGTGTTTTTCCCCTTCTTCGTCCGTGGTTCCGGCTTTCTCTTTTCCCTTTTTTTATTAACGTAAAGTAACGATTATTTTTCTCTTTGTGGAAGAGAATTTCAGTTAGTGATAGCTGAAAGCGGGGAATTTCGAAATCTCGTTTTCGCGAATACAGGGTTTACCTTTTAGGTTGTGGTCATGACGCAAATTAATGTCAGATGGCGAATGACAGTCATTGTCGCGGAAAGAAGAATGGCACATGTAGTGAAACATGACAAGACGAGCAAGTTTGGTACTCTCAGTTAATGGACGCGGCTCTAGACTTTTATCTTGCATATCTTAGCAAAAGCGAGAAAAAACACCGCCTTACCCCCGCATCATTGCGATTCCGCTGCGTAATACCTCGAAGGAAAACCCGTGTTTTTTCTCGATCTGCCGCCGCGTGTGGCGGTCATCGGAACTACGGTGTGACGACATTCGGAGTACGCAAGTTTTCGTGGCGCCATCTATCCAAAGTCGACAAAACCATTTTCTCTCCACCGCTACCCTCACCATCTTTGCGGTGGCGTCTCTTGTATCGACCGCTCGCCGCGACCTTCAACGATTCTAAACGGGTGCGGTGCTCCACTGTAGCCGGATTTTCAAAAGTCGACAATACGTAAGATAGAACAGTGACGTAGCTGCGCAACTCACTCGAAAGACGTTTTAGTTAAAGGGTTCTTTTGAGAAAAAAGAAAGGTAGCACTGCGTACAAGGTAAATGCTAGTAACCACTTGTCACATATGTTAGTAGGCACATAACAACCGTAGGTAGTAACGGACAAGCTAGTAACGGTTATTAGGTCAAGAAGCTATCATCGGTGGCAGGTTAAGAGTTCAGGGCGAGGGAAAGGAAGGCTGGGGAGGGGGAAGCAGGCGGAATGCTCGGATGTTTCCTCCTCTCCGGCAATCCATCTGCTTCCTCCTCCCCTGCCTTCCTTCTCCGTGCCCTGAACGCTTAACCTAGGGCACCGACTAGAGCAAAGGTTACTAACCAAACTAGTATATTTTACTACCTTTAGCTAGTAACTAGCACTAGCCATCACAAGACCAAAGCGGCGCTAGTCAACGTCCAATTCAAAAGTGACAAAAAATTATTGCCACGGGACTTTTTTTCCACGCTGCTTCCATTCACATTTGCGCAGCATTTATTTCACATCTGCACACGTATTATACATTTAACGCAAACAAGAAATTTCAACACAGAAAACCCCTCACACGCACAGCGTGCATGCGACGACACGCTAACCCAGCCGCTGCCCGCAATGACTACCAATGCGTCTTTTATACTGATCATTTGAAAGTCAGTCAGTGAGCACCTCGTCCGTATGCGATATCACAAATACGGCTCTGCGTTTCCACCAATATTGTTTCGCAATATTGTTGCTAAACATTCGAAAGAATGTATCTCTTACTAAGAAGGAACCGTACACGGAGTAATTATTTGCGACAGTTTATAAAACAGCGCCTCCTAAGTTCCTAGTGTCCATCTTCTCGCTTCCCCGGATAAACTGCCCCACTTTGCGCATGCGCGTCTCCGTGGCAACCGTCTATACACCCTTCCAATCCTCAGCCCAGCGTGCGATTTCTTCAGACCAGCACGAGCATGTTCGTCGCTTCGGAAAGCGAGCAAATCATGACACTGAAAATGGACGCAGCCAGGAACCCTCTTTTGCAAAGGCCTATACACCGTATTTCCGCTTCCCAGGCGGTACTTTACGCTTTTACGGCCCCTTCCACGGCCGATGACAGCTCCATGAGAATCATCCGCACACCGACCATACACAGACCGTGAAGGATACGTTCTCAGTGTCAAGCAGGAGCGAAGCAGCGAATCTTCTTGGACGGCGAAACCCATGCCACTGAACCGGCCGAACATCGATGGCCATCGCTCGTCACCAGCTCGTTAAGCCTAGTCCAGGAGCAGTCCACGTCCACGCACACTCGCCCAGCTGAGTGTGCGAACGTTAACCATGCACACCGACAAGGGAACACGAGAACAGCGCACGACATACGGTAGAAACGGCAGACTCGGATCGCAGAGATGAGCGCGTCGCGCAAACTCCGACTGGTCCAAACCTGCTAGTCGGAAAATGTTGCCAAGCATATCTTGTGAAAGAGAAACGTATAATCTAAAAAATACAATAAAAAAATTGAACCTTTCTTTTCTTTGGAAACGTTTTGAGCACGTGCCACGTGGCTATTTTCATCCCAGTTAAAGCCAAAACGAAAATATGAACGCTGCCAAAAGAATGCAAACGAGAAGGAAATTCATAAGTTGCATGGCCGTCGCGTCAACAATGGCTGCGCTCGCGGCAGCGCTGGATTCCACGACGTGCTGGAACGGAGGCTGCGATTGCTGTAAAGTCAGCTCCAGCACCTCTAAACATGCCCCCTCCTCTAATATTTCATGTACGATCGCGTGTGGACACCTCCCCATGCGTTCCGAAACAGCTGCGTCGCTAACGCTGGCCATCGGCGATACCGCAGACGTCGCCAACTTGTCCGCGACTTCGGAAGTATTAACTGCTGCCTTTAGTCCCTTTCTTCTTAAGAGCATACCTTCGATATGTTTCATCTTAATCATCGATTAAAATGCCAGCGAGCTGCCGGGTCGAGCGCCGTCTTCTCTCCGAAGCCGGGACTTCCAAAAGTCAAAGCGTCCTTCAGCGGTGAGACGCCGTCTGTTCGCTCTCGACTTCGTGCGGACGGAAACGTCCGCTAAAAGACGCTGTGGCGCCGGGGATCACGAGCGGGGGGGCCTTTGCTTACTCCCGCGGGACGAAGCCGCCCGTAGCGACCGCCGACGAAGAGGAGAGACGACACAAAGAGGGACCGAGTTGAGAAAGAGCTGCTAATGGGCCCTAATTCGCCGCTCGGGGCTCCCTCCCGAGGCCAGCCTCCCGCTGATTAATTGATGGCCTTCGCTGCAGCTTCTTTCTCCGCTCGTCTTTAAAGGGGTTGTGCGACAATTCTAATGTTGAAAGAATTTGCAGTTTGTATCGTGTATATGGCTTCTCTAGACACAAGTGGCAAGAAAGAAAAAGAAACGCGTCATCTTGCTTCGAAAAACTACTTTTCCGCTCAGCAATCACGAAGGAAAACCCTAATTATTTGCCGATCTGAAGCCGCGTGTGGCGGTTACGGGAACTATAGTGACACGTTTTCGGGGGACACGCGGAAGTCAACAAAACCTGACCTCCGCTGCTACACTCGCCGTCAGCCCCGTGGCGAAACGTTTCTCGTGTCGATCGCTCGCCGCGACCTTCGACGAAGCTAAACCCCGAAAAGGCGACAATCACGGAGGAAGCTGCTTTCGTCTCTGAAGAGAGAACCCAATGGGAGACCAGGTGATCCCTCAGAGTACGTGACTCGGAAAACAACGTGTGAGTTGGGAGGACCTTGGACCTTCGATTTGTTTCATTTTTCTTTGTTTTAAAAGAAAACCTAGCGCGAGCATGAAAATACGGTTTTCTGAACATCGTTTCATCGGTGACACTGATTAATTCCCGAAGTGATTTGGCCAAGGTACGAAAATCGTAGCACCACCCCTTTTTAAAGACAGGAGGGAGCAGCTTTCAAACTGACAACGAGTCACTTTCAGCGCGTCGGGAGGGCGCCACTACACGACCACCCCGGAAAGACTCGAGAACGTATAGCTCGCGCATTCGCAACCGCTTCACATTTCGGTTGCGAGGCCGGGACAGTTTACACTGCACACTTCGACAAGCAGTCTCCCTCCGGCTAGCGTCGTCTCCGGGGGTAGGAAGAGTTATTCAACGAGACTCGGACAAGACTTGGGTCCTAACTCCAACGCGAGCATTCCACATTCGACAACCCATCTCGTGCACCAAGGAAATCTTTTCTAGCGTGCGACAAAATTCCGTCAAATGTCCGTGAGCTGTGCCAGAGGACCGGCCTGCTTCCCTCGCGTCTGCACCAACAGCCTTTCTGATGCCCGCTCAGAAAACTAGCAGCGCGTACGTTCGGAAACCAGTTGGCCCAGTAGATTCCGTCGGCGCCCGCTTCGGTGCTTCGTTCTTCCGTCAGTCTGTCCCTGATAGAATAGAGATGAGCATGATTACGCGAACAAGCTTCCTACTCTTTTCACTCGACCGCTGTCCAGCGAGCAGTTATAAAGGGATAGCGGAACACCAACCCCGGAGCTCCCTCACGTGGGTCGATCCTCGTGGCAGCAGAGCGCGCAATACTCGACGGCGCCGAAGCGACTGTCACCCTGACGTCACGGAGACTGTTGGGCGGCCGACATCGCGGCAGCGGGCGGACAAGTAAACGTTTGGGCCTGGGGCTGGCCAAGCAACATCAGAGAGGATAATATGCGAATCGGGAGAGCGGGCCAGAAGGGGCCTGGCGGCGCCTTATCAAGCGCTCATTTTCACAAGGCCGTAGTTTTCGGCTTTTAATAAAGTTGTTCTCCTACGGGGCGTTTTGACTGCGCGTGTCTGAGAGTGTAGGTGCCCACGCGCGCCAATGCACCTCCCTTACCAAAAAAAAAAAAAAAAAAAAAAAAAACTGTGCTGCTTTTGTGTTGAAAGGCTGTTCAAAAGAGTCATGAGAAGATACAAAAGACCAAAAACCTTTCATCTGACTTTATCTAGCTTTTCTGTTGCTTTCTTCCGATATTGACAAGAAACACCTTAATCAGACAAAATAGACACCACACACGCGCCAACCAAGCAGCACATTATGTCGAGATAGGCCATATCAGTGGCTACGTAATGCCCTTGATAGTTGATCGAAGGTATCCGATTAGTCTTCGGATAAAGCCACTGACGGTTCGCTGACGCATCTCGCACCAAGTTCAGAGATAAAAAAAAAAAAAAGGCCTCGATGATTTCCTTAGTCACTCTGTCCGTATGTTTATTCAAAACAGTGACCTCACTGTTTTCTTAGCCTTGTCACAGTTTTTTGACGCTGCTCCTCCCCAAGATATTCAACTCAAATTAACTGGCCCAATACTTCTGATCATTACAAACACAATGAAGCACTGAACACCGGAATCATGGTTCAGTTGACTGCTCCAGAGCGTGGTATAGCCGACATTTTGAGGGTAATCATTTGGCCAGTGACCACCATAGCACTTATTAAGATTCCAAGTATTCGATCTCCTTCTCGGCAGTCTGACAAAGGGAAAACAGTGTTCCGAAGTTCGTGGACTCTTATCTCTTACTTAGAAGCATTGGTACAACTAAGAATAATTCGGCGCAGTCTCTAAAAAAAAAAACAAAAAAAAAAAAAACATCCACAAAAACGGCTTCTGGAAGAAATGATATCGCTTCCCTACATAGCACCACTAAGTACGAAGCGACTCAAGGCGGTCGCTCGACTTAAAAATAGTTATTTTGGTTTTCTTTACTAGTTACTAGCTTCATAGAACCAATAAAGTCACTCTAGTCACTTACAAAGCGAGAACGGCAGGGCGTGTCATGCCTTCCGTCGTGCTTTGACTGCGCGCGCGCGTTCGGGGTGCGCGAGACATCTAGGCGTTGTCGAGGATAGAAGGCTCGCGCAGGAGGCCGGGCAACTGAAGCTCCCCTCTACCGTTCTTACCTTGTCCGAGACTCCTGAGAAAGTGACCTTTGAGATCTAGTCAACATGTACTATCATCAATAAAAAGCCAACAGAAAGTCCGTAGCTTTTCATATTGACACTGGCTACAGAGAGTCAACTGAACATTTTCAACCCGAAGTAAACAGAACGATTGAAGTCTTTCTGATAACACTATCAACAGGAAGCCGACAGAAAAAGAAAAAAGAAAATCAACGTAAAGTTAATACAAAGTCAACTGCTTTTCTTTTCACTCAGGCTGAAGAAAATCATCAAAAACGTTTGAACACAAAATCAACACACTTTCTGGTAATCGTGTCAACAGGAAATGAAAGTAAAAGAAAGTAATCAGAGTCAAGAACAAGTCAACACGTTTTCAATAAAAAGTAGGAAATCATTTCTGTAGGGGCTGCGCGTGTCTGTGAGCGGAAGCATATTACCGATGGAGGCGCATCGGTAATGAATTGCGTACTGCCTGGATGGCGACGGCTTCCAAGTGGCCCCTCGACGAGCCGAGTTTCGGCTGGCGTCCTTTCGGTCGCTGTTCGAGTGCCCGAGCCCCGAATACATAATACGCTGCTCCAAATCCGATTATGCAAAGCGCCCCTCAGCCATTCGAGGCTCATTCGACCGACGAGTCGACGTGAATTCGGCTTCGCCCTCCCCTCCCAAGTAATCCTGGACTGTGCTCCCCGCACAATGGTCTCGAGTTCCGCGACCAACGGCAGGCTGTTTTCGAACAGCGAACTTGCCGCTTGTGCAGCGTGCAAAAGAGTACGGCGCCGGACAGCTCAATACATGTTGCGATGAATGAGTTTCGCATTCCCCGAAAGAGCTGGCGCTGCCACGTGACCGTCCATGAACGCGAAGCCTTGCAAGTCCGTGTCTGTGACAAGGGTCAAAGCCAGAGACTGAATCTGACAGTGCAGCCTGCCCTCGTTAGTTCCTAAAGGCTGGTTCACACATCTGCGTTGCTTGAGTTCCCATGCAGCCGAAACGACCCTAACGACAAAGTCAACCTGATAAGTGTTCGCCATACACAGCATGGCAAGCGATGCAAGGGATAGCGAAGCAATGTATGACTCACGGATGTTGCGCTGTTTTGGTCGTTAAAGTCGCATGTTACGGAGGTAGGCGCATGTGGCCTGTAATGCCAGCCGATAGGTGTTGTGCGATCTTCGTCGTGGCTGGAGTCACATTATGGTCTGCTTGTATAAAGTATGGCACTCCTTTTCCTTTCGCCACCAACTCCGCATTGGTGGAGAAGCAATCACGTGCGCCGAGCTGGATCCTAACTTTATGCAGGAAAGCGACCTTGCAGAGACCGATGTTTCGGGCGGAGCATATTTCTCGCTTTGCGTTTGCGAAATATACATCCCACACTAAACTCGAACGAACTGGAAGGTTCATCGACCATTGAACATTATGTGTAGCCACTGGGTACAGAATAATTGCGTCATTTGATAACGCGAGCGATGTTTTAAAACGTGTTTCCAAAGGGTGGGAAGCAGACGACACGGAGGACGCTCGGGTTGCTCGCGGCTGCGGCGCTCGCGGAGTGATACACGACCGGCACATCCGGGCACCTCGGACTGCACAACAACGCGCAGCTACGGCTTGCGAAGGGACTGCGTTTTAGTCGGATACTACGCGCTATTGAAAGCAAAGAGAGAGACAGGAGACAAAAGACGGGACGACGGCGGAGGCGCGGCGTGTCGTCGCACTATGTCTTGTCTGTTCCGCACACCGCAGGACGCTGCCTCCCAGCCACGGCCTCCGCGTCTCCAGCAGAAGCGACAGTCGCTTTCCGCAGTGCGGCCTTGGATCAAACATGGCCGCCCTGGGAGTACCATAGCGATACTCTGCACCGCAAGCGGAGCATATACAGCTACCTTCTTTGCCGGCAACAGCGTGGTTTCAGCGCTTCCATGAAACCTTCGCTTTCCGCTCCCAGTAGGAGCCTCTATTTCCGTGGCAAACACCGACACTCGCGTTGTTCAAACGTATCGTCTTGGACGTGGGCTGGCTCCTGCATCCCCGAGGCTGCGAAAAGCGCCCCGGCGATTTGTTTCCCACTTACGCGGCTTTGCATTCGATCGTTACACTGTCTCCCTTTAGCAACGACGATAGTTGCGTTGACCTCAGAACCATCGAGTTCGTAGCAGTGGACAAAGAAGGTAGTCCCGGCCTCAGTATTGGGCCCGTTTAAATCGTGGTAGCGCCCGCATTTCACTGCACGGACACGAACCCCAGAGAAGCGTTGGCGGAAACGCCGCCCGTGTCCGTCGCTATTTCAATTCCACGTGCTCCGAATCATGCCAAGCTCTCCGATTGGTTGTTGGTATTGCCGAAGACGCTGTCGCCATAGCAACAGCCCGCTCTCACAGGGATCGAGAGCCTGCGAGACGCCGGATGCTCCAGTTTTCCAATACGAGAACGTCTCTTTCCTTTTGTCCGTTAAGAAGGCGTTAAAAAATAGCGATTTGTCCACTCGTTTCGATGTGCGTAAGTTACGAGCTTCTTGCGCAAGCGCAATGCCCAGACGCAGTGACGCAGACTTCAACAATCTTTCAAATTAAACAGTAAAAAACAAAACAAAAAAAAAAAACGCAATTTCTTTTTTTAATGAGATTTGGTGTAACCCGTCGGGAAGAAGCTGTAATGCCCTCTATTGCAACATTTGACGTCACGTTTTCAGTGTTGCCAGTAGAGCCTCTCGGAACAAAAACTGCAATAACTTGGCGAAGAAAAAAGGTGTCGTCACTTGCAATTTGGGGGTTCCGATGTGTCTAGGAATACGTCGAACCAATTTCGAGGCAAATCAGAGCTTTCAGGATCCGGAAGAGGAGCACAAACGAAAGCGAAGCACGGATCAGTCGCTTTCGGTGGATTGGAGACCGCAGTATAGAGATGCATCGGAACACACCGAGGCGTTCTCATAATGAGGGTACGACTATTCTATCCCATCTCTCCGGAATCAGTGCTCATCCAGATACAAGACGCACGCAATATCTCTTCCCGGAGAAAGTAAATACGGCGGCCTAGCCAGTCCCCGCCATGATGCCCTCTTCAGAGTTCACGAGGCAATCGACGAAAGGAACGGAAGGCTGTACACTCCCGTTATCTTACAAAGTATAAGAAAAAAGAGAGAGAGAGCAGGAAAATGCCCAGAAGGAAGAAAGGACGGGAGAAAGGAGCAGCCGGTGGCTGCTCATCGCACTCGCGCAGGCCCACAGGTCGGCGCAAGTGGCGTCCCACTGACCCGCTTCTGGGCGACCCGAGGATCCGGAACGCGGAAGCAGGGCGAACCCGGACGGCGGTCCCGTCGCCCGATCGCCCGCCCGGGCGCTTCCCAGCATGGCTCTCGGAGCACGGCCCCCATCTTCACACCTGCTTCCAACCTGGACGCTGACTCTTCTTACCACCACCGAAGGGTTTGTTTCTCCCGGCCTTTCACAGCCTCTTCGCGACTCCAATTCTCTATAGGTGGCGCCACTTCTCTTCCAACAGGGCGGGTATAGTAAGGGGCTGGAATACGCGCCGCTGCTGAGCCTGTCTAGCCTGCTGGCCTCACTCAGCGGCACAAATTATTTCTGGTAATACGAGGAAGCTAGGGTGTTATGAGCGCAGGAAAAATTGGCACATTATTTATACGCCAATTCCGTATCCCCGCTAAGTTTGGCGGAAAACTGGCGTCACGTGTCGTCACGTGGCCTATACACCTTGGGGACATTGATGGCACGTGACACGTCAATACAATTTCTCCGCTTAATTTAGCGGGAAAATTCGCGTCTCGTGGCCAAAACACCAATCCAGTTTGCCCGGTAAATCAGGGTGGGAAATCGACGTCACGTGACCTATAAAACGAACCAATTTATCATATACTTCACGTGACATACCAATCCCCTATAATGCAAGTCATGCGTTATAGAAGTTAAAAAAAAATCGCTGTCATTTCTTTTTCTTTTTCAAAGTGCATTATATGCCTTTGCTTATCGTAGTCCCTCGAGGGACTAATAGAATATCGCAATGGGTAATTGTACGCGGTCTGATACTTGGACGGGCGCGTCGACTGCTATTCGGTCGTTTCGGAATGGCTGTCCGAGTCTGGAGCAGACTTGTACGCCTACTCATGACAAGTAATCAAATCACTTCTAATCAATTACGTTTTGGAGACATTTCGTATTCATCGGATTAAATTTATTGGGTAGTAATCGCGAGAGTAATTTGATTGGTTTTGGAAGTACTAAAATTACTTGTAGCTATCACTATGACTTCACCCTTTCTTTTTGCTTTCATCGCGCCCTTTCTTGGTTGAAGTTTCCAACCAAGAAATCCTGCAACCGAGTCTCGGGCAGGAGGATGGTTTACCCCAACTCGTGGATTATGGAGATAGGGAGTTCATAGTTGGGTGATTCTAATCCAATAATGAACAGTACGAAGGACCCATTGTTTGAAAACCGGCAGAAGAATATGCCTCTTTCAATATCTAAGCTAATGGGAAAGGTAACGCTGACTTTATTATAAAGTAACGGCCAACTAAGATTGTTCTCGAGTGATCAACCTAATAATCGATTTTTTTTTTTTTTTTTAAGTAGTAAGACTGGTATGGAGGCAGCCTATACCACGGATTTTACTTGCAATTACAAAGTAGCCCTAAAATAAGTAGGTCGCAGCCTAGTCCTAACCGTTCCGCCGAAATAAATCGAGAATAAAGTGAAGTCCAAACGGGTTTGCAGCCCGTAACAGGGATGCTTCCGCCATCGGACTCGCTCATTTCGAGGCAGGCACGCGGGATTCGGAGTGCACCGGACAATTCGCCTCCACGTCTCACGAAAACCGTGCAGTACAGCCGAAGCTACGGGGGTAAGAGTGTACTCCCGACCCGTTCAAGAGGAGGGAAAGGAGGAACGTGGGAATCCCAGCCCTTCTCTCGCGTTCCTTCCTTCCCTCGTCTTGAACAGGTTAACATACGCTCTCTCCCCCGTAGCTTGGGCTGTACAGCACGGTTGTAGTGAAACGTAGCACAATGTTTACGGTGGAACCGAGGGACCGCGACATTGCCACCCGCTGCGATTGGCTAGCTCCTCACCACTGACCAATCGCAGCAGGCGGCGATGTTCCTGTCCCGCTTGGTCCCGCCGTGTAGATTAGGGCCACAGCAGGTCGCGGATAAAACCGCTATGAACACGGAGCGGAACCACTAACTCCAGTGACCGACCTTTACATAATCCGAAGCGCGGACATCGGAGACGCGCGTCTCTTCGGCACCAGCGCGGTAGATGTCGCTGGTCACCGCCCCCAATCATGGCTGCCCGAATCTGGATCTGCATGCATCGGGCCATTCGCCGTGACGCAGCAGACACCATCGGCCGGTTGCTCGGCTTTGTCCGTGCCTCGAGCGCGTTCGAAGCACCTTTCCAGAACACTTTTTGCATGACGGATGTGACAGGATACAGGGCAAGCGGTGGACTTAGTGTGACCGCACCTCGATGTATTTTTTTGATCGCTGACAGATTTGGCGACCGACAGCATCGAGCAGAACACGTCCGCCTCCGGGTTCACCCTCCCTGCGCAGGCGTCCGAGCGCGACCCGCAGAATCGGGGAGGCGCGTAGGCCGCCTCCAGAAACATTCCGCTCGCGGTCGCGTCCTCCAAAGAGAGAAAAAAAGAACACGCCGGGGACCACCAGAGAGAGAAAAAAAAACAAAAAAACAGGCGGCGGGCGAATGTCGCGCGCACAAAAAGCGGAAATGACAGGCAACTTCCGTCAGACTTCCGGATCGCTTTCAGGGCGCCATGCTGGACGCCCGCCATTGTGCTCGGCAACAACTGGGCCTGCCAGCGGAAAGAAAAGAGCGGGCGACAGAAACACGCCGCAAATTGCTCGGCGGACAGCGATACCCGACCACAATGACGGGTCGCTCTCCGCCGCCAGACGCCGGAGCAAAAACATTCGTCGGTCAAACGTGCGGGTTGCTTGACCAGTCGGCTGCGACGCCACGGGAAGGTCCGTGTCACCCGGACTGGGCAAACGCCGAACCCTACGAGCGGAGCGCTCCTGCTCCCGAGAGCCGTCACGCGGTCTGGTCTCGACATGGTATCGCCTTCAGGGGCCCTTTGCCAAATTAGACTCAAACCCAGCGCTGGGAAGATTCCCTTAAAAATAAAGTCATTTACACTAGGTAATATGTGTGATATACATGTAACGAGTGGTGCGTTAAGTTACTATTTCCTTACATTATTTAGACGTTGATTCTAGTGCCACTAAACAAGCTACGCTTCAGAGCAACGACACTTGCCCATATTGTGGCTTAAACTCATGGTGGCCAATTATCCGAAGCTTTATCTGAAATCACGGTAAACGCTTTTCCGTCCTCCAGAAATGTTTAAACCGTTCGCGACAAAGCAAAGCAATATTACAAGAGTTTCATAACACGAAATCTAATGCTGAGGAAGTCGCAATTTCGAATCATGACGATCGGCTGTTGCGTCTGGTCTGCACAAGCACCAAAATGGCGGCGCCCACAACAATATCGGGGAACAGAGGGCTGATACTCTGCGCAGCTCATGTAGTGGCTCTAGTTGATTCTATGGACTGTGCTGACGAAGGATGACACCCTGCTGACAACACAAGAAGTGCTCGAGCCCCTTTAGGGGTTTTCTTCTTCCTCCGCTGTCGTAGCGGCGTGTACGTGGTCGTCACATACGTATAAATACCTGTATACGTAAAACTTGTAGCATATAAAATATGTCAAATGTGAATTGCATCAAGCAGTCATGTCATTGCTCCGGGTCATTTTGGAGCACCCTTTGGAGCAGCTAAAAGTCAATTTTGTAGTTGAAAAATATGGACCCTGAGCGTACACTTTATTTTTATTCCTACCACTGCGAATATTACGTGTTAAAGGGATACATCAACGAAATTTGAAATATACCCGTTGTGTTCAATAGGTTGAATATGATCCACAATATCTGAAAATGACAATCGCACGTTTGTATTTTGAGCCTGCTGGCTGTATTTTTTGTTATAAACGGCCCATTCTGGCAAGCGCTCGGAGAACAGCCAGCGGAGAGCATGTGACATCCAACGCAATCGTGACGTAGTTCGTCTCGGGACGAAAAAAGCTGCGGCGAGGCTGACGTCGAGAGGATGGCCTAGTCGTTCCAGCCACCGAAGCGGCTGCTTTTGTACCAATTTTGAGTGAAGAGGTTATAATCTTCTATAACCTTGAAGGGGTTCTGTGACACACAAAAGCCATTCTCGGGAAGTGGTTCTCGTCGTGGCCGGAGGCGAGACAGTTGCCGTCACTACCTGTCAAGGTTCCTAGACAGGCATTACAAACGAGGCGTTAGCGACATCCACCAGATGCTCTTTGCTAATCGTTTCATTCGTTTTAAAATTCCTTTTCGTAACTTTTTTTAACAAGATATTGGTGTGTTCGATGCAATACTGCTCCTTCGAACACATATAAAACAAAAAATGAGCGCCGGAATTTTGTTGTAGTATCCCTTTAAGATACGCGTGTTGGTTATCAAAATTAAGATATCTTTACCTTCCCACTTATGCCACCTTTTGTTAGCGTCGAAGGTTTCAATCCCCCAAACAGCTTAGTTGCGTGTTCAACGCTTACCAACTCGCCCAACTTATTACTTCACTAGCCCGTAAACACGTAACATAAAATATGCACGAAATATGTAATACAAGAACCATGTCGGGAATGTTAAGCTTATAATTCACTCCAGTTAAGCATGACCGAGACTGTTTCCACGATGTGTGCTTGTCACGTGCTGTTTATATTGAAACATGGTTTACTTCCGTCATAAGGCATTGGAGGGCCTTCGATCCTCGTTGATTACGAAGTTCACAGTGGACGGAAAATCAAATGTCGGCGCGGTTGTTCCAGCTCGTAACTTTCATGGCGGCCTTATTAAATTCCTTCCACGTTCGCTGCATACTTCCTCGTCAGAGTTCCAAGCGGGAGACCGAGAGATAAATTCGAGCTCAGCGCAGTCACTTTGACTTTGGTTGGGTGGGATAGCGTGACAGATTTTTCCAGCACAGGCCCAGAGGACGCCAGCGAGAGAGTACCGAAAGAGAGCGCGCCAGGAATGCAGGGCCATAAATTTGGTTAGCCTCTCTTACAAATACTTCCCAAGCAGCGGGGAGTTTCGAAGGGGGAATACACGAGCAACCTGACCGTGTACGCACGCACACACACGCACGACAGGTTTTGCGGGAGCTGCGAGGAAACGAACAGTGACATGAACCGCGGCTGGCTCCCGTTTTCCGCTGGGAAGAATGGAAGAAGGAAGAGCAAAAACAAAGCAGCCGATGACCGACACAGGCAGAAAGGACGTGGAGGAGGGGGAGAAACCCACAGTTACCGGGTACCAGTGGGCGAATGGATGGGACGGAGCACTAGGATCCAGCAGGACGCGCACTTCCGGTATCGGGTTGCCTTCGGATCCGCGGACGGACTGATCACGTGACGACACGTTCGCGGTTCGACCGTCTCCCAAGCGCATCCACACGAGGAAGACGAGGAGCAGACGTCAGCGAAGACGGACCGAACCTGTTACGCCACCCCACAGTGCCGCCAAACTCCGACACAGCACCGTGGCAAAGTTGTCCAAGAGAGAAATCGACGCTTGCTACAGGCAATAAAGAATTGTAAGCCGCTGTTTTGTACAAATCGAGAAGATCGGGAAAGGCTTCGCGCGAAGCGCCGCTAGCTTTACTAACCCGAGGTGATGACATCTGGCTATTTTGTTGCGAACGCATATTTTTATTTTTAGATCCGAAGCTGTTTGTTCAGCTGCATTTAAATGGCACATCACGCTGGGAAACAGCAAAGTGCTGCTGGCATCATTCGGATTTTATACTCAAACCGCACATTTTTGTCTGGAGCTATAATAAAGTGGTTCCGTCGGCGGAGGATTGTGGTGCCAACGATCGGCACGATTCACAATGAACCATTTCTGGAAATCGCCGGTTCGGGGGGTTCCAGTATAAAAATGCGCGAACACGGTTTCATGCGAGCACAGGCCAAAGAAGCTAGATCCTGCTGGCTTTACTGAGCTGCAGTTACGTAGATTGGGCTTCCCCAGAGCTTTTTGGTTCAAAGCTCGTTCAAAAGCGTTTCATCTTGACCTCAGTGCGTAAAGAAGGGTTTAAAATGGTGCAGAATGAGGCAGGGAAAGCGGGTTCATAAGCTGTTTTGTGGACACTCTCCTGTGTTTTCCTCTTGATCCTTCTATTTCTTCTTTTGTATCGTTTTAATAGTTTGAAGGTACAGGTGTTCCTTCTAGCGTTTGATTGGGGGGACGAAGTACTCGCTCTTGCTTGTTAATCAGCGACCGAGGCGGATGAACTCGATCTTTCTCCTGAGCGTCCGCGTGTATCTTTCATCCGGGTACTCATCAACAAGTCTGGCTGCCTGATCAACTTCCAGTTCGGCTGTTACGGACTACATGTCGAGTACCCCAAAATCGCGGCGGGGCATATAACGAACTTATCGCGGAATGCGTCATGAGCCGAGCCTCCCGTCAAAAGCACGGCAAGTGCCATGTCCACGATACATTAGTCCCGTTGCTTTGTCGAATAAGGCGCTTCTCGAAGGTCATAAAGATCGCAGCAAACTGTGATTTTCGGAGAAGTCATCACAAATAGGGCGCTCGCATTCTGACTTTGATTCTTATCATACCAGCTTGCAAAACTTGCCAAGCATCTTCGAATACAATTCAATTACTTTTCCGAAGTATTTGTACTCTACTCGAGATAGTTCGCAGTAAGAGTAACTACTCTAATTAGATCTTAAAATGGGTATTTCGTACCTTACATACTTCTGTCGAGTATTTGGCGCAACAGCGATCTGAAAGGAGGCAAAAGCGCGAGGAGGAGGTGGAACAGGAAATCCGAAAGGACATCCGCACGACGGGGTCGCATGACTCGGCATTCTTTCTTTTCGTCAGCGTGTTTGCGACCTTTGGTGGCTCATCGAACAAAAGGCAAGGAAAGGGCTCCATCCTTTTCCAAAAAGCGGGGCGCTCCGGCGAGACGACGGATTGTTCATGCCCTCCTCGGGGAGAAACTCCGTCCTGGGACTACACCCTTAGCTTCGCGAGTTCACGATAGTCCGCCGGAATCGCGGGGTACCTCGATTCAAAAATTAATCTATTAGAGTTTACCCGCTACGGGGAACGAAGAAGCTCGTCCGACCTTGCGCGGACGTCCGCAGACAGAACAAAGAAAACGCCTTCGAAGCCCGGTAGATTTGGCTAACCTCGTCAGACCTGGTTCGCTGGTTCTCACCGCCGGTTCGAAGTCCGGCTAGAAATCCCGCCTCAAGGTCATCCCCCGCAGCGGTAAGCACAAAAAGTTGCCTCCTCGCTTCTTCCTTTTTTTCTTTTTTTTTAAGAGGGGGAAAAAAAAAGGGGGGGGGGGGGGGGGGGTAAGTCCCGGTAAACACGATGAGTTCCCTTTTCTTTTCGTTTTCTTCTGAGCTTTCTTTTTATGCTAAGCTTTTAAACTAAACATACAAGAAAAAAAACAACGTAAGGCGACAAAAAAATAGAAAACCTTTTTTTTTTTTTTTTTTTTTTTTTTTTAAACGGGCTCATTTCGAACAAAATCTGAAAATGCACGAATTTACGTAATTTATTTCTCGGTATATAGGAACGATACAAAAATAAACTTTACATCGCGAGGAAGGCAATAAAATGAGGTGTACGTGACGTCAATTCGCATGGGATCATCTAAAAACGCATTTCGGAACAAAATCGATGGTTTTGGGCGAAATTGTCCGGAAAGGCCTGTTTTTGGGCATTTTCTTTAAAAAATTTGGACTACAATATAAATGCCGTCTGCAGGATCTGTCGTTTATAGTTTCAAATTGAGTGCGATTCATAGATGTCATCAACGACAATGACCAAAACCTCGCCGTCCTCCACTTTGGAATTTCCTTTCTTTGAAACTAAACGCGTCTCAACTTGTTTCTAAAGGCTGCCTTTCGAGACGCATGTGCCACAACGTGTACGGATATTAAGAGAGAAAAAAAAAAGGGGGGGGGGGGGGGGGGTAAGTCCCGGTAAACACGATGAGTTCCCTTTTCTTTTCGTTTTCTTCTGAGCTTTCTTTTTATGCTAAGCTTTTAAACTAAACATACAAGAAAAAAAACAACGTAAGGCGACAAAAAAATAGAAAACCTTTTTTTTTTTTTTTTTTTTTTTTTTTAAACGGGCTCATTTCGAACAAAATCTGAAAATGCACGAATTTACGTAATTTATTTCTCGGTATATAGGAACGATACAAAAATAAACTTTACATCGCGAGGAAGGCAATAAAATGAGGTGTACGTGACGTCAATTCGCATGGGATCATCTAAAAACGCATTTCGGAACAAAATCGATGGTTTTGGGCGAAATTGTCCGGAAAGGCCTGTTTTTGGGCATTTTCTTTAAAAAATTTGGACTACAATATAAATGCCGTCTGCAGGATCTGTCGTTTATAGTTTCAAATTGAGTGCGATTCATAGATGTCATCAACGACAATGACCAAAACCTCGCCGTCCTCCACTTTGGAATTTCCTTTCTTTGAAACTAAACGCGTCTCAACTTGTTTCTAAAGGCTGCCTTTCGAGACGCATGTGCCACAACGTGTACGGATATTAAGAGAGAAAAAAAAAAGGGGGGGGGGGGGGGGGGTAAGTCCCGGTAAACACGATGAGTTCCCTTTTCTTTTCGTTTTCTTCTGAGCTTTCTTTTTATGCTAAGCTTTTAAACTAAACATACAAGAAAAAAAACAACGTAAGGCGACAAAAAAATAGAAAACCTTTTTTTTTTTTTTTTTTTTTTTTTTTTAAACGGGCTCATTTCGAACAAAATCTGAAAATGCACGAATTTACGTAATTTATTTCTCGGTATATAGGAACGATACAAAAATAAACTTTACATCGCGAGGAAGGCAATAAAATGAGGTGTACGTGACGTCAATTCGCATGGGATCATCTAAAAACGCATTTCGGAACAAAATCGATGGTTTTGGGCGAAATTGTCCGGAAAGGCCTGTTTTTGGGCATTTTCTTTAAAAAATTTGGACTACAATATAAATGCCGTCTGCAGGATCTGTCGTTTATAGTTTCAAATTGAGTGCGATTCATAGATGTCATCAACGACAATGACCAAAACCTCGCCGTCCTCCACTTTGGAATTTCCTTTCTTTGAAACTAAACGCGTCTCAACTTGTTTCTAAAGGCTGCCTTTCGAGACGCATGTGCCACAACGTGTACGGATATTAAGAGAGAAAAAAAAAAGGGGGGGGGGGGGGGGAACACTGCCTGAAATCCAAATGAAAGCGCCCAGCTATTCGATCGAGGCATGTGGCAGCATCGGTCCATCTTCGGGCGCGACGGAAAGCGGAGGACGCCGAGAGGGCCGTCCAGAGACGCCCGGCAGCAGGAGGAGCGCGCGACAGGGCGTCACTGCACACGGCGCCGACGACGTGGGCCGGACGGGTCGTCCCGAGAACGGCAGCCGTGGGTGCCGGTTGCTGCACCGGCCGGACGAGAGGCCGCGGCGTGCTCGGCCTCCCCCGCAGGGCAAACCGCCGTGTACCTCGTCCGGACTAGAGCATCGCCTCCCTTTCACCGCCTCATCGGTGGGATCACATGCACCAACTACACCGCTTGCGGGGACATAAGTTTTCTTTTGCCTTCGCCAACTTTTGCCTTCGCCAAATGTCTTCTTACACTCAACTCTGACGAGTAGGAAGCTTCTTGAACCTTGCCACATTATGTGCGTCGCTTAGACACGCGTAAAAGTTCACACACGTGCGCTTCTCTACATTCGAAATGCGGAACATTGCGGATGTCGAGGTGGTCAATTTTCTTCATTATGTTTGAGTCGGGAGAGCATCCTGCGCACTGCGCCGTTTATTCGGCCGGACCTGGGGTTAGCGTTTTCGGAGACCCAAGGCCGCGTTTCCCGAGTTGATACACTGCTTCCGCGCATTGTTCTTGTTCCGGTATCGGGGGAAACGGCCTGGCATGTTGCTCACATTTCGTGTTCCGGCATCCTTGACCCCTACGTGCCGAAACTCGGTTTCCCAACTCGCCGGTAATCCCACGAGAGGCCCCCTCGGGGCTGCGAGCGTCTTCTGCTCCTTGAACCCTGAAGCGATTCACCGAGGAACCGGGAGCCCAGAGAGGAACACGTCGACGACGGCCGGCTCTTGGTTTGGTATCGCATACCTCTCCCGTGACGCTCGAAGCAGACCGGGCACGATGCTCTCGTATATTCTTTTTGCACGAAGATCTCCATCTGCGCCACTTGGTCGCAGAAACGTGAACTGGTCTACGTGTCTCGGTGGTTCTCGCCGTGGTTCACGCGCCCGTGTATATTTTCTCCGGAAGCCACGACGCGTGTATATTTATGTTGAAACGACAAGATTTGACGCATTTATATTTATGTTGGAAATACAAGATTTATAGAAAAAATTACCTTTTACCGAGCGAGTTCAAGGAAGTTGTATTTCGTATAAATCTGAACAGCGTGCATGGTCAATAAAAAGATCGGTGAAAGTAACTTTCAGCGAGTGTTCCAACCATTTGAGGAATATTAAAACATTCGTGGAAACTTCCCGACGTCACAGTTTATTTCTCCTTACATAGTGCCGTTTTACTGGGGCCTTAATTTATCTGCGAAATAGTTTCGGCTTCTGCCACCCGTATCCACGAGATGCCCGGTTCGTCATAACCGTGCGGTCGGAAGTGGCCCATGCGGCTGGTCGTTAGTTTCGGTGTTTGTAGGCACCTGGTATGGGCCTTCGGTCTCTCTGTTGTACCTCCAGCGCAGAAAAGAAATTAAATGAAATAAATAGTGTGATTGGGTCCGTCGTCTCCGGCGAGAAGTCAATGCGGCTGCAGTTGCTTCTTACAAAATAGAGTTCGCACTGATTTAGGCCATTAGCAACTAGGCGCGACAGTTTAAAGAAGAAAACGTGAACACCAAGTGTTAAACAAATACCGCGGAATTTGCTGTTTTTCAGCGAACGAATCAGCACCGCATTCACTGCTTGATGTCCTTAAATAAAAAAAGAGTTACACTTCAAAAAAAGAAAAGAAAACATCTAGGAAAAAGGCTAGTAATTCCAGCAGTTACTACCTTTATCTGAACGTTACGACTGCTGCACCCCCAATGGCCAGAGTTAGCGACGCTCTTAGTGTTTCCGAACGCATGGGGAGGCATCCACACACGATCGTAGCATCAAATATAGTAGGAGAGGGCATGTTTAAGGGTTACTTCATAGACGCTTTATACAGGCGCCAGGTTGAGCCGCCATAGCCGACTTTCTCTTGTTTTACCGAAATGCCGAACCACTAAAGCGGGCATTGAGAAGCCTCCACAGAGGCCTATGCCGGGAAGAAGGACACAGTCACACCTAAAATGCCAATAACCTATCCTGCTGCGGTAATGATGAAGCGAAGCATAAGAGAGAACGAAAACTGAAGGTTGTTTATGGCGGCGTCCATGCACAGCTGCCTGAAAGCGTCGGTAAGGATCGCAGCCTCCGTTCCAGAACGCCGTGGAACATGGAGAATAGAAGGGTAGGAGAGGGCATGACGTCGGCCGCGCAGCCTCCACAAGCCATGCTCCCTTGACGCCTCGCCTCTTTCTCATTTTCCTCCTTACTCTCCTTACTCTCCTCACTTACCATGCCAACGTGACCACATCACGTGACCGTAGCTAGCCTTCGTCTTGCTATGGGGTACTAGAAGACACCACAGTCTAGCCTTCGATGTGATAAAACCTACCGGACGGAGCGCGCGCAAGCCTGCAAAGAGTCTTTCTACAATCAACCATCCATCTCACACGTGACATGTCACGCGCACCAATCGCCAGACAGATCTGCGGTCACGCTGGGCACAAAATCGTTTAAACTTTTTATGACTAGGCTTCACCAATATTGCAACGTGCCCCCTCCTAGTACTTCTAACCTCCTTGCCGTGGAAGCCGTGGAAGGTTGTTTTATCGACTGTCGCAAATGATTTCCGCGTTTAACTTTGTCTCCTACGAAGAGATAGAAGCCTCGAATCGTTTCAGAACTTTGTCGAGGAAGGATATTGGTGCGAAAAGAGCACTATATTTGAAACATTATTCGCTGACGTGGTGATACACGGCGACACGTTTGCGCACTCAAATGGTCAATATAAAACAATCGTGGGCAGTCGAGGGAGTTAGCGATAATTACAGTGAGTCGAGTTAGCGTGTCACGTGTGTTCGTAGTATTTCTGTGTGATGTGTGTTGAATGCTTTGTATCAATGTAGCTCTTACCTAGTATAAATACTACTAACCTTCTTTCTTCTTTTTTAAGTGTGTAGAGGTTATTGCAGATGTTTGTGGTGGTCTATTTGCACCATTTCATCATCATTAGACGCGGGCCTTCACGGACTGGCCGACTTGGATCTCTGCGGCGCCGCGACTTCTCCTAAGCTAAAAATTAAAAGCAATCAATATCGATTTGTAAGCAAAATTGTTATGTTTGCGCGGTACTTGGGAAGCGAGCGACTAGTGAGTGAGCAATTCCAAGACTCAACGACACGCGTATGGTTTGTGCAAAAAGCTGCCAATCCTAAATTTAAAAAATAAAAAAATAAGAGTAAAGACATTGACGTGATAGCGCCGTCTAGCGACTATCTATCACATATGACTGGGGAAACGTGAAAAACCGCTCTGTCTTTCAGTCTTTCTGACCAAGAAACATTTTACGTTTGCACGGCGTTTCACAAAAGCCAAGCGACGACGTTTCAAACTCAAACTATAGACGCAGCGGTTGACGGTAGTACTTGGTAGTGCTGCCGGTCGACGTCATTGCTATTCAAGCAAAGGTACGAAGACGGGCTAGCTCAACTTTTTATAGCCATAAAAATCTGTTTTATTCGTAAAAATGGTTCGTAACAGTACGTGCGGGGTAATAATATATAAGCCGATTGAGTTAAGTCAAAAGTTGACCGTGTATTGTTTGTGTCTATTGACCAAATATTGGCCATGTATGCGAATCTCAACTTGCTTTCATGGTCATTATGTTACGAATATTCGCAAACGCGTAACCTACGAAAAACCCGGATTGTGCAACCAGCGCCAAACACATCGAGTACACTAGCCCTTATCGATTTAACGCTGACCATTTTAAGAACTCTTTCTTCGTTATATCTATGGATCGCTAGAACTGCCTGCCAACGAATGTTGTAAATAGTGCGAATGTCTCCGATTTTATAAATTATTTATTATATGTGCGATGCGATGCCAGTCCGTGTGATTGTACGTGATTGAGGGTGCTATCATACTCTACGGCAGTGGTTCTCAACCACTGATGTTTCGCGGACCCCTTGCGGATCGGCGGAGATGATGGAGGACCCCGTTCATGGTTAGGGGAGGGGAAATGTATACGTTAAATATAACAATTATTGAATAAATGGATATAACTAAGGGCTAGTGTGAAGTAGACCTCTCTTATTGACACACACACGAGAGAATTCGCCCGAAAACTGAAACATTTCTTCTCGAGCTGAGAAAATACAACTTTTATTGCGGGGCTTGACTGATGAGCCAAAGCTTCGCGGACCCCCATATGAGAACCACTGCTCTACGGGTTATCTCCCGCTTTGGCCTCACGGCTGGCAGTATTTTTAAATAAAAAGTAAATAGAAGTCTTCAAACGGCGTCCAATGTTACGCACAAGTCCAATTAAGTTTTCGACATTTTTACCTTCTGAAACTTTGGATTTTTGTTATCTTCAAACTGCTTCGTTCTAATTTTTTTTTAAAAGGACAGTTTTGTTCATTGGAAGAATGCATCTACCGCGTACAATTAAAAAAAAAAAAAACAATTCTTTCTTCAAATTGAAATGAAAACTTGAATTCCCCGATTTCCTGGTGTAAGCGGCTGTTCGGGGAAAGGTGGAGAGTAACACCGACGCGCCACAATAAACGCTGGATGGGCACTTGCCCCATTATCATTAGCAGCCGCCAGACTTGGAGAGGGGCCAACTTTGCCATCTATCCAAGAAGTGTGAGAAAGCGGCCATGTAGCGAGACAAATGCGCGACTGGTCGTGAGCTAATTATTTGTTCCGTGCTGCTCAACCTTCAGCCCTGGCGGTTGCTGTTCGCGCGTCCCTGTATACAGTGTTTTCTCTCAATCCCGCAACCACTCCCTCCAGAAAAAAAAAAAAAAAAAAGAAAAACCGAGCCGATTTAATAATTTTTGGAAAACGTGAGCACGCGTCGTCTATTATACTCCCTTGGTTTTTAATGCCAGCATCGGGTTGCTGTCAACTTGCAAACAGGTAGAAGAATGTCCACCGGACCCCCTTGAGGTTCTCAACTATTCAACAGGTTCACGCGGGTCCCTTTAGTTCCGATAAACAAGGAGAATATAACCCGTAGTATATCGTACTACCTCGGTACTAGAAAAGAAGGAATCTTGGCGGAATAAAAGAAATTCGCGGTCTTTTTAGTGAAATCTGTCGCACATTTCGCAATTTTTCGAGATGAATCCACGAAAACTTTATTCCAAACTGCGAAATTCGCTGTCCGTCGGCGAGTTCCGAAGGCTTCGAACTAAAATTCGAAATCTTCTAATGTTTTCAAGTTCATCCGTACATAAATTCGAAACTTTCCAACCCGAACCTCCCAAAACCTCGACATTTCCTACCTTCGCAAATTCGAACCTCGAAGAGTTTCGAAAGTTTCGAAAAAAACCTTCCAACTCGAACCTCACGAGTCACGAGGTTCGCGGCATTTCAAGTTAGAGCGGTTTGTAGTTGCCATTGAAGTTGCAGTATTCGGAGTTGCCATTGAAGCGGCTCATAAGTTATAAGGAGGGTCGGCCAAGTTGAACCACACGATGCGGCCTTCATAAATGTTCCAATACGTCCGGAAGTGGATCAAAAACGTCGCTTCTTCCCACCGAAAAACAAGAAAAAAACAAAACAATAAAAAGCCTCGATGTTTAGTGAGGACAGCCCTTTGCTCCGACTACGTGGAATCTGATTTGCAGCGAAAATAGGGCGACCCCATTTCGCAGACTCGGAAAGAGAACGAATCCCCCGAAAAAAGCAGCGCGCGCTTCATCAAAGGTGACCCGAGCCGCTATCAGCCCTGCCCGTTTGTCGGCCTCCGCCCTGCCGGCAACCGTGGGCGGAATCCGTTCCCGCCGCCGGTGTCGTTCCCGGCTCTCGCACGCGAAAGAAAGAACCACGAAGCGGCCGACGTGCAAGCCGAGCTCTACGCTGCTCGCGACCGGAAATTCGCGTTGCGGGGGTGGGAGGCGAAGCGCGCCCACCAACAGCCACGAATTACCATTCGGCAATTACGCCAATCGCCCTTTGGTGGGGCGTTAACTAGCGCGCCCCGCTCACCCCATCCAAGCCGCCGGCGGAGCACGAGGACTATAGGGTACCTGTGTCCCTCTGTTTAGGTGATCGCATGTTTCGTAGTATCCGATACCGACAGCTCGCGCGATAAAATCGAAGGAACAGCCGGTAACGAAATACCGCCGCTGTCGATTGTCGGGGTTCCTGTGATCTGGCTTCCCCGGTGGCCGTCGGTTGGTTGGACAAACTTCATTCAGATGGGGTGTGCGTCGGAACGCTCGGCCTCCTTCGCCGTGAGCCGTTTTCTTCAGTGTTCGGTTTCCATCGCAGACGCCGGATAATGCTTAGGTGTCAGCCAATGCAATCCACTTATTACCACAAACTGTTTTTAACGATACCTTTCTAGAGTTCTTAGTCTAGATACAATGATATAACGATCGAATTTTCGTGTTTTCGCATTATCGATATAAATGGATCGCATTTGAAACACACTCTGCCTTAAAACGAAAGAAAGCGCGTCCAAAAAGTGACCAGATGGGACCGCCGGGACTAAATAAAGGGCTGCCACATGCCTCCTCCCCTTTCTGGCCCTCGTGGCCGCACGGCGCGGCCGAGCAAGCCGCCACGAAACACTCAGGCAACCCCCGACCGCTATCGGGGCTCGCCCGGCGTTGCGAGCAACTCGTGCCTACTGCAGCTGTTCCTGCCGCCCGCCTCTGCTTTTCCTCCTATTGCTATTTTATCGTTCCGCCGCTACAACGCAAAGTGGCGCCCAATCTCGGGTGTGGAACACAAAGCAAAAAGAGAAGCGAGTAAGGATAGATAATAAAAAAAAAATGGCGAAGCCCCGACCGTCGGCGTGCAATGCAAGCGGCGATAAGGAGAGGCGACGAGAGCTGCGAGCCAGGAGTGTCGCCCGGCTGCTCGCCCAGTTCCTGCTTGACTTTTATCTCTTCCCCTCTACCAGGGAGAGCAAAGCCGTGGCTGTCGTCGCGAGTCGCGAGTCACTATCCCCGCGCCGACGCTCCCAGGAGGGCCACTCTGCACATGGCGGCGCTAGATGCCACGGCGTCGAGAGCTAACCTTTCTGTATAGAGCGCTCTTTAGCGCGAGATGCTCAGTAACGCCGTGCCGGCTCATCCGACTCCGCCCGCTTTTCAAGTACCTTTTAAGAAATGACGGATGACTATTGAATCACGACTTCAATATTTATTCGTACGCGAGACGTGGTGCCCATGACGAGTGTCCCCGTTGTGTTTGACGACACGCGGTAGAAAATCGCCGCTAAGCAACGTCCCGCTCGCGAGGAACTCGCAATGATTGCCATGCTGCGGAGCAGACGACGCCCTGGGCAGCACTCAAAGCGGGCTCATTACGCGCTGGGTGCCTGTCACTGACAAGAGAACAATAGATTTCACTCTGCCCTCCGTCCCCGTCAAAAAAATTGGAAACAAGCTAAAAATTCACCGAGCAACATAAAAAAAAAAAAAAAAACTCATTTTTGTGCTTAGAAACCTATTTATGGCGGCTTAGCGATTTCGAAAGAGCTCGACAGAGAGAAGTAGAGAGACTGTCAAGACGGCCGTCTTTCAAACTGGCATATCGGGAGAACTACAAGTACGTCACTACGTTCTCCCGCAACACCGACTTGGGCAACGCGCATTCTCCCTTAATTCATTGTAACTCCAAGTACTTGTTTTAACTTCTGTGGCAGGTGCCTCCTACTCTTACTCTGTACAAGTTCGTCAGGAGCTTCACGCAATTCTTGGAAGCAACCCTCGTCCGTTCAGCATCCCGTTCCGATTATTGTATGTCTGATTTTGCTTCTTTAGTGCACGATAAATATTGCGTAGAGTTGAGTTCTCATCCAGTCAGCGATGCGTGACTCTATTGCATTGTTGTTCAGTTATTTTAGCAGGACATTGTATGACTGGTGTCGAACGTCCGCCAATGTTCTGTGATGAGCTGTTAAAACCTTTTGCTTTCATGTCGCTTCCTTATTTTTGTTTCTCCCTCTCCGATTAGCGTACGGCTGTAGGAGCCCCGTGAGGTGGCTTTAAACCACCAGCAGTTACATCAGCCGAGACTAGAACTCCGAAAAAAGCATTTTTATTATTATTATTATTATTCCAATATTAGTCGTCCCCCGATCTGAGTGACCTTATGAGAATGAAACCTTCACCAAATTAGCCAAGCGTCAAAAAGAACGTTGGGAACGTAAGTACACGCGCGGTCGCCTTCGTATACATAAGATTTGGTAAACTAACGAAAATAAAGCGCTTGTGGAACGCGCGTGTAAAATGCAATTCTTTTCTTTTTTTCGTTTTTTGTTGTTGTTGCTGTTTTTGTTGGTGTCGAAGCAAAGCGCCGGCGTACGGATCCTCAGGGGGCGGGTTCGAATCCCGGCCGAGGTGCCCGCAGTCTGACGGAGGCTTATTGCGGAGAAGACGCCGCGTAACCGAGCTTGCGGTTGCACGTCAAGAGATCGCCAGGAGGTCGAAATGAATCCTCAGTCCTCCGCTGGGGCGTGCCAGATGCCCGTCGTTGCTTTGACACGTAAAACCCCCAAATTTGACATCGACTTTCATTTCAGGTTTTCGCTTTCGAGCAGTTACAGACGCCAGCACGCGTAGCGCGAGTACCCACGTTCCCGGCATTCCCTTCCATGCTCGGGTCATTTGGCAAAAGGTCGATTCGCTCTCGACAACCCGCGACTGTTGTTTTATATCCTTTCCTACCGAGAGCAATACAAAGAAGGGAACTTTTTGTCTCGTGTCGTTTACGTATCAGGTTGGTGGAGTTTGCAGTAACTGGGACATGATTTGGGCATCGGCGGCGTTGTTCGGGCCGGTGGCAGTGCCCCCTGGAAGAGGCAGGCGCCGCTCTAAGGAGCGTCGTCCATTGAGCAAGCAGGTTGCGAGCTCATCACGGGCCGCACTCATCGCGACGGGGCGGAGGAGGGCAAGGGGGCGTGCCAGTGGGGCAGACAGTCGACGCCCGTAACTTTTTCGGCGGACAACGCCGACGGAGAGGGCGCGACCCCTCGTGCGAGGGACGCCCGGAGACAGCCGAGCCGCTGCAAGACGGCCAGACGCTCGAAAACCAAAATAAACGACTTCCGACACTGATGTAGTAACCGCTCGAGGGAGATGCGAAATGGAGAGGGCCGCCTGACATCACCAAAGCCAAGGCTGCATCCAGCGGGCTTCGTTAGGAGCACACGCCGACGCGCAAACAGAAAAGAGAAATCGTTCTAGGGACGTCTGGGAGACGCAATAGCTTCGCGCTGCAAGCGGGAGCTCGTACCATCGCTTGCGAGTGCGAGGAGGCGCCCGCTAGGCCCGCAACGTGGGATATAGGCGCAAGTGCAGCATTCGCTCCAGCTCTGCACTAGCAGATAATTGAATATCCATTCCGAGCCAATTGAGCGTGTTGGGGGTGGGCTGATAGCGGGAGAACAGCGCAGTAATGCGTGCCTCTGTCTTGGTGCGTTCTTCTTTCGTTCATCCGCGATGCAGTAAGAGCGGAAAAGAGGAACCCAGTACTGGAATGCAGCTTTTTCCCAGTAATAGTGATGTGATTGACCTAAGCCATTTTGGAGCACCTTTCGGAGCAGCCAAAACAGTGTTTCGGAGCAGCAAAAGTGGCTTTTGGAGCAAATAAAATAAAAATATTCGTTTTAGGTGCTGGACAAATGAAGGGCACTTTGCTCGCCGCAACAAATTATGGTCAAGTTAGACCACAATTTTGCATTTCAGTTACATGTCTTTCAACATGTAAGTGAAATGCCAATGACATGACACATTTTGGAATGCTTCAGTTAAATTATACATATATATGAACCCACTATAGATAAATAAGAAGCAAACTGCACAATTCATATTTATTTGAAAATGACCAGTTTTGTTGTAAATATCACAGCATTAGGTACACTAGTTATATAATATAATAAATTGAAGCACTCACCGACTCATGAAACACGTAACTACTGCAGTGCAATGCGAAATTGTACACAAGAAAAATGTGCATTACGACTAGCGGGTGCTTTTCTTTTCGCTTGTTCTACAAGGCTGCTGCAAGCCTCGCTTTGCCTTCGGCAAGTAATGAATGCCCACCTCCAACGTGTCTACAAACGGAGGGCACTTTGGGTTGTGTTCTGAAGTGACGTGCTGTGACGGAACTCGCTGCTTGTTTGTTTTTGCTGCTGAGACATCCCACAAGTGTACACTGTTGTAGGCATTGCGGAGCAATTCCGAAAAATCGCTTGCCACCGTTTTACTGGTTACCGACGTGACAGATTTCCTTCAAAAGTAAGCAAACGTAAAACAATGGATTGCAAGCGTCCCCGGTGGTCCCCCTATCGTGCAATCATGTTCGCATGCACGTGAGGGCAACTTCGGCAGGCATGCAGTTCCGCGTGCCTCGTCGTGCGGGCGGAGTCTGTTCGATCGAAACCGAAACCATGCCACTCCGCTTTGTCGCCAACTAATTCCGAAAATTGTATACCAAAAAAAAGAAAAATGTAACTGTCGAGCATACGACAAAAAACAGTCCAGCGGCGCGTGCTTGCCAGCCCGTGACGTTCGGTCACGTGACGACAATTTGCCGGCTAAATTTAACGGAAAACAAACGGACAAACGCACGGACGAAATTGTGCGAATCTAATCCAAGGCATTTTATGCTCGGACAATTTTTAACTTCGTTTTTACGGAGCAAGTTCAATTTCGGCAGCCTGGCAAGCGCATATTAAAGGACATCACATCCCTCAGTTTACGGAAGAGGGGGGGGGGGGGGGGGGGGGGGGGAGGGGGGGTCACGCGCTAGCTTTTCGGTGGCTCCCAGGCGCAACACTCGTGATCATGGCACCAGTCGGGGAGCTACACGTCGTGTTTTCGGCAGGGCAATGAGCTATCCGCGTTCACTTCTCATTCGCCGACGTAACGGAGAGAAGATCGAGCGAACAGACCGCACGAACCACTCTGCAAGGCCAGATAAACAAACGAAAACTAGGCTGGGCATCGCAGATCGCCCACGCCACGCCGGAGCGCGATTTCTGGGCTGCTGACCCACATGCGGCCCCTCCACTTCGCCAAGAGCACCTTTCGGTCCAAAGAAAGGTTGAGCCGAAAAAGAAACACGGCGGAGGAAAAGACGCGAGAAAAAGCGAGGGCTGCCAGGAGTGACAACGAGCGTCGAAACACGGTTCGGCGCAAGGGGTGTCGGAAGCTGCCGCCGCCAACAGCTCGACCAGCTAAAAAGATCACAACGGGGACCGAGACTATTTCGGCATCCGCCCCCTCGCGAGTCAGCGAGCCGGACGAGGCAGGAGTCAGGGATCGCGGGCGCGACACTCCAAATAGCGCCCGCGGAGGAAACCCACGAGGAAAAAAGCCCGATACCGCCTTTTCGCGAGGAGAGCCCGCGCAACGCTGTGCTGCGCAACCAGGTCGGCCAGTTTACACGCTCCTGGAACGCCGTCGGAGCACGAAACGCCGTCGGAGCCGCCAGCATTGCCGTCGTGTACGATCAGCCGTCGCCGATTCAGATAACAATTCGCCGACAAAGACAGCTTTGGGCGCTCCTTCTCTGTCCCGTTATTTCTACTACCGCTCGTTTGCCAGCTTCGTCGACGGTACAAAGCTCCGCTCTTTACTGTCACTTATCGAGCGCTCCAACGAAAAAGAACTCTCCCCCCGTTGACATTTCGGAAGACGCACCCAGCCGGCCACGCCCACTCCGGCCCGAACCCACACCGGCCCCGACGAGAAGAACGGATGTTGGCGCAAGAACAGCAACGCCGGCGAGACTCCGCGTTGAAACGAGCACGCAACGCGCGTCGTCCGAGCAAATACGCGATACAGACGCTGCGAGTGCCGGAATATATAACCTTTCTTCCCATTCTCACTTCTATTATGCTTTTTTCCATCTGCGCGTGCTCGTGACAGCTTGGAGCGCCGCCCACACGGAGGATTCCGGCCGGCTCGCAACGGACGCCGTTTGTTTTCCCCGCATACTTCCTCCGACAGGCTCAGCCCGCATCTCCGAAGCAGCTCGTTACGTCCTCGACGTCCGACGTCACCCGCTGTCCTGATCAGCATACACCCGAGCTGACTCCGGCGTTGCTCCACGCCACGTAGTACGTGCTGTCGAGCAACGCCCGAGTCTGCTCGAGCATGCGATGGCTGGCGCCCGTCCTATTACGTTCGCCAAGACCTGGGTAGTGCAGCATTTTTGGTACACCCTATACACACCGTGCGACGCGACTGGCGCGCCGCCGCGCGGCCGGTAGCGAAGGTAGGCAGTGAGAACCCCGGAGAAAACGAAACCGAAACCACGTCGGCGTACGTTGGTACGCATTGAAGTCGGAGTGGTGCGGTTGCGCTGGGTTCACAGCATGAAGTGCTGCCTGTGCTGCGTCATTAAGTGCTTCAATAGTTATGCGTCGTATCTTGTGGAGACAAAGTTTCACAGTTTTTCACCTCGCCGATGTTTTCTGGGACAGCGACAACGATGGAGCCGTGCCGTACGACGCGAGAAATTTGGTCTCCCGATCATGTCTGCCACTGTGTTATCACGGCTGACATATTCTACTCTGCCGCTTTGCGCTCTGCGTTTGTTTTCGTACCAGTAACGCCTACATGTGTAAGCGCCGATGGGACGAACTGAAATGCCATCCCACACTCGCGGCTATGAAGTGCCAATTTCGTTGGAGGAATGCCCTCCAAAGAAGTTTCGTCCCTATCGTACGTGTCATTGATATTTCCGGACAAGTATGGCGCGCAATCTGTACTTCATAAAGAAAGATTCGAACGGTAAAAAAAGTGACAAATATAAATCTAAAGAAAACAACAATGAAACTCGGAATCACTGGAGAATCGACGTTTGAGTATGGAAGTTTATGTGGTGTGCTTTCTTTCTGGATCAGCCTCCTTTTGGATGTGAAAACGCTGACACCCTGAGTTTTGTAGACAACAATTTTTTTTCTTGGCTTTAAAGCCACCTATCGCAAAGTGGTTTGAACTGGAAGTACCGACCACTGGTCCCTTTTTACCAGTAAAGTGTGCACCTCCCACGATGAGTGGTATTATCTTGACAGCCTTTGACGGTCAAAACTGGTTCCCATTTAGTTACGCCGCCCAAACTAAATTTCCACCTGGTTTCGCTATGCCAACTCTTTTTGTTATAATAAGTGTTGTGCCAAGTGACGGTCATGTTAAAGTACCTGTGCGCCGAAAATCAGCACCTCGCAGAACAGGTTATTACACGACAGCTGACCGCAAAAGCCCTTGGCGGCCAAACCGTGTGTTGGCCGACAGCTTTGTTTTCTCGGCTTTGGAACCACCTTCCGTAAAGTTGTTTCAATTGGAAGTACTGCCCACCAGTCCCTTCCTACCTGTAAAGTCTCCACCTCCCACAATCAGTGGTATTCTCTTGACAGCCTATTCATGGTCAAAACCGGTTCCCATTGAGTTATGCCGCCCAAACCAAATTTTCACCTGGTTTCCCTATGCCACCTTTTTCTTTTTGCATACTAAGTGCTGTGTCATGTTACTGTCAAGTCCAAGCACCTGTGTGCCCAAATCTGCAGTTTGCACAGCCCGCTATAACACAACATTTTGGGTCCAATATTGGATATCCCGTAGAGCTTTATTTCTTTATTCGTTAGAAACATAACTTTCACACCTGCTGTCTCAAAGAAACTTGGCACTCTTCGTGCACAAACTTAGTGAACATCTCACTCGCCTCCAAATATCATCGTTCCAGCAGTCCTAGGTTTACAGCGACGAGCGAAACAAATTTCCCACTCAGAGCAATTATGGTGGCGGCCGTCTTGTTTTTCGGAAAATTGCTCCAACTCCTTTTTCGGCCGCAACTAGAGAAATTACCCCTAATAACGACTCAAACTCAATATATAAGAAGTGGAGAACAGCTAAATGCCCTTCTGCCCCAGCACTCATGCAACGTCACCCTCAACTTATCGGCTCAAAAAGCAAAAGTTTCGTCCGCGCGCGCTTCCGCCGCCACAGCTTGGCATGCGAAAAGGCGCCGCAGGCTGCTGAACGCGCCTCACAGTCGAACGCCAGCTCCTCCGCTAGCGGCGCTGCGCGCGTTTTTCAAAGCGCCCCCTATAGTTCCCGCACGGAGTGTATAGTTGTACTCTGATGAGCCGAAGACGTTTTACTCGATCGCCATCGTACACTATTTAAGTAGATCCTTGCCGCAGAAAAGGAAGGGCTTTGCCATCCTTTTCTGTGGAACAAACACGCAGCATCTCTTAATTCCTAAAATTTCCCTCGCTTCCGCGTCAAACCTGCCAACTAAATTTCCGACGTCAAAGCGGCGGTTTCCGAGTTTGGGTGCCGGGGAACTTCCGCGAGATGGAGCAACGATCTCGGCGAGGCTATAGAGTTCCTGTATAGGCACCCCCTTACGGAAGCCAGAGTTGGGCGTTCATCCCCGTAGCGCCGGCTTTCCTGCACGGCCCGGGATTCTGCTCGTCACGTGACTGAGTTCGGCGAATAGCGGCGCCGCGCGTTGGCGACGCGCGGACAACGCGCTTCTCCGTTCGGAAAACAGGAAACGAGAAGGGCCGGGGCGCGACGTCGGCGAAGTGGCCGTATCGGTGGCTTTCCTGCGCGGCACGTGGATTTTGCTCCTCACGTGATCGGATCTCGGCGAATAGCGTTGGGGCGGAACGTGGAAAATAGACGCGCAACTAGACGCTCTAGCGAGCCGATCCCAACGAGGGAGCGAAAGTCGAGCGCGTCCGTCGTCTCGGCACCCGCAGGCTGCGACGCCACGGGCTCTCACTTCGCAGCCTGGATGAAACTACCTGGAAAAGTGGCGCCATCGCCTTCCCACCTGTCAGCCGGACACAAACAAATACCAACATACAGACGACAAAACCTATCAAAGTGATGGGCTCATCGCTGTCGGTTGCCATGGTGATCGCCATTTCGGACGCTTTCGAATCTTCGAAAGAGTCGTTAAAACCAGTCGCCCCAAGATTGCTATGGAGCATCATCGTACTGAAAGTGTTTCTCGGCCAATATGAGCGTCTTCGGCACTGTGCATGCAATGAATGTGTCACTCACGCTTACTTCCCTAGATCTCTTACAATTATGTTGCTCCCTCTCGCGTATTTCGAGAGAGTAAAATAATTTTTCCGAGCCCCCAAGCACCGACGCTGTGTGTGATGCCGTACATCTTCGTACATCTTAGTTCCCATCGCCACCATTCGGCGGCTGCAAATCGCGAAAGATTCCCGTTCCTTTCTTCGCTATCAGACAACGGCCTCTTGATATTTCGAAAGAACGAGGCGGTTTCTCCATTCGTTTTGGTAAGATAAACAATGTGAATATTTAAAAGTGCAAAATTCTTCCGAAGTTTTCAAATGGTTGCATCTCCCCTTTGCCCTTTTGTAGGGTTCCCGAGAAGCTATAAGCGCACCTTCCTCCCCTCCCTCACAAAATGATCGAGGAGGGTGGGTCGCCTTCCCCCGATTGTTCGAGGGGCTCTCCGGGAACGGAAAAAAGTTCACTATTTTCAACTTTGGACCCCAAAAGCGGGAGTCGCAAAAGGTCACGTTCACGTGACCGTCAACGTCACTCTTCTTCTCTCCCGATTTGCGGGTCGGTTTGGACCACACGCCGGCACGTGGGGCAACTCTGCCCGGCGAGCAACAACCGTCGTGGAAGGCAGGCGAGAAATCGGGCCCTCCTCGAACGGCGTCGTCCCCTCTCGACAGACATGCTCGAGCGAGTTCCTCGGGAAAACAGTAAAAAGAAGCCGGGAAGAGTGACTCAACTCGGCCCCGACTTGAGGCGGCGAGCGAGAGGAAGCAGCAGGCGGTGTCCTTGGCGGGCGATTATCCGTCCCGCGGCGTCACCCTCTCTCGGAAGTCACGCAAGCCGCCGGCAACGAGTGAGAGAGAGAGTAAAAGTCGAGGCCACCCCGGCCCCTCTCCCTCCGCCAAGCAACCCGCTGCGTCGTCGTGGCCCGTCCGACGCCATCGAAAGCGGGCCGACGGCTTCCCGGTGCGAGCCGGATCCCGCGCCCACGCTCCGCCGGCAACGACGCCCCGAGCTGGGCTCGCTCGTTTGGCGCCGCGCAACTAACCCTGCTCAATAGGCAGTTGGAGAGTAGCGCACACTCTCTTCCCAGCGGATGCCCACCCTTCTCGGAGTGAAGGTCTCTTAATAACACACACACACACAAAAAAAAGAAAAAATATATCATTAAGAGAAAACGAGCACAAGTAGCTCAAGCGCGAAAACAGCCCATGACACGCGCCAAGAAGGGCGGGTAAAAAGGCTCCTCCGCACGATTCCGTACGCACGCCACACGCAATGGGGAGTTTTCGTAGATCGTTTTCGCCGTCCCGCAATGCTCTCCGCGACCCGCTACGATGCCCGGAACTGTACAGCCAAGGCTATCGGTGCGCAGGCGCGGTAGCGGCTTCGTTGTTGCGGAGGGCTTAGCGGAGAGGGAAACGCGGTCTACGAAAACTCCCTGTTGAAACGCATGAGCCAACGTTACCCACGGCAATGGCGAATGCCTCGTGAATGCTCCCCAAGGGGAAAGCTCCACTTTCAACTTTACCGAAGGGAACGCTGGAGAGGAGGCGTGACGTTAAGGTTATGTATGAAGTGAATAGCTAAAGTTCGCACCCCGGCAGAGCTCGAACCTCGTTCGGTGCTGTAGCGCGTTCGATCTTGAGGACGGAATAGATGGTGCGACCGACTCCGACCTTAGGTGAAAACGTTCTGTTTATTCTCTCGTGCCACCGGGCTCGTATCGACGAGTAACGTCGTCGTCTTTTATCTGCTGCTTGGTAGGCCGGTGGACCGCCACAGAGCTCCCCCCCCCCCCCAGAGCCGTCGCCTGCAGCTATGCAGCCTGTAGGGGACGGAGCGATTGAGTGGTAGCGGCAGCAGCAAGTGAGTTGGGCTGTTGCAGTTGGCTAGTGATACGAGCCGGACGACGTGGCAGAGAGTGGTGCAGAAGACAGCCTGCGCAAACCACGCAGGGACTTGACGCTGAAGTCAGGCTTATTGGAGCAATGCGGCAGCAGAGAAAGGGCACAGCGATGCGTTCGTGCTGTGCAGCCAATGTGGAGTGGGCTCCGTCGCAGCTCGGGCTCCAAGGGACATGGCGGTCAGCTGTGGGACCGATACAGCGTCATCCCTGGAGGTGACGCACCGAGCGGAGGGAAATGCATGACCAGCGATAAAGAGGCCCTGGTCGGTTAGCGAAGTGTCTTGTCAAGAACAGTATGGTCCGCCGTGACTTGCCATGCCCCAGCGTGGCGCGGTGCGGCACGCCCCACATGTTGTGGCAGCACGCGACCGTGCCATGCCAGCACCACACCACGCAGATGGGCACGACTGCCGGGGCGACACCAGGGGCTGCGGCAGTGGTGGAAATGCCAAAGAACGTAGACTTGCCGTGCCGGCGGGGTGAGCGAGGTGGTCGCAGCCCGTTGCTGGGAGATGCCGGCGGCAGACGCGACGGGGCGGAGGCAGTGTCGGAGGATCCGGATGCGGGGGCCGAGGGAGATGTGTTCCCGCATAATCGTCCAAATCCCAAGCCGCTGCCGTGTCCCGTGCCGCGGAGAACGTTCCCCTGGATGGCAGGTGCTCGGAGCCGATCATCACGTCCGGGTCACCATTTTGTAGCGCGTTCGATCTTGAGGACGGAATAGATGGTGCGACCGACTCCGAGCTTAGGTGAAAACGTTCTGTTTATTCTCTCGTGCCACCGGGCTCGTATCGACGAGTAACGTCGTCGTCTTTTATCTGCTGCTTGGTAGGCCGGTGGACCGCCACAGGTGCAGATGGCAGCCCTTGGTGTCGTCGCTGGGTGTGGCCACCCAGCGACCAGCAGAGCTGGTGCGGAAGGGCAAATTGTTTGAATGCAAGCGTGCCAACTAGCGCGGCAGAGTTGGGATGCAAATAATGAAATAAATATCGCCAAATAAAAATATATTAAATATATATAGACATATAATAAATAGCAAAAAAACAAGAAAATCAATAATATAACTATATAAATATACTAGATGAAAATAACGTTAAAACAAATGAAAAATTAATAAGAAGAGATCATAAGGACTGAACAATCTAGCAAGAAGCGCTTGTGCAGGACACCATTCTATGCTCCCTGGTCTTTGTCAGAATGGTCGAGGCCTGTGCCATTACTTGTCTCATTTCTCTGAGCGTTACAGACCGGTCTTCGAAACGCCGTCCAAACTACACAAATAAGCTCTGTGCGGGTGAGTTATACAACATTTACCGACTCAGTGGTTTTCGATGACGCACGGCAAGTTTTAACTGGAACCATACGATTATTTTAGTCATTAGAAAGTTCATTAACCTTAATTAATTATCCAACTTATTATAGCCATTCGCCTCCCATATTATGTGAGCCTGACCGTATAACTCATCAGCACCAGACTTGTGCCTTTTCTCAAATACTCTGCTCAAGCTGGTGCATTTAAGAAAGTTTTGGTAGTATTTTGGTATTTCGCAAATACATTTCGTTTAGACTATTTCCTAGTTTATCTTAATTACATTTCGCACTATGTTGTTCTCAGTAGCTCAAATACATCTTGCAACCTTGGACAAAATTTGTCGCCGCTACAATCTGCAGAACCAGCGATCGTCAAACTGCACACACATTTCCATAAAGGCAGGGCGCCTTCATTGCTGTGTGTGCGTTATGCCCGAGCACTTCCTGGCTGGCCGCAACTGCGAGCGAGCGATGGCTGGACTCTGATTTAGCACGTGTAGACGGTGACTTTTTGTAAAAATTGGAAAGGTCTATACTCCATCCACATTTAAACTGAGAGTACAGTCAAAGTATACAAGCGCGAGCTAGCCCGCGCTTCTGGCTCTGAGACACGTATTGCTACAGCTAGCTCTCGTCCTGAACGCTTCGAAGCAGCGACTTGGAGCTCTAATATTTTACGAGTCCTCAGCCCAGCACGAAAAATAATGGCGCTGCCGAGCGCCACCATGTTTTGCGTGGAAAAAATTAAAAAGCCAGAAGGTGACATTACTTCCGAACTCTGATTTTCGATGTAATGCATTCCCAACAGCGTAAAAAAGAAGAGAAAAAAAATGTCTTACGATATTTGTTAATCAAAATTATAGAATTGTCGCTACGAAGCTTCCAAATTTCATAATTTTTGACGTCACAAATAAAAAGAAGCGAGGAGGTGAGAAGAGGGAGAAAGCCGCCCAAAAATAAATAGAAGCGCGTACGCGTAAAAAAACATCATCTCGTTTTTTTTTTTTTCTTTTTTTGTGTGTGTGTGGTTTTAGCGAATTTATTGCTTTACACAACTAAAAATTACGAACTTTGGGGTGCGAGTGCTCCTTTAAGACGATGGCGTGATGACATAATTTAAGCGAGCTGCACCATTCATTGCCGATGCTCAATGGTGCAGCGACCATTACGAGTTTTGTCGGGAAGCGAACGCGATGCAGGACGCCGCCATATGTTTGTTTGCCTTTGGGGTCCGGCGAAATGTAGTGGGGAACCCAAGACGTGGCTTGGGTTTGGCGCATGCGCAGTGGCTAGCCCCTACTGTCTGGCACCCCGGGCGGGGCTAGGATTAACACTGATGGAACACAATCGGCTCCAGATCAGCTTGCTCTGGCTGCAACTTGAGAAAGGAAACGCTGCCCTTATTTTCTTGAGTTTTTTTTCTGCCACGTGAAAACGAACGCGTGTTTCATGGGCTATAAAAACGTCAGGGATTTACTCTAAGCGGTATTTTGCGAAAAGTACAAAACTCGTTGCACCGCCCCTTTAGAGAGGCAGTAAAAAGAAAATACACCTGCTGGATGGATCTGCATTTTCTTATACTCATTGTTCCACAAATTTCAATTATTACGGCTCATATATGGCGTCTGTATGGTATAAACCTTTAAATTTTTCTTCCGCAAAGCGTTTGCGCGACATTCTTCGGTGGCATGAGCAAACGAACATAGTAATAGCTATGTAACAAGGTTAAAAAGGCATACAAGCTTACTTAACCGTCAAATAAATCATTGGGAGTGACAATAAGACGGAGCAATTTACTGGCGGTCTCGAATTAATTGTACGCCCCTACATCGCGTGATCGCGGCACAACTACGGTTTCCAAATCCTCCCTCGTTCCAACCCAAGCAGGCTGCTCGTCCCACAGTGGCTCCCATTAGTTGTGGAACCTGATTGTAAATTAAAAATAAAACAAAGTTAAGCATTATAAAATAGTCCTGTAAGTAAGCACTCGAGCACCTCCCTTTATGGGCCGTTTATTTCTCAGCGTTAGCTAAAGGACGTAGCATTGCTGTATTTCCACCGACTGGCGGGCGCGAATTTTCCCATTATATTTTCTTTTACACGGTCTTCCTCGGCACTGGCAATTCGCTTCGCATCCATCTCCAGCCGTCCTTTTTATGCTAGCAGGATCGCCACTTTACTGGCCGAAGCGAGTTTGACGAACACGATTCTTTCACAAACTCTCCTGCGTAGCACGACATCCGGTGGCACAAACAACGTACGGCGATCTTCGTTGGAACAATCGAACAACGACATCAAATAACACAGCCAATCCACAGTGTTGTCGACGACAGTCCCTCGAGGGCGAGATCGGACGAAATCCGGATGTTACCCCGCACCCCATCAGCTATTTTTTCTCGAAGGCTTTGTGGAGATTATCTTTGCGAAGATAATCCTCGAAGGAGATCGAACGTCGACGGGCGTTGAGCGTCCGTCGCTTTTTTTTTTTTTTTTTTTTTTTTTTTTTTTTTTTTTTTTTTTTTTTTTTTTGTTCGTTTTTTGCGAAGGTCGAGCAGGCTACGAGCCCTGGACTATTCCCTGGTTCTCACAGCAGACGAGGACACAAAAGTATCCCGAGTAGGAAAAGTAAAAGCGAAAGAGAAAAGACGGCGAAAGTCGGGGTCGCGCTGGCCGCGTTTGCACAGCACAGGCGAATGAGTGTCAGAGATTTTTGGCGCGACAGGTTCAAAATGGAGGCGGCCGGAGAGCACTTTTGTATAGACGCTTTGCAGCAGCTGTGCATGGACGCCGCCATAACTGACCTTCAGTTTTTGTTTCCTCTTATTCCGTTAATTTCACTTCATCATTACCATAGCAGGCCAGGCTATTGCCATATTAGATTCAACTGTGACATTTTCTAAAGCATCGGCCTTTGTAGAGGATCGTCAACTGCCGTTTCAGTTGCTCGGTACCTCGGTAAGACAAGAGAAGGTCAGCAATGGCGGCTGTAATTTGGCGCGTGTGCAAAGCGTCTATAACATCTGCAGAAGAAATTTTAGTTATTTACGTGCAAAACTCAAGATGGACGCGAGTGTTGAGACAGTGTGAAAATGCGACACACGCAGTAGACGAGAAATGTAGACATAGCGCAGCAATCCTAGCTGCGTCAGAGGGTATCTGAACCAAAAATGGAGGTTTTGCGAGGACTCCACGCTCTTACGTTCCTCGTTTGGTTCTCTCTTATCGGCTGATATTAATCTCATTGGTTGCCGAGTGATGATCAGATAGCGTGGTGGTAAAGGCCCGTTCACACATTTGCGACCTCTTAGAACTGGGTGCCTTGGAACCGCTTGAAATCTCTTACGTCGAGATGACGCACTGGTGCCATCTATTGGGTAGCAGTGTAAACTTGACGGTCCGGCATATTTCCTTTCTCTCGCGCATTACCCTTTCTTTCTTGGCTCGAAAAACTTTTGTAAACTTCATAAACGAGCTTTTCTCGTAGGTATTACGCACATTTGACCTCGGAATTCCCGCAAAACCTTCGCTCTTGTGAAACGCAGTTCGAGCGTCACCGCATAGATGGCGCCAGCGTGCCAGTGTCTTCTCTCGTCCTAAAAAAATATAAAGAGGTTTCAACAGGTCTCGTCTCTCTCGGTCGTACTCGGTTGCAAGTGTGTGAACGGGCCTTAACCGAGTGCAACTGCAACGGCTTGCGACGTACGGGTTGCTACGGCAACAGTACGGGTTGCTATGGCAACAGCTGCATCGGCTCCAACCAAACGGGGTAAAAACCGGTTCTCTTCGGAGCCGATGCAGCTGCCCGGTAAGAGCGACTCTCTGAACGAGCATGACGCAGAAGCGTGATGGAATCTCGCATTCTCCGATCCCAACGCGAATCCCCGGCGAGCCCTCTCGGTAGCCCCAGACTGTCGGTTCCAACGATCGCCACCCAACTCGGTCTTGTCGCGCCGAACAACGATACCGCACCGACGCTAGCAGAGACGGCGCGGTCAACGCGGACCGACGAACGAACGGCGCGCCGAACAACGATACCGCACCGACGCTAGCAGAGACGGAGCGGTCAACGCGGACCGACGAACGAACGGCGCGCCCAACCGCCACGCGGCAGCCGCACTCATGGGGTCCAATTCGGCAGCACCGAGGGCGGGCTGCTCGCCGCGTCCACGTCGCGCACGGCCTTCTCGAGACCAGACAAAAACTAAGGACTCGCCACGTGGCTTTCCAACTTCAGATTAATTTGCAGGAATGCCACCGAACGGTCCGAGGCAAAAAAACAATAACACTTCTATAAAAGGCGCAAATAGAATTGGGACACCCGGAGTACATCAAAACATGCGCGTACACCCGAGCGGCACGAAGTTCCCATGTCTGCTCACCGCACCACTAAACCAAAGCGTTCAAAGTATACGCAACAATATATTCAAAAAGATACTTTCGCGTTTGAGAAAACGATGCAGATCAGTGTCCGTTTAGTCTTTGCCAAGGACTGTGCCCATATGTCTCTATGGCTAACTCTAACTGCCTCGTTTATGCCCCAGCGGCTCGCATGCATTCAGCGAGCAGGGCGTTCGCGCAAAGCTTGGTCAGCTGACGCAGACAGAGGGCGGACAAGAGTCACGATTCTTCTGATCGGCCGTCATGGAATTAAGACGCGTTTCTCAAGGGCCCACTTACAGTCACCGGCTGCGAGCGTTCCTCCCTCCGCTAAGCTATCCGCGACGAGGAGACCGGTACCGCGCCTGCGCGCAGCGAGCCTCGGCTCAAGAAATCCGCATCTTCGTAGCGGGCTGCGTTGCGCCGGAAAAGATCTGCGAAAACTTCCTTGCCAGGCATTTTCTGAAGAGAGTACGGACAATGTTCTGGGTGAACTCGTAAGCCACACCAGAGTAGAAGAGTCCGTGACGGGGCGATGTAAAACTTGAGGACTGGCCACGCCCAGTGGCTGGGGCAGCCCTTCCAGACCGAACGCAACTCGCTCAAAGCAACAAAAGTGACACCCAGAGCCGTATATGTAGAGAGTTTGGCCATTCGTTGGGAAGTATAGGAGACAAATGAGGAGGCGCCATTGGCCGGAAGCGGGCTGGGCGTGTTCCAGAGCGTCTTCAGAAATTCGAATGTGACCAACCAGAAGCCGGAAATAATACCCTGGCGGTGGTCGCGGAAAACAAACCTGATAACTGCATTGGAGTAACTCTCGGTGACTGAAAATATGGAACACGTGATGTTTCAATCACGCTCATCCAAAATGATGGGGGAAGAGTGCGACTAGCGGAACGATCGACATAATCGCACCGAGGGCCGGGAATCTGCCGTTCAAGCGGTCACACTCTGTCCGAGCAAAACAAAGTTGAGCGGCGCATTCGTTTCTTACATCTTTCTGTATGATCATGATCAAAACAACACGTGCACCCTATTTTCAACCACAAAGAGTTACTGCACTTCCCTCTTACGCGCTTATTAAAACCATATACGAACATATACATTTGATCAGAACTGTTTCTCGCTACTACCGCTAGGGGATTCTTTTCGGTTTCTGGTTGGTCAAGAGAGCATGCCAAGCCCTCTTTCCGAGTCTGCCGCACGCCCTGGTTCTGCCCGCACGTCCCATTGACCAAATTCTCTCAATACACGGCTCTGGTGACACCCTCCAAAGAGAAAAAAAAACAACGCGGTAGGGCCTCGGCGGCAAAGACTGCGTGCCACGGCGGGGCGAAAGCTACGAGTACCGCTAATAGAAGCCAGATCGAGAACACGACCCTTTCGGTGGTCTTCTTTTCATGTTGGAGTTATGCTTATATCCCACTGTCGCATTCAACGCTAATACCAAATGGCTAAAGTGCTTTAAAAGCTCATCAAAAACGCTTCGTCATTTGCCGATAGACGGCGCCGAACATTTGCGGGAAGTAAAACCCCTCGAGATGAAGGCGAGGTTCTCCGAGCACCTCCAACCATTGCCGTGGAAACGCGCCAGACACGTGCCACGAGCGGGTGTTCCGCCGCCATTCGCTCCCGATTGCCGCTAGAGCCACAGGCCTCGTGCACTGACGCATTTTACGCTACTTACGAGAAAAACGAAAACACATCGAGGGCCTTTAGCGGAAAGGGCCTCTGTACAAGGCTGCGTGCATCGAACACCGGAGCCTTCTCTCGACGGTTCTATTCTCCACTCACAGCTTCGCCCCGCGTTCCATGAAGGTGGAATTCGCGACTGTTCCCGAATTTAACGAGTATTTCGAGAGTTTTAGGAGATCGTTCTGATAGCTCCGTAAATGATCTATTGGAGAACGATACGATCGCTCTGGGAAATATGGGGATGCATAGGGGTACACCCCCTTAACCCCCATATTTAATTCCCCCAAAACAACCGATACAACTTATTAAACTAGCTAATGTACGTTTTATAGGCTACAGTAAGCCAATGAAAGTTGTTTTTTGGCTTTGCTACAAAGCCTCTGTGTTTTTTTCTTTCAGCCTTTGATTCACACATTAGCTATTTAGTACGTTACATCCAACAGTTATCAAGCCGCTCGTCAAAGTTGGTATCGCTAGCTCGACGTCAGTGGCCTGAACGTCCAAATGTAGTTTTGGGGTGTTACATATGGGACAAGGGGTGTACCCCTATTTCTAAGAGCGCATGTGCAGAGGCGTATACGATTATCGAAAACTGGTGCACGGAACTCATATCAACACAGGCGTCCCCGTCAATGGACATTACATTGAGACAGAAACAATACCAAGTTAGGAGAAAGCTTTCCAAACTAAAAGAAAACTGACAAGACGAAGGCCCACAAAACAGCATTCAAAGTCAGCATTTCATCCGCCTCCTCTAATCCTGCGTCTCGTTTGCGCCTTTTTCCTGGTCTTTGCCCAACGTAGATCCTCCGTGATTGATCTTTCGAAAATGGCCAGACTAACATCGCGGTCCCGCGGGGCACACGTACCCAGACGAGAACTGCTGCTTCCGCTTCGCAGCCCGGTCCGCCCTGCCTGGTGCCGGTACAGCTGCCAATGCGACAGCCGCGCGCGAGATTCGCCGAAGCCGCCTGGAAGACCAGCTGGATCCACGCGGAATACCCGGCTCACAAAACGCTGCCTAAGGGGGACAGCCGATACACAGCTTTCGAATAAGGCACGCCGTTCTAGCGCTACATGTAGCGCTTGCGTGAGCGTACGCTAACGCGAGGGCCTGGGAATAGCGTTCCCCCGCCGAGACGCGAAAGCAACTCGCGCTTGCAACGCCATCAAGATACAGTAACAACCTTTTCTTTCACAAAGAATGCTGTAACATGAAGAAAAAAGAAATATTTTTAGTCCAGAGACATTTTTTAGTTTTAAATACGAGAGTGCGACGGGAGTGTCCGAGCAATCATGTCCGCTTGCGTTGCCTCGGCAAAAGGGGTCTCGTGTATGGACCTTCGCCGAGAAATGTTGGCGCCTCGCTTGTATCAACTTGCCGGCGATCGTTGCCCACCTGTCTGGGGGGTCTTCGTAACCATCTGTGGCGTGAACCTTCTGTAGGAGTGCAATTAGTGCGAGCTGCCGCAGCCGCCATTTTTAACTGTGCTCGTCTCGGCTTCACGAATCCTCATTTGAGGAGCGCAAGGACTCTGCGTTCCCACACAACAGTGAGTTTTAGAATACCGCACGCAAAAGTTTTGCGTACACAAAAAAATAGCGTCGTCACCACTGCGCGTGCGCCGAACGCTAACCACGTTTTGCGCTTTGCGTGCGCGATTGTAGAGTACGCTATTTTTGGGAAATTGCGCGCGTACGTAAACAATCTTTGCGCTCCTCCAAGGAGGATTTGTGACGAGGGGAGGAGTTTGGTAAAGTCAGGACGAGCGCATTTACAAAAATGGCGGCTCCCAGTACCATGTCTGCGGCCGCTTTGCCGGCACCCTCGCGACTGCGATTTTCAATACGGGACGACGTACTCGGTTCGGCAACGATCACCGGCAACTTGATGCTTGCGACGCGCGAACAGTTCTCGGCGAAGGTACGATGTGCGAAGGTCAGTACGCGAGACCTCTCTTGCCGAGCGTTTGACGCATGCGCAGTGGCGCTCTTCTTTGCGTACGCTATTCTAAAACTGCCTCCCCTGTCTGCACGGATCGGCAATCCGTCCGACCGTAAATTGACTTGCGGGAGGCGCACGGCGTAGGCACATGTTCACAGCGCTCGGGTGGCCCGATGGGTCCGCTGCATTGTAAGGCCAATCGGCCCAAATCAGCGGGCCAGACGGACTCGGACGACGGCGCGGTCCAGGCGCCCGACGGAACCGATTCAAAAGCGCCATCGGCCCCAGGAAAGCGGTGGGCTCGGTCGGCTCTCTGGGTCGGCCGCGCCAATCGGGAGCAGGCCGCGATGGACCCTTTTCAGAGTCTGCCTGTTCAGCAGGTATGACGCGAAGGAAGTGAGCGCTACCCGAGCAAGCGAGATCCTATCGGCCGAGTCGAAAGGTTGTTTTGACGCCCGAGCTACCCGCGCCGTCTGCCCTCGCCAACCGACCACGGTTGCCGATCGACCAGTGGAAACGAGAAAGCGACCCTCGCGGACAACCCACCTAATGGCGCGAGCCGCGCGGGGCTACTTTTTCGATAGGCGGGCGGCTGAATAGGACCATCGAAAACTCCATAACGTCAGCACCTCGCTCGAGTCAACGGGAGATGTTTCTACATTATCCGAGGGCAATTTCACTCGAGCGTTCGCCTTGGTATCTTATCGTATTTCTCACAAACAAGGCCAAGATGTCGAGATGCCACGTAGCGCGTCAGTACGAACGAGCGATCGCGTGCTCCTTTCACGGCGATGGACTCCGGCGAAAAAGCAACCCCGTCGTGCTTGCGTCAACCCTGTGGCGCGATGCGCGGCGCTAAAAGCGGGCCTTTCCCCAACGTCGCCCGCTTCGCAACACGCGAGCGGCGGACCGCACCCAAGACCGAAGCCAGTGGGCGCGCTCGACTGATACCACGGCAACACGCAGGCACGATACGACGGCCGGACGGACGGACGCGTTCGAGACCTCGCTCTTTCTCGCACGAACTCGTATCAGGCTAACCAGACCGCCCGTCCACGTATCTTCTAGAGTCGGCGAGCCGAGAGATTAAGCCCACCCTCACATCCGGTGCTTGCTGGGCCGCTCAATCTGCCCGTCAGACCACGTGCTCTCGGACCCCGCAACACGGTGGGGAGTCCGAACTGCGGGCCCGGAACGAATCCGAGGAAAACCAGGCCGCGCCAGACACGACAGCAGTCCGCACTAAACCGAACAAGTACTCACGGATCGAGACGGGCAGAAACTGGGGCAGTCGGTCCGTACGGGTCAGCCGAATATCCCCGTGGAACGGCGGAAAAGCGCTGGCACCAAACACACACACACACCGCAAACCCCGACTACGACAGGCGACGTTTCGGAAACTCTCGAAGCCAGCGCCCGTTTTACGAAACACGCCGGAAGAGAGTAAAAGCAAAGCCCCCGAGCCTCTCCTCCGAAAGGAGGAGAGAGCGTCGGAGGAGACTCGCAAACACACGCAAAAGGGGCCTCGGCGAACGAGGAAGCAGCAGCGCTCGCTGAAAACGAACACCGAATTTCACTCACCCTCAGTTTCGTGCGAGCGCGTGGCCTACTTCATAGCAGTCTGGCTCGTCCCTGGGTTCTTCTGGACAGCGCGCAGATTAATCCCAACACACCGGTAAGAGATCCAGTAACTTCCTAGAGATCTTTTTTGTTTCTCTCGCTAAATCCGAATGTCGCACCGGTTTTTCTTGTTCCCAGCAGGCCCTTTTCGGAAAGCAGACGACGACGGGTCAGCCTCGCATCGGCCCACTATCCTCTCGCAGACGCCGCCGCCGATGTTCGCGCACACAAAACACACACACTCGCGCACTTTCGGTGATGGTGGTTGCAAAGTGCCGTTGCCGTTGCTGCTGCTGCTGCTGCTTGCGGATTGCGAACTAAATTTTGCGGAGCGGAGCGCGCGCACACAAGCCCTGTCTCCACAAAAACACTACGAGCGTCAGCAGTACGCGCGCGACGTGCACCGACTGCTTGCTGCGCCAAAGCCACACGCAAAAGTGCCGCGACCGGCCGCCACCCGCGCGACGGCTTCGCTCGGTAGCCACCGCGGGGCGCCACCGCCGCGACGAGAAACAAAAAACACGAGACAAAAGAGGAGTGGCCTATAAGAGAGACACGAGGGGAGAGAGTACGCACTTGATGCCCGAACCAACGGGAGAAGGGGAGAGAGAGAAGACAGTGGTGCGTGCGCGGGAACGAGAGTTTGGCTTTTGGCATCGCTCCCGCCGGCCGCCAGGGCGAGCCACTGACGGGACGGTTAGGAAAGAAAAATAGAGAAAGCGATAAAGAGAGAGAGAGAGGCCTATTTTCTCTCCATTTCTCGTTCGCGCGCGTTGGCGCTCGGAGGAAAAAAAAAACAAAAAAAAAACTAAGAAAATCGAGGAATGGAAGGATTGCGAGTGAGTGAGGGAGAACGGAAATACCCCAGGACCCCAGAAGTTCGAATATTGCGATGGTTCATCAAGACCAAGCGTCCAAGCAGAGCAAAGCGCTCGACCTGTTTTCCATCTCGTTTTTTTTTTTTCCTTCTTAATTTTAATTCAGCTCGCACTGGCCTAAATATTTAACCTTCGAACATTAAAATATACTCCCGTGTCTTCTTTTTAAAGCTGCAAACATAAACGGGAATTAATAATATCTGAAACTTCTGAAAACTTGTTAAAATACTCCGGAATCAAAAATCCCAACTTCTCTGACCAGCAATTGGTGCGAATTCTCTCCTGATTCTATATCTCATGCCGTAAATTATTCGTCATATTTTTCCTTTCAAGATTTCATCGAACCATACACCCAGAAATTAATGTGCGCTTACATTTTCGATAATCGTCCCTTCAAACGTGATACTCATGTCGTAACTAACGGGTTTGCTTTTTGGTTTAAAAATAATATATCTTGTTTTACCAGTGTTAAGTTGCAGTTTATTAGACCTTGACCATAGTGATAAGTTTCTTGGCCAATCATTAGACAAAGGTTTTATTTCCATTCGCCTACCATATTTTATTTAACAATAACTCGGAAACCGGCGAACACTACAACACTGATAAACCAATCGAAGTATCGAAGTGAAACATGTAACGACACACCGTCGAAGCGAACTCCTCGTGTGGAGAGCCATTGTTACAGCTTTGTTTCATCCTTCCGATTGCCTCCCCGTAGCAGCGGCCTACTGCCAAGTTAAGTTCAAGGTTTTGCAAATTGCGTCCCGACTTGTCTTTGCTGCTTCAGAGGCAAATTTTGGTGCTATGTATACAGAATAACGGACACCATGTTTTATTTATGCTGAAGCGTATTCCTCTTTCTTGGGCATATGCTAAAAGTGGTGGGCATAATTTGTTTTTCAGATTGCTGCAGTCTCTAGATAGACCTCTCAACACCGCTGCTGTCTCAGCAGCTTCAGTAAATCAAGACCTCACTCTAGCTGATTTAACGTCGACGTATGCTTTTGTAGTCTAGGGAACAACCCGTGGTAGTCCCGAAACTGCCGACAAGTCTCTTCAAGTGATGGTCCGGCCAGCAAAACGCTCCCGGGCTTCACAAGTGGTTCTAAACATAAGCATGACGTCACGGTCACCTTAAACCAAACCCCAAAGTTTCTCTATAGGTGTGTTTGTCCCTGTTTAGAATGCTTCTTTTGCAGTTATTCAAGTGCGTGCCGCCATGTAGTGATGAGTGGAACACACGAAAAATACTGAGCATGCACCCAAGTCACAGTGAGTGTCCACCACCTGATTTTGAAACATTTAGGTTACAGGCAAAGAACATAACAGCACTCATCCCAGCAAACGTACACACCCGCCGAGTCAACCAATGTGCCCTTCTGCATCAGTTGCTTATCCGAAAAGCCGGTGCAAAGCAGTGAAGCTTTACAGGCATGCATCTGTGCAAAGCGGAAATACTTGGCGTGAGGGCTCCGTCACTCAGCAGGCTCAATGAGAGCGACACTTTAAACATTAGGAGTTTCGCCAAACCCCTGTACTGAGCCTATGTCATTCTGTCAGATCAATCAAGGCTATATACTACCATTATCCAAAGTCAGTTTTGAATACGGAGAACTTGTTGCCAAATGTCGTTCCTTATAGCAGTGGCTCTTTACAGACCCCCCGCGGGTCATTGACGAAGTTCTTTTTTTTTTTTATTTGTTGAGAATATTATGGAATATTCTACATCATTTAAACTGACTTTAGTCTTAAGAGGTGACTTAAATATGGATGTGACCTTGCCTGTGAGTGAATCTTTTTAAGTACTTGATATTGTAAAGTCATATGGATGTGATCTGCTTAACTAGAATAATGTCAGAGGCGGAAACACTAATTAATCTATGCATTAAAAATTGTCATGCAGAGGCTGCTGGTGTCTTATCTTGTGATTTAAAAGACCACTTGCCAATATTCAGGTTTACTCTTCTTCCAGTAAAATTGAAGTTAAATTCTAATAAGACTCACTATATTTATGGAAATTTATAATAGTTCGACTGAGCTCTTTGTTTTCTCTTCTTGGTGTCGAACATAAACTGTGAGCCGGTACTAACTGAAACAGAACTAAATAAATCATATAGTGTATTTCTAGACCTTCTACAAAATTGCTATGAGCTGTCATTTCCATGGCAAGAGTACAAAAAATGCAAGTAATCAAGAAAACCATGGATCTCATGTACGTTATATAAGCGCATAAGGGAATGTAACAAATTATATGATAAGTTCATCAAAACAAGATATATCTATATATTGCAAGAATTTAGGAAAGTGATGAATGAACGTAACACGGATTTCCAAAAAAAAGCAAAAGCCCTTGACTGCAAAAACAATTTTAGTACGGTATATAATAATTCAATAAACGTGTGGCAAGATATAAATGAACTTACCTATAAACGCCGTGTTCTTGCTTTAAAAGAACTTACGATCTCACCAGGAGTTGCGGGACGCCACCGCTGCCGCGGTGCATTCTGGGACTTCTCGTTCTCACCCGTTTTCCGGCCGCGTCAATGTGCATAGTACGCCCGGCATTTGGAAATTTTCTGGTTAGCACGAGACTTTTAGCCGGCTTTTTACTCATTGTTTTCAATGAGTGACTTCACCGGTTGTATGCCAGGGAGCTATAACAACAGCAGCAGGCAAAGAGGCCCCGGATATTATGTCTTCCCGAAAGAAAGAAGCATGGCAAGAGCCGGACAGAGCGACAAGAAAAATATCGTTTTACGATTTGTTTCGCGATTTGCTTCATAATTTATATCCATCCTATTGCACGTCAGCTAAAATGGGTAAAATTACAGGGCACGAGACAGAGCGTGCCGAAGTGTTCCGTACGCTGGAATCTCTCTAAGCATTCGCTCCGTAGAGGTCTATCTGTTGGTTGATCTCAAATAGGACCTCCGCACTGCTTTGCGGAGGCCGTTTTTAAGGTACTTTTTACTCGATGTATTTTGGTGGTTATAACTGTTGCGACGACATGTTTCAAGCACAACTGTTCTTTAAGAAATCAGGACATTCACTAAAAAAAAGCCGCGATTCCCGATATGCATCACTTGAGATAAAACGTTTTTTTGAAAGCAGTCTTCATTTTTTTTTTTTTTCATTCAAACGTGAAATTACTACATAATGCAATTTAGAAGTGCAACACTTACCGCGAAAATGTAACAAACAAACCTCTTCCATTTCGTGCTAGTCTTTTAGTTTGACGTTACTGATCCATTCTGCGTTAACACCAATCAAAACAGCAAAAAAAAAGAAAAAAAAAAGCTGCCTTTGTCGGGTGACTGTTAGCATTCGTAGCTTGCGCCAACAAAATAAAACTGAACAGAAGCTGCACACGAAAAATCATCTCCACCCCAAGCTTTCAGGTATCTCGCTTGGTTGCTTCTTTTTGACAGATGCCAATTGTTATGGCGCGTCAGGCATGACCTTTCTGTAGATCATTTCTCCTTTGTGTGCAGGCTTCTCCCGCAGTTCATCTGTACCCAGTCGCACAGGTTGTCGACCAGAAGAAACAACTCTTACAAAACTATTGCTCACCGAGAAAGTCTATGTAGCCGGGAAGCTGGAAATGGATGATTACAAGTATCATGGCGGCGGTACCAATACCGGAATGCGCGCGCCTGCGCAGTTAGCTTGGTGCATCGGTCTATTGAGCAGGTTACTTACTCCGGTCAACCTCTTGCAGATAAATTTAACTCTCATTTCTTACTATCGATATGGTGCCTGGAACGCGTCTCCGACTGATGTGTCTAGCGTCCTATGCTGCCCATACATCAAAAGTGGTCCCCAAGTGGCAACAAATGACGTCGCAAAAGCCGGAGTGTCATGCTGTTGACTTTCGCGATCCTGGCGGTTGGCCGTAGAAATGCTGGCGAAAAGCGCGAGCGAACGCGAGTGTCGCTGTTCTCAGAGCGTCCCAACTTTCGGCTGCTGTAGCTTCCGTGGACTGTCACAGTGGAGAGCGACCAGCAGCAGAACAGGTGTCTGCCATATTCACCACAGCTGCTGAGACGCCACCAGGGTCGCGACCAGCGACAGCATGACACTCCTATGACGTCATCAGGCGGAAATCGACAAACCACTTTTTTGGGCGCGGTAAACACACCAGTCGGAGACGCGTTCCAGGGACCATACTATCGGGTTCTTGAACTCTGCCCTCCACGAGCAAGACTATGCGTGAGTCTTATGTTAGTGGTCCTATATATAACATAATATCGTTAGCACCCACTAGTGAAAAAGAAGTAAATACAATTATTAACTCCCCAGGGAACAGCGCTGCTTGTGGTGGAGACGTAATATGTTCTAAGCCAACCAAAGAAGTTTTCCCTTTAATATGTACTCACCTTGCACACATTTGCAACATTATTTTAAGCACTGGTTGTTTTCCAGAAGAAATGAAAATAGGAAAAGTCCGTGTAATGCATAAAGGCGGTTCCAAGAATAATATGAAGAATTATAGACCAATAGCGGCACTTCCGGTTTCTCAAAAATAGTTGAACGCGTTATTTACAAACGGCTAATTTGGCGGGTTCGAATCCCGGCCGAGGTGCCCGCAATATGACGGAGGCTTATTGCGGAGAAGGCGCCGTGTAACCGAGCTTTCGGTTGCACGTCAAAAGATCCCCAGGTGGGCGAAATTAATCCTCAGTCCTCCGCTGGGGCGTGCCAGATGCTTGTCGTAGGTTTGGCACGTAAAACCCACAAATTTGACTTTTTTACAAACGGCTGAGTGAATTTTGTAATTCGCATAACATTACTACAGGCAACCAATATGGATTCCAAAAAGAGAAATCAACCGAAATGGCATCGCTAAATGTAAAAACTAAGATATTAGATAACATCGAAAACCAATGTTATACACTACGTTTCTCTTCTTTTTTTTTTTTTTTTACAAAAGTTTTTGACTCTATAACACACGACATCCTACTTGAGAAATTACCCCTTTATGTAATTTTAGGTACCGCATTCAGCTTGGTTCGCATTTACTTAACATCTCGTTTTCAATATACGGTATACCGTCCTTAATGATGCGCGTTCCTCGGCCCTCCCTAGCAAAAATCCCCTGTATTGTGCCGCAGGGATCAATTCTCGGGCCACTACTCTTCCTGCTCTACATTAACGATATAGTAAAAATTCCGCAAACACCTGATATAACTTTATATGCAGTGATACGAATGTTTTTTCTCACCAAAAATTACTTGGATACTCTAGAGAGAGAAAGACAAATACTTGGCTGGACCAACTTCACTTATGGTTAGGAGCTAACCAGTTAAAACTAGAAACGTCCAAGAAAAAGTATATAATTTTTAGAGCAAAAATTAAACCTAATATTAGCACAATTCATATATCCCTTCACAACTCCGATATTGAACGCGTGGTACCTTTTACATTTCTTGGTGTTAGTTTTTATGACAATATACATATTGGACTGCACAGGTGAATGATCTCCAACGAGATATATATAGATCAATTTGTTTCATTTTTAAATTAGGATGTCTTCTCCCCAATCACTTGCATAGCACAAACGCGCGGTTCGATTAATTGATAACCTAGCACGGTTCAATTCGACCTAAGGCTAGTTTCATTAAACATAAAATACTAACAATTGATAACCTTTTCTGCCCAAGGGTAGCTATTTTATTGCATACTCAAATTAACGCTACTCCTATCACCTTTAACGACACTAATTTACCTATGCAAAAAATTCACAATTTAAGACGTCAGAAGCTTCCAAAGCATAAAATTAGTACTAATTACAGTACCCAAAAGTTGTCCCATCAGTTAACAGACCTTTTAAACAAACACCATTGAGTATATGAGCTAGCCCAAGAAATTCTTTTCATCTTTTATTTAAAAAATATCTCAGAGGTTACTTTAAAGTTTACAGCGCATATACCTAGTAAGTTTTTTTTTTTTTTTTTTTTTTTTGTAAATTGTTCGTTTGTTTGTTTCTGAGAAATACTGTTTTTCGGTGCGAGATGGTTTTATATTTATTTTCTCATTTTGCGCCCTGCTGTTCAGTCATGTAACAGGGGTTGGGACCTAGTCAGGTGATTTGATTCGTCTTTTGTCCCAACCCTCTTGACAACTGTGTCACAAATAAAATAAACAAACAAACGAAATTTACGCAATGATAATACAATTATTGCAAAGGTGCAAGCGAGCTGGACGAGAATGACGAAAATAATCCATGGAGAAGGGGAACAAGGGGAACAAAGGACAAACACAAATCTCCTCTGTCCCCCTTGTTCACCTTCTCCAGGAATTATTTTCGTAATTCTTGTCCGTTTGCTCCTGGTTAGCTCAGTTGGTAGAGCGCTCCACTGGAAATGGAGAGCTCCCTTGTTCCATTCCAGGACCAGGCGTTTTTTTTTTATATTTGTGTTTGTCCTTCTCCCACTTTTACCGTCCTCCAGGGATTATTTTCATCAAAACGTGCACCTTCTTTTTTTTTTTTTTTTGTGTGCATTTTTCTTTTTCTACGTTTTTACGAAGGAAGAGAGTTCAGGAAGAGATCATTCATTTTCTGTGTTTTCTATCGGTGGTCACTGTCCTTTTGCGTTTCTGTGGAAAGAGATTTTTGTTTCATCGTTTTTCCATACTTGTATGGGTTCATGAAGGCTATATAAACACCCATTGTTGCCAAATAAATTCAGCTTTGTTTGAGACCTCTATTTGTCTATCCTTTCTTTCTCCCTGTCTTGGCCGGGTGTTTTTACTATGTTCTACAACCACCAGCTCGTTTGCGCCCTAACCTTCTGCACCTTCTGCTTCTTCCCTAGCAGGCACCCATACCCACTTTTTGTGATTATCTACAACTTTTGTGTGGGTGCTTTCTCAGTATTTTATGGTAGTTTTTTTTTTTTTGGTCATACTTGAATTTAAAAATAGAGTTTGTATATTTTGAATGAAGTTAATCATGTTGACTCGTTTATAATAACTAAAATTGATGTTGTACATCTAGCCTAATGTTATTTTTTTTTAATGTATCCCAGCTGCGAGCTTCTTGGTTGATAAAGTCACGAAGGTCAAGATGCCAACTCAGGTCAACGCGCCTATACAAGCTTGTCAGGAGAGCAACAGGGACGACCTCAGCGATGATGAAGCCTCACTTGAAGAAGACTATGATAAAGAAGACGACGACGACGACAACAACCCCCCGATGACATCATACAGGGGTATGTTATATTGCTGCTACTTTACCTTGTTGTTTAAAGCCAGTTGAAAACATGGGGAATTCTTATGACTGATATTGTGGCGCCATGGGCGCACAAAATGTGCAGCGAACCCCAGAAACCCCATAATGTTTCCACGTCTGCCCCGCCATTCAATTAAGAATGTGTGTTACTTGCTTCGGGTAGAAATACGCTGGTACTAACAAGCCTTGTGCCCACGGGGAGGAAGTCTGCACAGCCTGAAGGGAGAAAGAGCCTTTAGTGCAAAAAGAACACCTGAAATCCCGGACGAATGGAATATCTCTTGTGTCTCACCCATCCCGAAAGCGGGTAAGCCACCGACAGACGTAGAGAACGTGAGACCTATCTCACTTACGTCTAGAATGGGCAAGCTGATGGAGCAACTAGTCCTAGCTCACATTCAGCGACTTGCCGAGATGAAAGAAAATTTTCACCCCGTAAAAACCGGTTTCCGAGAAAACCTGCAGGAGACACACGACAGTCTAGCGTTCCTCCACAAAGGTGTCACCGACTGCCACCCGCGTCGCAAACAAATGCGAGTCCTCGTGACGGTGGACGTATGAAAGGCTTTCGAAACGGTTCCGCACGGGGCAGTGACCGACGCGATGAGGAACCAAAGTATGTGTGGCAAACCACTAAATTACGTGAAATCCTTCTTGCAAAACCGGCGATTTACAATTAAGGCAGTCAGGGACGATGAAGAAAGTCAAACGAAACCCGATGATATAGGCGTCCCGCAAGGAGCGGTATTATCGCCAACGCTATTTAATATCGTAATGGCCACACTGCTGTGGAAGTTATACCACAGCTGAAGGCAACAATATATGCGGACGACATCACCGTATGGACAAACAAAGGAGGACCAACGAAAAAAAAAAAAAAAAAACAATACCGAAGGGACTTGACACCATCTGCGACTACCTGAAGAAGGTCGGGCTAGCGCCGTCACCAGAAAAAACAACAACAACACAATTTTTGGAAACTACTATTACAGCATTGACGTAGGCCTCGCATTTGGCGGACAACGGATCGACACGGAAGCGGAAGTCAAGCTACTTGGCGTGCACTTTGGAAACGGCGAGCACGTGGCAAACAATTGGCTAAACACTATCAGACGAACGTAGAAACAAGTCCTGCAGCTTATCCGGCGCATATCCCACAGAATGGGTGGGGCGGGGGAGAAACCGTAAAGGCGTTCGTACAATCAGTCCTCTTAGTTAAGATAATGTACGGTGTTCGGTTCTACAAGCTCACGCACCGACACAAGAAAAAGCTTGGCTCGTTATTCAACGATGCACAACGAGCCATACTTGGACTGCCAAGGTTTGCCAACGTTGAAATAACTAAGCAACGCGTACAGCTCACCGATTGGAGAGCACATTTCGAGAAACAAGTCACCACGCACAACGCCCGACCCAAAACACACGGGGCACGGCAGAATGATAGCCAAACTTCTCACCTAGAGCGCCAGAATGACGCAGGGGGCATCCCACCACGCGCACCCCCAAGGGACCTCATCGACTTCACACAGTCCCAGCCAATCGCGCGCAACATGAACGCGCAGAAACGCGCTAAAAGGGGGAACGCTGCGTCCTAAACCACGTTGTCGAAGTTCGAACGTTTCTGGCGGACCCGCCCATTACTGTCGCGTGTATACACAGACGTGGCGATGAAAATCGCCGGTCCAGAGACTGCCACGATCCAGAGCCGCCGCCATCTTTTATTCTAAAGACAACCCAACGGGGACCACGAACCAACCACGAGGAGCCGATCCTTACTCTTCCGGACTCGCCGAAGCCATGGCAGTGCTCTTCGCGATAGAGAGCCACTGGAGGCGCTTAGAGGAGAAACAAAGACAGCATGACGCAAATCAACTATACTTCGTTTCAGCTTCCGTCCGAGCGCAGCCAAAGCTACGTGCGGCCGGAGCCAATCACATGCCGGCAATAGGTCACGCGATCTCGCCTGCACTTTTGTATCACTCCGCTGCGCCGCCGGTCGGCTGCGCCGCCCGCGCTCGCCGAGTATTTCGTCTGCTACGGGTGTATCAACGATATCGTCTGCTACAGGTCTAAAAAGTGCCTTTTCACGTTCTGAAACTTAGTCACAGGGGATGTAAGTACGTAGGCTGGCCGCTGGCATCTGTGTCCGAGCTTTCCACCTGTTCGGCGTAGTTTCGAGTTGTAAGTACACGTTGCAAGATCCCCGATGACCCGGCCGTCGATGTTTCCTTGTATTGTTTGGATATACCAGGGCTCGAGGCGCAGTCCTTTCCACCAGCTTCTCGGCGTTCAATGTGATCGGCAGGTAAAGGGGTTCCCTGATTTCGCCGCGTATCTGAATTGCAGTGGCCCGGACGTTTTGCTTGTTTACAACGCGTCGGTACGACGCGGCCGGAGTCTCCTGCCGAATTTGAAAGTAGACATTCATCACGACTTCTCGCGCCTGACGCCCAAAGGTGCCTTTGCGAAAGGACGTTTTGAAGCGACTCGGTGAGGAAAGCAGCGAAGCACATGATTCGGCGATTACGGGAACGAAATCACGCAGAAAAACCGAGCGCTGCAGCCGTGTTGCCAGCGGATATACATGTTTTCACCAAACCACATGCGTTTACGTATATTAATAGAAATATAAACTTCAAAGATTTGATTCCTTTAGTTGCAAATCATTCTCAGCAGTACACATCTGGAACATTGTGCAGTTTTTACGCACAAAGCAGTTATTTTAAAATAAATTACTTTTGTGAACTACTTTGTGGTGCGTAGGAATGCTCTTCTCGAAGTTGCGAACCGTCCCTCAGCCTTTGGCTGCGCTCGGACGGAAGCTGAAACGAAGTATATACACATTTCCGGACTCGAAGCACGTCATTCGACAATGCAAAAGACACGGAGCCACGACGTGCAGAACCATCAAACGCATTTTCCACACGGGTCTGCACCTATCCCGTGCACACGAAACAAAGGTCTGCATCCGATGGATTCCGGGACACACTGGCATCCACGGCAACGAGGCGGCACACGACGCGGCCGCGAGGGAGCTATACAGACCTCACCCCTCGCGTAGCACTAGGGAATCCGACCCCTCATCGAGTAACAGTAAAACTGCCGATACAACGTACGACCCGGTTGAAGCTATGCGGATGCACAAAAAAGAATGGAATAGGGCACCGACTGAAGGAATCCTGGAACCCCGAACGAAATCCCATTTCGCCGAACCACTTCCAACGCAAAGAAATGGTGATACTACGACGAATTTGTACGGGTGGCGCAACAACGCCATACATGACTCAAACATTTGAGACCATCAAGAAAAGAAAGCTGAACCCTCACTACGAATCCCCCGACCAAATATGTCAAATAAGCAAAGGAGACGGCACACTCCCAAAACCTTACCACCTGATTAGGGATGTGAAGCTCTAGCCAAACACAGGAGCGACGCTTGGGCCCGACTGGGCCAAGACACTCCTAGCTCCTACGAAGAGCGAATCAGACCTGCATGGTGACTCAGAAACACGAGTCCGAATCTTACAGTCCCTGCTCGACTACACGACGTCTAAATTGCCCTCCGAGAAGGGGGGAGGAGAGGGTCAACCTTGTTTGGGGGGGGGGGGGGGGGGATTCAGAACATCTAGAAAGGAGGCTTACTAAGGGGAAAGTCTAAGAAGTCAAGCGCGAGTGAATGTAATGGCACGATGGATGTAACGGCATGACGGATGTAATGGCACGTTGGATGAACTGGCTAAAAATGGATGTAATGGCACGATGGATGTGCTGGCATTATTATGGATGTATAGGCACGATGGATGTAATGGCACGAAATTGGACGTATTGGCTCGATGGATGTAATGGCACGATGGATGTGTTGGCCCCAATCCCGCGCGAGTGCGACCACTTCTTCTTTTGCGTTTCTTTTTTTTTTTTCATGAAATGTTATACGCACATACACCCACATTAAAATGCAGCACAATATAAACATAATTATAAGTTTGCTTGGCAAGATATATAGTTGGTGGCGCCACCTTCTGATAAAGAAAAAACTGACATTGATACCTCTCACACAACTGAGGCAGAACAGGTTGTGTGTTTGCATCAACCTGTTTCAATCTGCTTTGCCCAATTGGCTTTTGGACTAATCGTTCAGGGATGTCAACACAGATACACAACACATCCTGTTTCATTCAACGTTATGAATAGTATCAGGATAATATTGAGGGAACACATGTATGTGGAGTAGTTCTTAACAACACTCCTTCAAGCTGCTTTGCCTGCGAGGGGTAGATCGAGATGCTATGGAGCAAACGGCTGGGTTCGATTTTCTGACAAGGAACATCGCTTTCTTTCAAGATACTGGCGGGGTGCCAAGGAAGATTTTGCCGCATTATGGTCGGCTGGAAGTGGGAGGTATGACGGTCAGATGTTTTGGCCAGCGAGCAAGTGTGGTCCACTGTTTCTGTCGCTCATTGTCCAATATTCCCAAATAGCAGACGGCAGCGCCACCACCACTACTCCCTCTTTCCAAATTGCGAGCTACTCTCCATCGCACACTGTCGCCCCTCTTACCGGCTCCATATTCCAGCCGGCGTCCGCAGTCTAAAGGTGAATTCCAATGGCAGATACGGAGCGCTTTACAAAATCCGCGAGGAAGGCGAAATTCCGCTCCGTGGGACCCGCTCCAAATCGACGTGTGGAAGATGACCAACTTGAGCCGGATCTGCCCGATGAAGATCTATAGGCTCCAAAAGGGGCGCTTTTGAAGCGCTCGAAGTCTACAAGTGGAATTTACAATAAGGTTCGCAGCGTCCGTACCTTCCGCACAGCTGGCGCTGCTGTCGGCTCTTTGTGCATAATGCTCACGGTGCACAATGCTCCCGACTATAACAACTTCCACTACTGGCCCACTATAGCCGTGTTATCATGGGTTTGTAACAACTTTTTGTGACGCTTTAAATTTGGGAACCAGTCCTCAAACGCCTTTTGTATTAAAAAGGACGTTTTTGCACATTTTATTTAGAATCCAAGACACTAGAGAAGTTCGCAGGTATAGTAGCTGCGAAGCCCCTTCTAAGAGACATGTTGCAGCTGGCCAGGAAGTTCAAAACGTATGAACTGGAAACGTTCGATGATCTGCTTGTGCATCTTTCCCCCAAGATGTGCCAGTATTAGTTTACCATGGAATAAAGGCAAGGTAAGTTTATTGATGCGGAGACAAAGCTGTAGGGGGGGGGGGGGGGGGGGCATTGTTACTGCTCGTTTGACAAACAGCTCGGTGTTTACTTTGTCAAGCTTCGAAGTGTGATATTTTTGTACTTTGGGACAAGTTTGGAGCGCCATAAACAATTGAATTTTAGAGATAAAGCAATTATTTATAAATCACTCGAAAGAACGTTTTAATAAGAATACATGTCGTAGCTTTTGATGATGTAGCTAATCAATTTGTTTAGATAACGGCGCAGAAATCTAGCGACCAAATACCGAAGGAGTCATGTTTATGCATTTTTGACGCGAAATTTATAACCTCCACAACTCTGTACATCTCTGTATATAGTTTCTGGGATCTATTATAAGTGCAAAATATTTTAAATTTCTGATATTTGTAGTTTACGTAGTAGGCGTCACCAAACACGAGATAAACGAAAACTTCAAAAATTGAATATACCATTCTAGAGCACTTAATTTTTGTTTCTCTTTAAGCATTATTTTTCGCACAATATTTTTTTTTTATTACGTTCCCCACACATGCTCCATAAGTAACTTATAAAACAAATAACAAAAACAAAAAAATACGTCCGCACTCGCGTGCATGAGCTTTTCTGAACAGAGCCGTAATAATTGGGGTTGTGGGGATATTTATACAGCGTATAGTTGGTCTGCCATTAAAGTTGCGACGAGTCACACGCTGTAATACAGAGCCGTATATATCGTAATTCTCAACATAAACAGGGAATTTCATAAAGTACTACAAAAAACCAAATGTCGATTTTTTTTTTTTTTTTTTTTTTTTTACGGTTTTTGGGGAGAAAACAAGTATATAACTACTGGAGACAGTCAGGTCAGAGGCCTCGTGAGCTTTTTATTTTTTTTTTCGGTTGTCTGTACGCTCAATCCGCGCTACGCCTGCCGGTACAGAATGCCCCCGCAGTACTGGGAGCCACACAGCTTTTCCCCCGAGCCGCCCGAAGGCGCGTGGAAGCGCGGCACTCGGTGTAAGAAGCCCACCGCTGCGAACAGCGCTCACACGACAAGTGAGAAGCTGCCTACAGCCACGCACCCCTCGGCTCTTTCCCATTCCGTTTCTCCGTCCGCATTCGAGCCGAGGTTCCATGCGCCGTTCGAGTCGAGTGTGTCGGCGGAGGCCCTATCAGGCCGACGGGAAGAAGGGTTGCGGGAGAGCGCGAGCGTCCTGCCTGGCGGCGTCCAGATAAGGGCCCCGTTGGTACCTTATCGGAGCCACGCGGCCCGCCGTTCGCCCCTTCCTCCTGAACAAGACGCACCGCGTGCCTTGGCGCGTGCTTTGCTACCCTCATCTCGCGTTCTGCTCCGTACAAGTAGACCAATCATCCGGCGGGCGTGCAAACACGCTCGAAAATCGCCTCATCTTCGAAGCGAAAATGCGCGGGTTGAGATGAGCGAGTTACCGTACGACCGTACACCTGTCAGGCATGTAGCCAGGATTTTTTTTTTTTTTTTGAGGGGGGGGGGGGGGGAGGGGGCGCCTATGACAAAATGCTGTATGAGGGGGAGGGGAGAGAAGGCCCCAGCAAAAATTGAAGATTTCGGGGGGGGGGGGGGGGGGCCGGGCCCCATGAGCCCCTCCCCCTGGCTACGTGCCTGCTGGTAATAGGCAGTTTTACCAGATCGTTTTCCTCCCCGTCAAGGAAACGCCGCAGCCTCGCATGCGCGCCGCCAGCCTTGTCTGCATAGTTGAAAATCTCGTGGCGGAGTACGGCAGCTATGCGGGTAATTAGCGTGTTGAGGAAACGGTTTACTAAAATTCCTTAAGAAAGAGACAAACCGAGCACGATTTTACCGTCACATGCCGCGCAAATAAGAAAGAAGCGAAAACGACTCTGCAGTCAGCGTGGTTGGTTGGTCGTCTCGAGTGAAAAGTGAATGCGGTTGTAATAACTTTCATGGCAGATAGACTTCGTGTTGATTTAGTTCTTTAGAAACTATAAATAAACAATCTAAATTAAAAATGAAAAAAAAATGTGCTCATTAACTCTAATACGGGACTCGTACTATTTGGGCGTGTTGATGGCTTTTAAACAATTAGAAAGAGAAGACACATAGGAGGCGACACAGACCGGACTTTCTTTGTCCCGTCTGTGTCGTCCTCTAAGTATCTCCTCTTACTAATTGCTTAAAATACGAGGACAGTGAGGTTTTCGTTTAGGTTACATGGAGTTCGGGCACAATTCCTTGCCCGCTAGCTCTCGAATATAAATATCTCAGAGGGCTTATATTAATCGCGAATGTTTGCGGGGGTGGCAGTAACGAAGCTACTTCAATGTAGTTAGGAAAGTGTAGCCACTCTCGACGGTAATGAATAATTTAATTCGTTACTTTTTCGCAGGTAGTATAGCTACCAGGCACGTAGCCAGGATTTTGTTTCGGGGGGGGGGGGGGGGGGGGGGGGGGGCGCCCATGACAAAATGCTGTATGAGGGGGAGGGGGGAGAGGATGTCCCAGAAAAATGGAAGATTTCGGGGGGGGGGGGGGTGGCCGGGCCCCATGCCCCCCCCCCCCCCTGGCTACGTGCCTGATAGTTACGCAATTGATGTCTCTAAAGTGGTCTTTTTAATTCAATTTCTTGATTAATTTTTTAGCTTTAGATGTATTTCGTGCATATAAAATGCAACTGACAAAACAATAGCCCCGAGAAAAATGTAGAGGGGGGAAAACTCACCCTTTCTTCTTTATAGCGTTTAATGGCGCCTGCACGTTAATACCTCCACCAAACTGTCACGAATGACAAATGATGGGGCTGCGAATAACTGGAGAAACTAAACGTTTAATGTGGCGAACTCGCGCCAAGGCCAGAAAAGAATGAACGGCGAATAAGAGGCGTTGCAGGCGTTGATGACGGAGTCGCGGCAGGATCAAGCGCAGGCGAAACACTGATCTCGGCCGAACACGCGGAGGCCCTTATGAACACGCCTGGGCTTCAGGAACAATCGGCGTAGAACATTCAGACCTCGAACAAGCGACAGGGTTTTCAAATTTACCAGAACGCGACATCTACAGAAATAACAAAAAAGGTACGTACGCTCCCAGGAATCGAACCTCGGCCCTTTACGCGAATGGCAAGGACGATAACCGTACGGCCACGGACGCTTTTTTTTTCCTTCATTGGGTTACGGGCGCGCTTGCTCGGAGACGCGCGTGGCAATATTCAACATTAAACATTGTTTTTGTGTTTTTTTTTTTTTTTTTTGTCACGTAAGTTTACGAGAACACATCAACGAGCCGGGTGAAGCCTGTCGCTGTAATAGGATCAATTACACCCACTGTGACATGCAGTGCTTTAGTTTCATAGTCGTTGAGACGGAAACCCTCCGTTAGCGTTTGCGTTAGCTTTGCGTGTTCCAGACTGCGCGTGCGCGGAGCCCGAAATTGCGGTCTTCGATGGCGCATGGCGATGAGGCGCACGCAAAACGTGGGGCACGCAGCTCGAACGCAAACGCACACCGCTTGCGTTTGCTTCTATGCGCAATACTAAAACTCTCCAGTAAGGTACAATCCCATACCGGCTGCAGCACTATACGTTGGGACTGTGAAGAGTGTTGTTTGCATTCGGAAACGACATTTCGCGAGCCATGATCGCGAGCAGTTCCGCCATGCCCGCTGAGCAGGAGAATCGGGGGACCCTCACTAGAGTGCTTCCCGTTTCCGCCGCGGGAGGGCGAGCGTCGAGCTGGAGACGCGAATAGATGCCGTCAGCCACGGTGCTGCATTTTGGCTTTTTATCGGAGCTAGACACTGATCTCTGGGGCTAACAGTATCGAAAAAATAGTTTATCGTGTATTTTTACGGGCATCGCAATACAAATCTCGGCTCAGCTTTGCGTAAAGGCCTCAGGATTTGGTACGGTCACGTCTCTAGTGGTCGAAATTGTGCAACATGGCGGCAGCTAATAGGGGGTCACTTTTGCCTGGTGAACGGGATGCCACTTTATCGCTCTAAGCCCCTCTACCTCGCTGCGTTGCGCGGGACTCGGTTACTGTAGCAACCATCTCGACAGTAACCGTCATAAACGGTCACAACGCACTCGGTCGAGACTGGTTAAGACATTTGCGTTTGAGTGTTATCTACTGCATTATGACTGTTCATGACAACTTGCGACGACATTGTTGCCATGGCAACCCGTCGCAGCGGGACGCAGAGTCGGAACACAGTCGGTCAAACTAGGGTGCCTTCATGTGCGCTTCGCATAGAGTGATGCCAACTGCCTGTTTCCCTTTCCCACACCCTCTTCCACCGCCATTTTGTTACTCTCATTGTTTCCCCGTGCGCCGGAAAGTGGCCTTTGTTTCCATCGGTCCTCCCATCCGAGGGGGAAAATGCTAATCCTCCCTCCGTGGGTTCCACAACGCTGCTCCGAACTTGTGAGATAAGGTGCTTGCTTCCGGGAGGGTTATAAACCCCACGGATTATGGCCGAGAACCAAAATGGCTGCTGGTTTGTCGGCGAGCGGTATTACAAAGGGTGGCATCACCCTAGCAAAGCGCACATGAAGGCTCCCTAGGTCAAACGTAAATCTCTGAACCCGCCTCGAGTGAACCGGACTCAAGATGTTTCTACTGTCGGGAACACCGATTCGACCCCAAAGAGACAATGCGGAGAGCAAGTCGTCTGCTTCTTGTGCAGGAGTTGCGGTGACGTCAGATCGACGCCGAGCTCTTATTGGCTAATCGAAAGAAAAAATAGTGGGTAGGCCTCAATGCTAGACGCCTTCAGGTCTGCCCACTATTGTTTTTTCGATCAGCCAATAAGAGCTCGGCGTCGTTCTGAGATCATCGTAACCCGTCCGCAAGAAGCAGACGAACTTGCGATCTGCATTCAAGCCGCCATTGGAGCAGACAATGGTAAGAATAACCGCGACTACTAATAAAAGTAATACCAACGCTAGAGAGACCAACTCGAGCGAGCGAAGCCGTGGGAAGGTCCGGAAGCCCGACCCTTAATCCAATCAGCGGGGACTCATCCAATTAGCGATCTCCACTAATCTCTGCGGCTTGCCGCTCTGTTGCAGCGTCACCGCTTTTCAGCTCGCTGTCTTCCTCGGCCGTCCGCCGCCCGAGGGCGCGGAAGCTCAGCACACGACAGTGGCACACGGCCGACCCGGGTTTTTCTAGTCTGCAACTAGACGCTTTTCGCCATCAAGCGCCTACAAAAATCCTCTAACGTCCATCATTTTGCATTATCATTAAAACGCCTGTTTCCCAGATATAAAAAAAGTAGCTGAAAGCTTACCTGTTTCTTTCCTTTTGTCTCGTTTGTGTGCTTTTTAGAAGTGATACATTTAGACTTGGAAATTGGGGCACGGGGGGCTCGCCTTTTTAAACGAGTGTCTGACAAATAAGCCCTCAGTTGTGTTTGAGACGTTGTGTTCTGTTCGTACCTTTCTGTGTTCCTCAGTCTCGGGTTCTATTACCATGAATCACCACAAGCTAGCTTGTTTTTTGTAAGTATTGTTGCAGACAAATTTGTGCCCTTTTTAAGTTTATTTTGTTCGTCACAAGTTTATCAGCCTGTCCTGAGAGAGTTGATACTAGTCAAAAACAGATAATAAATACAAATAAATAGATAGAGGTGTCACAAACGAATGCGGGCGCATCTTGGAAGGATAAGGGCTAAAGTCCACACTAGCAAATTGCATTTAATCGCGCCGATAACGTGAGACAAGACCCCAAAGTATAGGGATTTGATGTAATTTCCGTTTGGTCGGCTTCGTTACTCCCGGTTTTTTGCTCGTCTAGTTGCATAACTGGATTAACTTGGATGCTATCCATGGTAGCAATACATTAAACAAATGATTGAACCGAGGAATCTGCAGTTTACACGTCATCATATTAAAGTTGTGGCGAAAGGATAGTGGTATATGATAAAATGGTGCGGTAGCACGGCGAATTGTTCTAAACGTAATGTTTCATGGTTATTGTCAATTCTTGTTTAATTATTAAATAACGCTCTTTTATTATGGGAGCGCTGCCGTAACCCGCTAAGAGGTGGCGCAAGGATACGATGGCCCGTATTTTCGGGGATGTGCACTCTACGGTAGAAAGGTGGTTAGCTGGGCGAGTTGCTAATGACAGAACATGGTTAAAACAGAGGAGAGAGAAGAGATGAGCGCAAACTCACAACTCGATGTATTGAAGGAAGAAAAAAAAAGAAAGAACAGCCCGCAGTATCATACGTCCTCGGCATCAAAAGTCGTAAAAAGAGGCATAGCTCTTTCCCGCCTTACTTCAGCCTTAAAAAAGTCATGTTTCCACACAATCAAAGGCAGTTTAAATGCTCAAATTGACAGGCTTACATCGTCTGGGTTTCCAAAGCAGGTGATAACTGAGGTAGTAGGAACCCTGAAAAAAAGTAAAAGGATGTGTAAAACCTGCACGTGTTGGCGACAAAAGAAGAGTGGTGGCGGTTCCGTTAATACACAAAATTTCCAACAATTGAAGACAGGTAGCCAATAGGTACGGAGTTTCCATAGTGACGTCAGCCCCCCAAAAATGGGTCAAATGTGTTCTAAAGTTCAAGGAAAAGTAGAAAATATTACAAAACACAGGTACAGCACAAAACGCGTCCAGCCTTATGCGCCCTGTTCAACCAGTGTGATTTATAACACCCCCATTTCATGAGGTAGATCCTAAGCAGGACAAGCAGGACGGCGTGTTAATGACCGGTTAAGGGAACACAATCTTTCTCTCAATTTCACGGGGGGGGGGGGGGGGGGGGGGGGGGTCACCTACCCCTGCATTGTCAAGCGTGTAAGCGTACACCTTCTTTACAAAAAAACCTCGATAATTGGCAGATTCAACGAAAAACACACTAGGGCAATCTTTGACGCTTTTCGTATATTCCGCCTAGACGAGCGTTGTGTCAGCCAACCTTCTCTAGCATTAACCGAGAAGGAAATCGCCTTTCTGCAATCGTATGAGTGCGGTTGATGTGGTGTGCCCTCCGCGTGCTCGGGTGCCCCCTTGCCAGTGTGGCCTCGGCCCAAGCTGGTACTGCGGGCTGTTCTTTTTTCTTCCTTCAATACATCGAGTTGTGAGTTTGCGCTCATCTGTTCTCTCTCCCCTGTTCCTTTCTATTTGTGCACAATCTTAACCATGCGCACTATAGGGGTATCGAAATATTTATACCACACGCTACTGAAGAGGAAACGCATGGCCGTTTCGAAGCGGTTGGGATTTTTCACATTTTCTGTTGGTTTTAGAGCTGCAACGTTCATACTTTGTCGAGGGAAAACTCCATGTTGACACAAAAGAAGATCCAATTTCCTTTGGCCCCGTACAAACAAATGCCCTCAGATGTTTCATTTAAGTGATCTTGTTTCGCTGTGTTTGTCAGTGCATAATACTCTTTTGAAATATGGAAAAGTGGGCTCTCTGATCCGCGAAAACAGTGCGGAAATATGAGGCTCATACGAAAGGAAAGCGTATACGCAACTGGACCAAAATAAGGCCACTAGACAACGTCGGGACTTCACGCTATATAGACTTTTCCATCCTCCAACGCATGGGCGCTGCCACCTTGAAGTCAAGTAACTTGGCCGCCATTAGGTTCCTTCAATCCGTCGTCCCGCTCTATGGCCTCCGGCGCCTTGGCGGATGCGTTGTATTCACGTTTCTCGTTGCGTTTCACTGCGGTTTCTTGCCCTACCCCGTAAAGCGTAGTCCGATATCTGCTACCTAATTGCCTTACATCACAATGTGCACAACTTCTGTAGGTAATTTTGTAGCACGATTTGACCATTTTCGCCGTTGGCGTATCGAATCCGTGCGAGGATAAGGCACAGAAATCGGCTTTAGCACTGTCCCACATTTCTTATGTAGATGAGAGGAGGAAACGAGAGCGCGCGGGTTCGTCAGAACGCCGAACTCTGATTGGAGCGATTAGGGGGTACACCTAAAGCCAGTTGCCTTTGTCCCCGTTGCACTCGTCGAAGGGCCTCGAATGCGAAATCCAAACGCCGGACACCGGCGTTTCAGGTTCTAACGCGTTCGATGGGTGTGGTGGCGACAAAGGCAACTGGCTTTACGTCTATTCTTTAATCGCTCCAATCAGAGCCCGGTGTTCGAGATCCCCGCACGCTCTCGTCTCGTATACTCTCTTTAAGTTTGTTTACTCCTCAGGTTCGTTTACTAATAGTGGCGGAACATTCTCGATAACAAGCACGTATATTTATGATCGCCCATTTAGGGTCGGAAGGAGAATAGTCTGCAAAAGGAGACTGTGTGTCGCTTTGTTCAATCGTCATAGACCAAAAACAGTTTTTGTTGAATATGTGAGAGAACTTGCGGAGGAGGTAAGCAACGAACGTTTGACTCGCAGTTTTTCTGCTGCTAAGTATAATAATACGCCAACATCGGGCGATTTGTTTGTTCATAATGCCACACCTACTTGTATTTGACGTTCTAAATCGTTTTTGCCATATAAACATTCACTCCATCGGTTTATTTATAACCTTTACGAAACTATACCGTGCTTCATCCCACGTCGGCATTCTTTCGAGGGATTGAATAATTTCTTGAATATTTATGTATTTAATTCATTTCATTTACATGATTTTTAACACGAAGGTTGGGGACTCCCGCGTAAGAAACTGCCAAAGACAGTTTAAGAGTAAACAGGTTTAGTTGACCGTAAGCTGAAGGTTTGCGCACGCAAATAAATTGCTGCTCGAGAGTCCGCATGGGCAGAACGCAGTAAAAGGGCTAGCGGGGCTTGCGTATTGCGTACGAACGCCACGCTGGGGATTTTTGCGTTGCGGGCTTTGCGGGAAGCTCTCGAGAGATCTCGGGCACAGCGAGAGCACCAGTTTCAAGATGGCGGTTACCTCGACTGGCGCAGCATGGGCGACGTGGTGTTCGCGAAGTTCAGACGGTTCACTGTTACGTAAAAGTACGTGGTGTTCAGCTCGGTAATTCTTTCCCAGACCTACTGCAGTCGAGTCAGATCGCCGTGCAGAGGAGTGCAAAATGAAAATGTTCACGCTTGCAATGCGCGTGAACGCTGCTATCTGCTCAGCACTAAGCCTCTTCGCGCAGTTCATCGTCGACGGACGAACGACTCTTCGAAATATCGCCCAAGTTGTCGCTGTGCACTGGATATCAGTAGGAATCTCTTCCCCCCGCGATAGCATTAGGAAAAGCTGTTGCTTCTACGGGCGATTGACGGAGGCTCCGTGATCGAATTTGGCTACGCACTCGTAGCGCCTCGGTACCACGCAGGAAAGCCCGATTGACGATGCAGCTCTGGCTTGGCTTAATTTGAAATCAAATAATTGTAAACGTTCGTTTAGTTTTCAACATTTATTTTGAGGGTCATGGTGATGCTGTAAGCACGCGGAATTCTACGGCTCTGGCAAATTGAATCATCACGTGAGATGTTCACTCGGCAGCGTTTAAACGCCCGTTCACAGATTTGCGACTTCTTAGGACCGGAGAGGCTAAAAACCAAACTTGCGCCCGTTACCCCAAAAAAGTAATTGAATATACGATGACGTAACGGCCGAAACGTTGCCGAGTTCTATTTTGTTGATCCAATATTTCCTATGTCACCAAAAACTAAACTTTTGGCTGGTGTAATCATTTTTTTTCTCATTAAAATAAGCTGACCTTCGGAAGCCTAGAAAAAAGGAAGAAGCGGCAGTCCCTCCCCCTTAAATTTGCCCATGCCTCACGAGGCTGCACCAAACAGGAATAATTTGTGTCTCTCAAATACATGGCTTGCACTGAGCGCGAACCTTCTGCAGTGTGCATTTTGACCCACCGGACTTGATATTTTCAACAAGAACAAATCGCAATTACCACCAGCATATAGAGCGATAACGGCACGTGCAAACATGTTAAACAATTCAGTGTTTTGGTGAAATGTGATGTTCGCGACACTAGCAAAAGCAGATGTCCAAATTGCAAAGTTGGGCAGTATATCTAGCCGTACCACGATGATATGCTACAGCCTAATAATATATTAGAGCGTATGACTGCTTAATCACAGAGTTGTGACGTGAATCCCCAAAATATGTGCACGTAAACCCGAATATGACAATAGCCTCCCGAGGCAGTATATAGGTATATCGCGAATTATCGAGCTCGTGCAAGTCGATGCACAAATGTGATTTATTTAAGGATAGTAACAATCTTCGTGTATCCTTCGCGCTATTTATGTGTAATGAGGAATATCATTACACTTCATATATAACTTTTCTTGAGTAAGGCGTTGTGTATGGGCTATTTATAAGGATGTCATTTATTGTCTCTCTTTTTTTTTCACACTTTGTGAATTTTTTTTTCGATGTACAATGCGAGTAGAAAGCCTCTTTTTTCCATACCCCAAGACCTGGTGTTTAACACTGCCAAGCAGCGAACAAAAAAGCACGTTTCCCCAGATCGGCTCTATGGTTGGCGTCGTCCTTCGTCCTTCCGTTTCGGTGTCAAGCGGTTATTTAAAATTTCATAGATTCATATAAATTGATGACAATATAGATATGTTTCATTACTGACTGAAGATCTGACAACATAAATGAAGAGCCGATGAACTTAAAGATATACACCGTAAGTAAACGCACCGCCAAATTATCTGAAATATGATCTGCAAATCATTTCCGGCGTTTTTATCGTCGATAAGCACGTGAAGTGATGTGAGAGAGCCTTAAAGAAATTTTCGAATTTTAAGCTCAATAAAATAACTATGCGTTCCTGATAGAGATAAAACTTCTCAAACATATAGAAGTCTGTCATTGCCTCTTTTATGCCATGAACAGCAATTAAGTGTGTTTCTGGCCTCGACATATACAAAGTACACATCAGCGCGTGGCATAACAATGACCATTACGCACTAGACCGCGTGAGAAAGTGGCCACCGAAGAAACTGCCATGTCGAGTGGAGCATAAAGTACTACGTTGTTCTATTTAGCAAACAATAACCAATTACCAAGGCTGATGCTTATTCGCAAATTGAATTGACCGGCATCTTGCCAGGAACAAACCTTAACAGCGAGGCTATGCCCGCTTATCCTATAAGAAAATACTCACTTAGGTACGCGCTAGTATAGGCCCGATTGGATCTGAATACAAAAGTGCGTATATATTAGAGTGTACAATTCTGACCACCTTTTTCTGCCTGATTTTACACCTATGTTACGGTGCAGAGTGTAGACAATGTTGGTTAGGAAAACAAGCCCCGTGATCGCCGCTCAGTGTTTCTATGAAAGGTAGACCGAAAGGGCTTGTCCTAAAATCTTCCTGGCATTTTGAACATTTATAACATTGCTTTTAGCTGAATTGCGTCTTGGTCATATATATTTTAAAAGGTAATTCGTAAACCTTATTTTACAATATATATGGTATCGAGGTGCCCATTTCATGATTTTATGCACCAAAATAATTTGGTCTCATAGTTGCGTTAATCATAGTACAAACAATTAGCGCAATGGACGAACACAGGAAGAGGGAAGAAGAATAAGCGCTCTGTTCTGTCTTTTCCTTCTTTCTGTGTTCGTCCATTGCGCTGATTTTATGCACTGTAATAAATCGCTTAGTTCAAGAGCACAAATACAATTCAACACTTAATGCTACGACGCAAAGTTCTACCAATCATGAGTATTTTAGGCGACCTACCACACTTCGTGACAATGTTTCGATTCAGGTAAAATATATGTGATTGAGCTAAAGATACGGATGTTGAGTCGCAAAACACGGCGTGTTGCCATTAATCTAGATTTTATTTCACTGCTGCGTGGAAATTAAATAACGTAATTTTTATTTTTGGTACCTCAATATAAAAGAGGATTGTACGAGCGATAAAAATACTATATAGTTGCCCGCTTTACGATGGAAATAGCGCCTATTGCCAAAACAACGTGGAAAACATATTCTCAATTTAGCGTTTCAAACCGCTAAATTGCTAAAGCGTTATTTTTGCTCCCCGGAACTGGGCCGAAATCTGTAAACCCGAACCCGAACCGAACCGATAACAATTTCGGTTTGACACTCTGATCATGACTCCCCCCTGAGGAACACAGTTATTTTGAACCAAGCAATTTGATAATGACCTGGCTAACCGCACACGCTAAAAACGTACACTAAAAATCTTTTTTTTTTTATGCAATGGGGAAACTTCTGCCGTGTACTCCATGCATAAACGGGTCATGCAGGAAGCAATGTCTCCACGTGATATCGTAAGCTTCTCTAATATAAAAAAGAAGACAGATACTCTATGCTGACTATTCACAAATGACTCACGGTCAACACTCTCCAGCCTAACTAAACGGTCTATCGTTGAATGTCCTGTCGATAGCCACACTGATTTATATACAAAACTATTGTTGCCTCAAGGTTCTTATTAATCAACCTGTCAAACGTTTTCTCCAAGCAACTCGTCAGTGCCACTGGCGTGTAACTTGCAGGAATGAAGGGTCTTTTCCAGTCTTCAGCAACGGAAGCACGCCTGCCTGCATCCATTCGGCAGGGAAGTGTGGTTCGTTTCACGGGCCATTGAAATATGTGAGCAGGGTTGTTAATGATTCCACCGATAAATGCCGGATCATCTCATAATATATTCGACCAGGACCGGGAGATGAACGCTTCCGGAATTTGAGAGCCATTTGAAGCTCAACCGCTGTAAACGGCTGATTTTAGGGTGCAGATACTCGTCCTGCCAAGCTGACCTTCGTTCTTTTGGCATCTGATTTATACTTCAAACACGCTGCAGAAGAATGAGAGGAGTGAGAAACGGCTGCAAAATGTGCGCCTAACTTATTTTCCTGGTCATGTAGCGAGCCCACAGAGGGAAAGAGAGGAACTTTAAAGCAGCAGTATTTGCCTTCGACCTTGTGCAGTCTGTCCCACACTTCTTTCGCTGTGACGTGGCTGATGATAGAGGACATATATATCCTCTCCAAGACGTCCTACTGGCCGGCTTCCTTATACAACGAGCTTGGGCCCTATTTCGCTGACACACTATCAAATTCACGAACGTCGGATATCTGCAAAATATATGCCATGCCTTATTCTGTTTTTTCTTAGTAGGGGAACCATCATCATTCCACAATGGCTTACGATTTTTGGGGATGCTAGAGGAAGTCGGAGGGATGGAGCGAAAAGCGGCATTGTCTTTCCACTTCTTTGTCCTTGTCTTTTTCGGCACTTTTAATTATCTAAAAAACCATGAACCAACTGGCCCAACTTTCCACTTGGCGGCATTAATGATCTGTTGTGAATTGTATGTAGTGGCTTCATTATGTGTTAATGACAAGAAAATGGAAGTTTTAAACTTTACACTTAGGCTACAAAGACCCCAGTATGCCTTTTCAAGTTTCCAACAACAAGTACCTTTTATTAGGATTGGAACAGAAGCCACACTATCCAGAATGACAGGAAAGTGATCACTCCCAAAATGGTTATCCAATACTTTCCACGTCAATAAAAAAAGAAGCAGTGAAGGACATGAGATGGAAAGTTCGATAAATGTAAATGAGTTGTGAGTTTCACTAAAACGTGGGCTCTCTCCCGTTCATAAGGCACAGCCAAGATTATAATAAAGACATCTCAAGGACCCCACACCTTGAGTCCTGAGGAAGACTATCCCAAAAGGGGTGGTGAGCATTACAATCTGATGAGGCGGTCCAGAAGGAGGCGCACGTCCACAGCCTCGAGAGGTGTGCAAGAAGGAACCCGAGAGCACGGAACTCCACTGACGGAACTCGGCCGGAACTCCTCCATAAAAAGAACTAACGTCATCAATATTACGTAAAGTACCGCGGTAGTTCCACTGCATCAAATGAAATTTAGCCATTATCCTAACACGAAGTTAAAAGGTTAGCAAAGAATTAAAAATGATAAAGAACATGTGAAAAACCTTGACTCTGCCGCGCATGACAATAGGGCATCTACAACGTCATTTTGGAGGGGTTACTCGTTTTTTCTTCTTTTGTTTAGGTTTAGGCATCTGTCAGTCCATGTCGTCCTGATCAGACACAGGAGCAGACACTTCACTGCCCTCATCCATTGCCTTCGCCACGGGAATTCGGGTGAGGCTTTGGGTAGGCTCGGGCCACGGGGCTGCAGACCCCGACACGACCTGTCCCAGCAGAAGGGGCAGCTGGTGTGCTGGGCCGGGCACACTGCCCGAGTCCACCCGCTCCTGCCCCTTTGGTGCTGTAGAAGCGACACGAAAGCCATGCCGCTCCTTGGATGACGGCGCTCTCTCCGACAAGTGCGGACGAGAGTGTCGACTCCTCTGCCTGGAAGGGGACAGGTGAGTACGGACAGGTACGACAGCTGCATCTGTCGGCCCATCCTGAGAAGGGGGTTGCAGCCTGTGAACTTCCCCCACAAGAGCGGAGACGCTACTGCCCTGAATGTGCACGGCAGTTAACACTCTGGCTGGAGTGGTCAAAAAACCGTAATGATCATGCCCCAGAGACTGAATTTCAGCTTGGGCGTGGGGGACTTTAGTGGCTTCCCATTGTCTGAAAAAAACAACAACAACAAAAAACGACTGGGTCATTATTGTTACTTGCAGTTGTGCAGGCCCCCACTGCACCACCTCCGCAAAGTTGCCTTTTTGCAAGAACGCAAAGCGACGGCGTGTCTCTGGGTAAGAGAGATTTTCTTTCACTTTCAAGATAAGAATGTATTTTTCTTCTGTCCATGTCTTACAAGATCGGAAAAATGCAGGATGGGATTGCTACAGTTCAACACAGTTGCCGTGGCTAGGCCGCGTATCTGTTTGATGGTCAGTCTGACCGCACTTCGCACAGGTGGCTCTGTCGTGGCAGTTTCGGGATTCAAGACAAAATCTCTGGCAGTTTAAACACCTGCGAGGATTTGTACAAAAGGGCGAACTCTACAGGGGAGATACCCAGCCTTCACAGCCTCAGGCAGTGTAGTAGACTCAAATGTATGTTTTGTTTTCCGCTCTTGGCTGTCGCCATGCAAGGAGATACGTATTACAGCTACGACGCCTTGGTGTCCCTCAACCATACATTGTCTGAGGAGTCAAGCAGGTCATCCTCAGAAATAACCCCCTGGATGGTATTTAGGGAGTGGTGCGGTGGAATTGTAACTTTGTGGTATTATGTGGAACTCAAAGCAAGGAGTGCAGCACTCTGCTGGTTTGGTTCGAATTAAACAAGTAGGTCGTCAGAAGGCATTTTTTTCTCCTTGAGAACCAAAAGCTTTCGAAACCTAGCAGGGGTAGATGGCGTATTTTCTCTGACTGGAGCTTCGGTGCGGCCAATTTTCAGGAACCAATCGAGGAATGTTTTAGTACAAGAACCCATAATAGATGGGAGGAAGCTTCAGTGCCCCTGGCGCACCACCAACCCCGGAGCCCAACTTGGGGGAAGGTACTGTGGCATAACGAAAATGACTTTGCTGACAACAGCACACTACCAGTGCTACAGGGACACGATACTCAAGTGTGGATGCAGGGGAAGGTCCTGTTTCAACCCAAGGTTGGCTCTTGCCGCCTAAGAAGAAGAAAAGGGAAGGAAGAGAGTGCAGTAAAAAAAAAAGGGGGGGGGAGGAAAAACATCATGAGTCATTCCACTCTGTGAAGGTGGATGACGAGCAAAGCTGTTTAGCACACGACGCAGACCCGCCCCGAAAAACCGGAGGAGACTAGACCCGCGCGACGGGCCCGCAACCCGGCGGAAAATAGACACGGGGCGACAGGACCGCCACCCCGGGAGTGCGGAAGGAAAGGAAACTAGGCACGCAAGCGCTTGGAGCGACGACAAAGAGGGAGCGGTGCGAGCCTAGACATGACCGACACGGGTCGCACAGCGGCAAATCTTTGAGAAACCTTTATTATCTACCACAGACTACTGATAGTGAAAATGGTGCCTATTGGTAACTAATATACTGAATAGACCTATTGCTAAATTACCCAAGCATCAAGGAGAATGCAGGGAATGGTGTTCCACGCGCCACACGTGCCGGTGTCTACAGCAGTAACCAGGCACGTATCCAGGGGGGGGGGGCATAAGCCCGCCCCCCCCCCCCCTCCCCCGAAATCTTCCATTTTGCTGGGGCCTCCTCTCCCCACTCCCCCTCACACAGCGTTTTGTCATGGGCGCCCCCCCCCCCCCCCCCCCCGCCGAAACAAAATCCTGGTTACGTGCCTGGCAGTAACTGTTCTAAAGTAAAAGCCTAAAACAACTGGCACCTTGCACGCGCGTTCGTCAACGCTTTGTTTTAATTATTTACTTCGAATATTTTACACGGAAAGGCATGCGGGCAGAGGTTTCTGCAGGAAGTGAAATTAGGGGGGGTGTTCAAATTTTTAGGGGGTGGGTTAGGGGGGGGGGGGGGAGGAGGGGCATCGAGATTAGAGGGGTCGTTGCGAATTAGGGGGTGCGTTCAGAAAAACAAGGGGGGTGTATACCCCCCTAGGGGGTGTGTAAGGAAGTCATTGCATGCGCGTGCGGCGCGTGCGACGGTGCGAGCGTAAAGTTTTTAGTCACTGCACACCAAAAATTCATGTAACCCCAGCCATAAACAGCTTCGCTGTAAAAGTAAAAGAAGGAAGAAGAGGGTAAAAGAGCCGACTGACTGAATCATCCTGGTCGAGCCTTACCAGGACACCCATCTACGAGAAGCTTGCGCCAAAGTGGTATATTGCCTCGCCCGGGAAACCCCGAAGGGTCCAAACCTACCCGGGCTCAGCTCAACCACCAGGATGCCCTTTTCCCCGGACACGGTGGTGCCACACAGAGCCGGACGTGCGTGGGTCCAACCCACATGCGCTCGGGGTCCCTGGTGACGCCACTCACAAAGCACCTGCTACAGCAGGTGCCCCCCGCGGGGCTTCGCCGGCGAACCCCCGCGTTGTGGTACCATGCGAAAAGCGCCAACGCCATTCCCTCTCCTTTCTTCCACTCAATCTGTCCCTTTGACGGAACTAAATAAGCGCAACGAGTAATTTCAGTAACTCGCAACTGAAGAAGTAATGAGATTACATTACATATTGCATTCTCAAAAACGTAACAGATTAATTACTAAATTACAAGAAAAGTAATTAATTTCAAGTGATCCCGTTACTCGTAACGGATTACCTCCAAGTTAGCTAAAAACCGTTTTTAAGCCTTTCGTGATGGTCTACGATCGGCTCTGCAGGAACACAGCAGGTCCTAAGCCATCCCAAGAGGATTAAAAGCCGGTCTTGTCTCAGTCGGTCATAGTCAAACGCAAAAAAAGAAATCGGTACGAGGAGGTAGTGTTTAGCGTACGCTATACTATTGCGTTTTCGTACGTAAGAGCCAGGCACGCTACACTAAAACTATCTAGCAGCATGCTTTAGAATCAGGGTGGCCAGATGCGGCCGAGCGAACAAGCAGATAATCGCCCCCAACTAAGCCCAAAAAAAGCGGCGTGACCTTCGTGAAGGAGCCCAAAACAAGCGGAAGTTCAATAAATGTACACATTCTTGAAAATAGTTTATTAACAATAAAATGAAAAAGAGAACTGGCTCAAATACGAAGGCGAATACTCAGCGTGCCATGCCACTATCCACAGAGCGGATAGTGGCACGGCATGCTGAGTAACATGCCAGCTTGAACTCGAGTACAATATCTTTTGCTATACTTCGACCACTTCGAAGCCATTTTGCGCAAAATCAATGGCAACTAGACACGACGACCGCAACTGCCGATTGGCAAGACGGGCAAGGTGCCAGAACATTGGTGAATGGATAGTAATAGATTTGTACTTTGTGACGGACGGTAGCTTGCGCCACCTAACCGCTGCGCCAAACGGTCATGCTGTTTTTCGCGTTTTTGACGACAAACGCGCTGTCATTGAGCACGACGAGCACTAAAATAACAATATATGCAGGGAAAACGCGAATAAGCCCAGAAAACGCGACAAGCGACTGGAAAAATCTACCAGCGACTCAGTGAAAAAAGAAGCCTAAATCCGCTTATAATAAGCGGAACTGGCTACCCTGTTTAGAATAGTTTACGCAAAATCTTGGAGCACGCAAAGGGTGTAGACATCCGAGGGTATAGACGCTTTCAGGCAGCTGGTATGGGCGCCGCCATAACCGACCTCCAGTTTTTGTTTCCACTTATTCCGTTCGCTTCACTTCATCATTATCAGAACAGGTAGGTTATTGCCATTTTAGGTACTACTGTGTCCTTCTCCCCAGCGTAAGCCTTTGTGGAGGCTCGTCAACGCCCGCTTCAGTAGCCCGGAATCTCGGTCACACATAAACAGAAGGTCGGTAATAACGGCTCAATCTGGCACATGTTTCAAGTGTCTGTAGGGAGGGTGTACGCATGCACCCTTTCTTCGGGTGCACATATACTCACTTCTGGTGTATTATATCGGAGAAGCCACAACCCCGGGGTTGTAAGTACAAAAGCAATTTTCTTAGAGTGGCTATCGGGACAAACCTGATGCGAGGAGGACACCCGATTTCTTCCAGCCAAGTGGCTCGCAAATTGTTACATGCCTCTCAGTACTAAAACTGTGGTAATTTCGCTCACCGCTTGCCTGGAGAAAGGGACCAATTCATGATGGAGACATTCTTAATCTTCGAGCCCGGTGGTCGGCAGCTTATACGCCACAATGGCTGAACTGTCCTGTTCTTCCAGTCTTGCGCCCCGTGCTTTGGCACCTCAGTTCTCAGTGTCGAAAATCCCCCCATCTCCCCCCTCCCCCCTGGCTTTCTGGATTGCTTATGTTCCACAAAATCAGCAGGCACTGCTCACTTCGCGGGGGAGAACACCTCACAAAAGTTTTTATCCTTATGTAGCCAATTATAAAGTATTTGTCTGCTTTCCCACCGCTCTCTCTCTCCCACCGAGCGTAATCAATAGCTCCGCTTAACTTTAAAAAGTCCTCCAGCTCACGTCCCGATTAACTTGAGTGAAAGGAGATAAAGCAAATCAAAGCAGGCCCATTTGTTTTCAAATAAACACTGACATAAACTTAACGCAAAAAGTGACAATAACGAACGATTTGTCTGCTTTCCTACCGGTCTGCCCCTAGCTGAGGACCATTACTAATGCCTCTTAACTTAAAAAAGCCTTCCAGCTTGCACCACAACTATACTCCGTTTCACCTTATGTTGTACCGCAGCGAAGGCTTGAAGCGCGAGCTCACAGCGTTGGCAGCTGCCCTTAACGCACGAGAGCTTGTGGCGCCAAAATGTGCCTTAGAGCAAGGAGCTCGCGCTTATAGCCTTTCCTGCGGTACATCATAAAGTGAAACAGAGTATAGCTCGGGGGAAAATGGAGAACAAACAGAGCCGCCGGCATTATCGCTTTAAAACAAAGTAAACTCCAGTGATAACGCTTCCATCCCCGCTTCTCACAGTCCTCGCGTGTCTGGAAAAACGGTCACGCGAGGCGTGGGACTGTTTTCCCAGTCACGCACCTTGCGCCCTTGCTTTGGCCCCGCGCTCGCTCCGCACGCGTCCTCCACTTCGCCGACAAAGTTCTCAGTGTCCAAAGTCCCCACAAACCATGGTCGCAATCAGGAGAATTTCACGATTTTCAGAAAAATGGTGCAGTTTTCACGGGAAGCGACACATTTATTCAGCATCGAAACGCGTAAATGAACAAGTCAAGTCCGATCAAGCAAATTATTTGACGTGGGAAGTTAGCGCTTCCGAAAGCGTGTAATTGCGAAAGTTGTTTTGGGGAAAACTACATTGTTGAAGACACCTTCCGCTAAACACCCCGGTGAACGCGAAACGAATCGAACGTGTGTGAAACCGCTCGCCCCAAACGCAGGCAGCCATGTTTGCATGTTTTCGTTGGAAACCAAACCGGAGTAGTCGATCTCGTGATATTTTTTTTTAAAGCAATAATGACGATATATACAGTTTACTTCTCACACATTAAAAAAAAAATGTGCGAGACCGCGGCACGAACAAACAATTTTACCACGAACATTTCACATGCCAATCATCTCTCCAACCAACGAGAGCCGCGAAATAGAGAGTAGCTCTTTTTTTTTCGCATTCGGTGTTTCTTTACATTTTTTCGCCATCTAACAACATAGTTATATTGTAGCGCGATTTCTCTTAATTTGTGACCCAAGGTAACGAAAGAGCACAAAATACAAGCAATTAGGCTGAAAAAACAAACAAACAAAAACAACAACAGAAAGACAGCCTGAGTTTATGAAGATTATCTCGACAAAGAGGGGTCAAACAAAGGGGATGGGAGATCAGGTGGGGAGTGGAGCCCAAGAAAAGTCATCTCCGTGAACAAAGGTGAATGCGACCGGGATGAGGCGGGAAGATGGCCAGAAAATGGGAAGCTTTAGCCGGGACCCCGCAATCAATGCGCGGGGAGGAAACATCGACCGCTCTACAATCACTCAGCCGGTATCCAGACACCGACCAAGGTCGGTCGAAGAATTAAAACGGGGAACACTAACCACGTTCGCCGAATCAATACGACCCGGCTATGACTCGTCGTCGCTTCATCGATTGTTTACGCGACTGGGGCTGCGCGTTCCCGGTGTTTACTGGACTCTCAGATCTGCCGCTAAGAGTCGGATTTGACAGAGGAAAGACAAAGTAGGTCTCAACGGCGGACTTTTCCTTCAAGGTCGCTTCAATCCCACGCCACAAAAGGGAGAGTAGAAGGGCAAATTGCTTGGAAACTCAGTCCATTCATTATACGTGGCACAATATAGCTCTGGATCAACATTCGCTGCATTGGGCGCAACTAGGATCGGACTAATTTAATAAAAAACGACTATGGTTGTTGAAAATGCGTTCCTTCGATACCAAAGACGGTGTGCACGAAATGACCGATGAATATAAAAACCCGGCTGCTCTCGACGGCGGACAATTTGTATTTTTGTCGTGTCAATTTCGTTGCGCGGAATTTGTTAAAATAATTTTTTTTCGACGACACGTAGGCGTTTTTTGTCCCTTTCGACAACTATGCCGAACTCAAGAAGCGCCAATTTAGTAACACTATCTGCCTCCACTACCTACTCCTACGAGATACATTTAAAACACTGCAGGCCAATACCCAATCGCACACAATAGCTTAAAGACACACCGAATACGATTAAAATTGTAAGCGGGCCAGCAGTCGAGAGATGAACCTCGTTTATTGTGGAAAGAAAGAAGTTATATAAGCGCGAACAGGACGTGACGTCACACACCACGCGTTACAGGCTTAGCAACAGATAACATGACGCCAGGATGACACAGTTTGTACCCTGCTACATTTCCCCTTTCTTAGGGGGAGTTATTATTTACACACGTGTCTTTGTGGCAACAGGTATTGACAAGGTTCGCGACGTTCTGTGGCGCACCTGCGAAGTCCTTAGGCGGGCTGCTCGACGTCTTGAGCTTCAGAGGTTTCTGGAGTCCCAGGTGTGGAGGGCCATGCGTCGAGGTGGAGGCTACCTCTCCTAGGTGCTCTCGAGTGCGTCGGATTCGCTGGCCATTTTCTGTCTCCAGAAATGTAGACCGTGGTGTCTTAGTTGGTCCCAGAACAATCGCAAGAACCCATGTTCACGGGCGGGTGTTGTACGCCGTGACCTTTTGCCCAGGCTGATCTCCTAAAGGCGGTTGTGGACGTCTTTGGTTGGTATAGTTTCTGGTCGAGGTAGCTGGCAGGAACAGGCAACCGGTTCGCGCCCGCTGTTCCATGAATCTCTGCACAGGGGATTTAAAAACAGCGTCCCGGGGAGTATTTCGCCACTTTAGCAAGGCTATATGAAGGTCCAGAACCTTGAGGAAGCACTTTTTTAATATCTTTTTTGCCTCCCGAACTGCTTCTCCTGTCATAACATTAGAGCGCGGATGATATGGACTTGAGGTGGTGTGGGTAATGTCGAGTTCCTTTAGAAAATTTCTGAACTCGCTGCTGGTGGATGGTGGGCTGTTGTCACCGCACAGTTTCAAAGGTAGGCCATGAACAGTAAGAAACTTCAGCACACGAAGATATCACTGCGTCCATAGTGCTGTGAAAAAATTCTCGAGTTTCAAAGAAGAAAATATAAAAGTCCACAATAATGGAGAACTCGCGCGACCGCGAAATGAGAACAAGTCTAGGCCTACAGCTTCCCACGGCAGCGCAGGGACGTCACGGCTCAAAAGGGGCATTTTTGCGTTTCGCGGCTGGTATGCTTGACAGACCTTGCATTACTTTTATAACTGCTCTATGTCAGTAGACATGTTGGGCCAAAAAAACTACAGTTCTTGCTCGGGTTTTCATTTTCTCTGCTCCTGCATGAGCCGCATGAAGACACATAACCTCAACCTTCTTCGAGCTGGGTACGATTGCCTTGTTGCTGCGAAGCACCAGGCCGTCTTGAGTGTGTACCTCTTTCCGATACGTCCAGTATGGCCGAATCTCCTCTGGAACACCTTGCTTGTCAACCGGACGAGTCGTCTTTGTATAGTCACAGAGCTTAACGAGTGTGGTATCTTTTTTTGCTAACCACTAGAAGATCATTCCAGCGTCATTCTGAGGCTGAAACTGCTCGGTTTCTTTTGCATTGAGACTTTACTAGGGAGCAGTGACGAAGTATCTGCTAGGAACAGTTCTTTGCCCGGCTTGTATTGCAACTTGATGTGATAGCGTTGCAAGATCAATTGCATATGCGTTGCATGCGCTGTGGGCATACATACAGCAGTTTTTCAAAATTGGGTAAAAAGGGACGGTGATCCGTCTCTATAGTCACTTCTGCCAGTGCAAAAATGTTTGTGCAGCCATGCAATATTGGCAGTGTTTTCTTTTGGATTTGTGAGTAGCGTTCTTGAGAATTGATGAGCGATATGGACGACAAGGCGATAGGGTGGCCGTCTTGGACAAGAACGGCGCCGACTCCCGATTGGCTGGCATCGACGGAAAGAGTGACTGGCTTCTTTAGGTCAAAGTAGGATAGAACTGGCGCTTTTATCAATGCCTGTTTTAATGCTTCAAAGCCTTCTTGTTTTTTTTTTTTGTTTTTTTGTCCAGGTTCATGCGGTGTGTTTGCAGAGCAAAGTTCAATGTGGCGCGATCAAGTCAGACATGTTGGGAATAAAACAATGAACAAAATTCATCGGACGAAGAAAAACTTGAAGCTCCTTACTGATTTCTGGCTGCGACATTTTTAAGATGTCTTGTAATCAATCCGGGTTGAGGCGCAGGCCCTGCGTAGTGCAGACGCGTCCCGAATAGCGGGCCTGCATGTGGCTGCAAAAATGTGCACTCCTTGATATTCAGTCTAAGATCGTGCTCTCGGCACCGCGTCAGCAAAAGTGTCAGGTTATATTCGTTCTCTTCTTTTGTTTTATCCCATAGTAGTATGTCAACCATTAAAGCAGCAACACAAGGCATACCTTTCAACAAGCGGAGCATTGTTGCTTGAAAGACTGCGGGCACAGATGCGATTTCAAATGGCATGCAAAGGAAGCGGTAACGTCCGAATGGTGTGCTCAGTGTGGAGAGCTTTGAACTGGCGTCTGTGAGACTGATCTGCCGAAATCCTGATGACGCATCTAGAGTGGAAAAGAACTTAGCCTCAGAGAGCCGTGAAGCGACGTCCTCTAGAGTTAGTATGAGATAGTTCTCGCTTAACAATGCTTTTTTGAGAGCTGTATGATCGACACGCGTATTTTATCCTTTTTTGCAACCGTGCCATGTAGCTAGACCATTGAGTGGGCTTAATTAAGCTTAATGTTGACGCCTTGATTTTCAATGAGCCGTAGCTCTGCCTGCACCTTGTCTTGGAGAGCCACGGCTACTCTCCCTGCCGGCATGAGAAGCCCCACGCTGTGAGGCTTGAGCTTCGTTGCATACTCGACATCTTTCAGCTGACTGAGTCTCTTGAATACCTCTACAAAGGGTTGTGCTGGCGTGTACAATTGCTCGAGGTGGACGTTCTGCACACGGCAAATAAACCCAAGATGTTCGGCTACTGTTCTACTCAACGTCATCGGCACATCGTTGTCTACAACATAAAAGGCTCCTTCATGCGTCCTGTTATTCGGGAAGAGCACCAGTCTTATCCTGGCTTTTCAAGGGGTTTTGTGGCCAAAGAAAGCTGCGAGCATGACCTGACAGGCTTGCTGGGGCTTTCCCGGAAGACTATACTTCGTTTCAGCTTCGGTCCGAGCGCGGCCGATGTTATGAGCCGAAGGGCCAATCAAACAGCGAAAGAGGCACAGCGTCATGGGGTGCTCTCTGCAGTTGATAGGACCAGCCGGTATTCGCCGTCTCTCTGCGCGCGCTCCTCCGCCGGCTAGTCTTATCAAGCGCAGAGAGCACGCCATGACGGTGCGCTTTTTGCGCTGTTTGATTGGCCCTTCGGCTCATAACATCGGCCGCGCTCGGACCGTAGCTGAAACGAAGTATAGCAACGTCGTGTCTTAATATGACGAAACAGTTTGCTCCCGTGTCCAACTTGCAAGTCATGGTTGACCCTCAATCTCGGCCGTTGCACTCCACTGCAGGTCTGTTGCGACCATGTTGACTGTTAAAGCTTCTAAGAAAAAAGTCCTCGTCATCTTCAACGTATTATTCTGGTGGCTCCCTTTTCGAGTGTACACTTCGCGAGTGTTCCGACGATTTGCATACGTGATGAGCAGACGTGACGTAATACGCCACGTGGTGCAGGATTATAGTCGGTGACATGTCAAGAAGGAAGTGGAAGCTCCTCCCACCTCTTTCCACTATAGCAGAGCGAACGCTGGAGAGAAGGCGACCTCCTCTCCAGTGTTCGCTCTGCTAAAGTGGAAAAAGGTGGGAGGAGCTTTCACTTCCTTCTTGACATGTTACCGACTATAGTAGTAGATAACATGACGTCAGGATGAGACAGCTTGTGCCCTGCTACAGAAAGTTTTATATGACTATAAGAAGGTGCCAGGCGAATCGCAGGCACTGATGACTAAGTTTTCCTCGAACTGACGATTGCGTACCACACTGATCACATCAACAACCCACGCAATAATCACATAATGGCGCTCCGTGTCAGCGAAGAAATGGATTCGGTGCGACGTGCACGTGCAGCGTCACCTTGAGCCGCTGGGGCTCGCCAGCGATTGGTATATGGAAACAATGAATACTTCCATTTTTGTTTTTATTTTCTTGATCGTAGGTTGTTCAAGAATATTGCGTATTTAAGTCAAACGACAATAAAAAGCGTATATTTCGGCCCATCAAAATATTTACTAAATAGGGGAATAGAGGAGTCAGTGAGTGACGGGTTATTAGATAAAGCCCTGGGGACTCCGCGGAGAGGTCGCGCTCGGGCGTGTCGCCTGAATTAAATTAGCTTTAGCAAAAGCGATCCCCGTATTTAGTTTGGAACGTCTTCTCATTGCCATGTGCGGACGAGTTTCGTTAGCCAACTCGTTGCACACTTTGAAGTAATCCGTTACAAGTAACAGAATTGCTTATACCTAGGGTTTCGTGCTTTCGAAAGATATCGATATTATCAAAATCGGGAAGAATGGATAAACCCGAAATACGAGCTGTCCTTGAAGGATAAAAACTCGAGCTTCGCTGGGAGAAATTTGTATGCACAGCTTTGTTTCCACTTCACCCGCGACACATGTAGCACCTCCATGAACCGTCCTCCAAGCTGCTATTTTCTCTGGAACCACACACGTTATTTTGTTCTATTTTCTTAACGGTACTGGGACGTTTTTTCAGTATTCGGCCCACGTGCATCGTTGTTTGAAGGTTGGGGAATTTCATGCCCGTGCACTATTTTCTTAGACATGAACCTTGATAATCCCTGATTTTTCGTCGGACACCATGATTGACATCGAAAAGCACCGAATAAGTGGGAAAAAATTAACCCCGAAAAAAAAAACACACACACACACACACACCCCAATCTGAGGAAAAACAAACTCCGAAAACACGGACCCCTGCTTATTATCCACTGATCTTTTTGTAATTTAGTAAATAATCCTTTACTTCACTGAAAATCTAATTGTTTTTTTTTTTAATGTAATTCCATTGCTTTTTCACTAAGGAATTACTGAAATTACTCGTTAGATTTCTCCCGTTCCGTCAAAGAGAAAGCTAGAGTGGAAGAAGGGCGATGCAATGGCCTATGCGCTTTTAGCACAGTGACACAAGACGCTAGCGAAGAGAGCGAGGGAAAGGAAATCATGGAAGACAGCCCAGCTCGTTTCTCGACTCGTTCGTGCGGTCAGCCAGGCTGGGAGGATTGGACTCTCCACATGGAGGCCTCGGCTTTTTGGAAAATTAACGGATTGCATCGGGGCGCACAAAAGAGCAGAATAAGAAAACTAATGGCACATAAAACTGTCGCGTGGGATTGTTGAGGAGTACGACCGTGATGCTCACGTCACTTCGTCCTCCGGCGCAGTGTGCGCCCAAAACCAATCTGCAATTTTCTGTCAATGACAGACGAAAGCGTACTCTGCTAGTCGATGTTTCTACCTACACGCGCTCACCGCGCAAACACCGAAAAAGCTCTAACGTGACCTGGTCCTTGCTTATCCTTGTCCGCGCTGTAAAAGCTTAAAGGGGCACTGACACCCCAAAGGTCGTATTTATTTTTATTGTCTAAAACGATGCAAGTTGTAGTCATAGACACGCAAAAAAAACCGCATCGCGAAAAAAAAATTTTCCCGCGCGCGCGCGCGCCTTTTTATTTTTGGCGTTTGATTTTCCCGCCTCTCGCCTCCTCGCTTCTTTTGATCGGTGACGTCAAAAATCAGGAAATTTAGAAGGTTTGTAGGCGACATCTCTATAACATTTAATTACGGCAATCTTAAAACCTGTTTTTTAACGCAATTGCGAACGCACTACGGCCCTTCTTTTTGAAATACCAAAAATCGGGAGTTCGTTGTGGTGCCGTCTCCTGGATTTGTATCCTCCAACGGAAAACAGGCGACACCGCTCAAAACCGGTCCGCCGCAACGCCGGCGCTAGCCGGCGCTCGCTCCTATCCTCCTCGCTTTGGGTCGCCATGGCAACAGCAGGGAGTGGTGACAGGAAAGTGGACTCTCAGGTCTCCTCAATTTTTGACGTCAAGGCACCGGCGCCGATCGCGCGGGAACTTCGAATTCGGCATTTGGAAATTGTTTTTTTACCTCACGAATACTGAATTCCCAAATCTCAAATTTTGAGGGTAATGTCCCGGCATCGTTTTCAATCGTTTCGGATAATAAAAAAAAATATGATTTTGATGTGTCAGTGCCCCTTTAATGCTGGCAGGACCTACCCGCACGAAGCGTCCGTCATTACACACTCTCCATAGTTTGAGTTGCTCCCTCACTTAACATTCCCAACAATCAAAGACATGGTCCAGACGCCGGGACCCTGTAAACATTTCAATGGGGAAATTAGTTTTGTCGACATAAAATACGCCTCCAGACATGGGTTCTTGATGAGCGTTGACATCGCCTCGACAAAAAAAAAAAGATTGCCTGAAAAGGAGTTGAAGGTGGTTCCAAATGTGATAGAAATTCTGCTCAGCTGAAATGAGAAATCTTGCCAGAAAGACGAACTGTGCGGTATTAAATTCATCCAGACAGACCCCTGAAAAAAGTAGGCGTTGATTAAGGAGGCCGGGACTCTGCGAGACTCCTTCAGACAGGTAGATTCACGGAAGTATCACTTAGAAAAGTTCCTGAACGCCTTTTGCGCGACACACCTACACGAGCCGCACCGAGCGACCGTACATAAGGTTCATAAGCAAGGTTTAGGCTGCCCACGCTGTCTGCAGTGAGGCGCAGCGGTTATTGAGCAGGGCTTGCATTCCGCTGTCTCGGGTGCGATCCCACTCGAGTTCTTACTGTCTTACTTGCACCGCGGCGCTCTTGAACCATCAAGGCGCAGAAATCATCATTTGTTGTCTTTAATACAAATGGTTTAAATATATATATATATATATATATATATATATATATATATATATATATATATATATACCGTGCCCCGCAGATTAAAAAATGGTTTAATATCTAAATAGGCTTTGCGCGTCAATGCTATAGAATTATAACGTTTGTCATATTTTGCATGCTTTTTTTTTTCATTCTCCATTTTCGCAATTCAGCCTGCAGTTACTTGCTGAGATTTCTATAGGGTACGTTGAGGGTCCTGGTTTTCGCGTTTTATATTTTTGGAAAATCAAGGAGTAAAAATCGGACGCTATTCTTATGTCTGACAATCCGGGAGTAACCGGATTTTTCAAGAAGTCGCTTGAAATGAAGAGCGTGCTGGTAGGGGTAAAATATAAATAAGGGAAGGACATAGAAGACGAGGTCGGACAATACGTTTGGGAAATGTCTTGTCCGTCCTCGTCTTCTATGTCCTTCCCTTATTTATATTTCAAAAAGTCATTCCGGGATTCGGGTCCCGACGAGTTATATTTAGAAATAAATAAGTCATTTCAAAAGACAACTTACAATAGCACGTCAATTTCAGTGCGTAATTATTTTATTTACATTATGCGAATCAAACAATGTACAGATAATACTCAGAAACATGGTGTTCGCGCTCACATCATATTTCTTGCTTCTCACATTTTTGTTTTTACTTATACATAAAGTCTATATAGATGCCTTAAGGCCCTGCTGCAGCACAACGCTTAAGCATTTTACCCACACCGTACTCCATATCCTTCATTTCCCCACAAATTACCTGAGGTCAATGTGGCGGGAGAGCAATTAAGATACATTAGCAAAAAAATAATTGAATTTACTCTCGAAGTAGCTCAACTCCCTTTATAACTTCAAACATTGTCGGCTCGATATCCGATAGCTAGCGTATCGCGCAATAGTGTCATGCCAAAAGATCACTGGATCAGTACTATATAGCTTTCGTCTGTGTTGTGGGCGTTACCGAAAAAACAGTAACGAAATAGGTTACTCGTTACTTCCAAATAAAAGTAACGCGTAACCGACATACGTTACATCAAATTAAAAGAAACGCGTCACCGTAATCGTTGCCGATAAAAAGTAAAGCACGATACTTTTGCGTTACTTTTCAAATGATGAATTTAAACGTTTTACGGTTTTGACGGTACACGTATGCATCACCGCCATATTTTACTAAACATGATGTTCATGCAGAAATTCAACGTAATTACTTTATCTTTCTTACGGCTTCACCTAAATACTCACAAAAAAAAAAACGCAAAGAAAAGAAATAAAAGAGGAATATTCATATGACTGCCCCAAAACCACGAAAAAAATTGAAGTGTAATTTTTTTAATCCTGGGAAGAAGTAACGCGTAACTTACTACGTTACGCGTTACTTGAAATAAGTACTCGGTACGTTACCCGTTACTGTGTTGAAAAAAAAACAAAAAAAAACTGAAAGACGTTTACGATTCTCTGTAATGTTGAATTACAGCGCAGCTCTTAAGGAGGAGGACGGGAGGGTACGGAGAGGAGGGTATGCGCCTCGTCCTCCTACGTACCCTCTCCTCCTCCCCTTCTCCTCATCTCCTCCTCCTCCTCCCTCACGCCCTCTCCACCCTCCTCGTCCCTTCTCCTCCTGTCATTTTCCTCCCCTCCTCCTTTCTTCCTCCTCCCCTCCTCTTACACCTCCCTCCCTCCCCCTCCCTCGTGACGTCACCCGTGACGTCACTCATGAAGGCCTCGTGACGGTCGTGACCTTCACGTGACCCTCACTGGGAATGTCGTGACCTTCACGAGTGACCGTGACGTCACACGTAAAGTCACGTGTGACTTCATTATGGGAAACGCCCAATAATGCAACGCGCGGTTACGCAGACGGCAACGGCGACGCCGCTCAAGCCCGAAACGGGAGCCTAAGAGCTGCGCTCTAAAAGTAACGAGTACGTTACTACGTTACCGAAAAAACAAAGGCGTTACCGAAAAAAGAAAGGCGCTGTTACTTGTAACCGGTTACCGCCAACACCGGCTTTCATGGACTTGCTTCGAGCCTCCAGGTACCATTTAAGCTTGTTTGGAAGCGAATATGCGTCGGCGGTCTCGCGAGCAAGAAAATATTGGTGATCTTCAAACTAACAACTTGGGTACACATGTAAAAGTGATCCTAGAATGTATCCGAAATTCCAGACTTTCCGCTGATTTTCGGCACGAAGGAAAGTGGGTTTTCGGGGAGCGGTCGGGTTTTATCCGGTTTTTATAAAACTCGTTGCGGGTGCAAAAATCGAAGATATCGGGTTTTACCCGAAAACGAGAGACCCTGGGAAGGATTCATGGTGTTTTTGCTGCCCTTCTTTAGTCCTATAATTTGAGACCAATCTTGAGGTCCAGCTACTATTTAAAATGAGTCAGCATGCACTAGAGCTAAAAAGAAAAGGAACAAGCTCTATATGCTTTTTTTTTCTCTGGTTCGCGTCGGCAAAGTTGACAACATAAGCTAATGCGTGATTAGATAAGTGCAAGGAAAATTTCTATAAATGGCTTGCAAAAAACGCCGGCCATGCTGATAAGTCAGAAGCCCACCGGTAACACAGTGGAAGGTGCGTTGTCCCACATCAACAAGAGTCTCGTGACTTATAATATTGCACTGAAGACCACGCTGTCACGCGCCCAAATCACATTTCTACATAAAATGGAGTATTTCAATTGTAGTTTCCTATTCACACCATATATCTCAACTCAGATAATAAACAGTCCTCACTAAAAGTGCTCCAAGGGTCTGAATTGTGCCTTTGTTTTATTATTATTTTAAGGCCGTTTTATATTATGGAAGCTCGGCAGATGCACCACTAAGCAGCTCCGTTCTATGACTTGAATCATTTAAATTAATCTCAACGATGTGCTCGTCGCACAGAGAAGGGGTTTTCTCCTAGCACCGAGCACACACCTCGTTTGATTTACTTTGAAAGACGCAAAGTGGTCGGCGCGGCATAAACCGTTTAGTTATGTTGGGCCTTTCTGCGTGAAGGCTTGCAGTCATATTTCTTCAGCTAAGACACCGTTATGGATTTTTAATGTGCAAGCTTGTTTTCTTATTTGTGCAGATGCGGAGCGTTGTTCGTTGGGGGGCCCAGAAGATTCCTGGCGGTACCATTTACTTCTTATGAAGGATATATCCTGCTTCGCGTTGTTTTAATCTACCTCGCGTACTTCGCCATGTTCCTAAAAATGTCTTCACCCCGGTCATGCCTAATCGCTTTCTCACGAAGTCCAGTGAGCTTTTACGTGCTTGGTTTTCGTCGCTAATGTACATCATACGGTAAAGAAAGGTTATCAGACCTCGTGCAATCAACCCGTGGACCTAGAGCATGCCTTCTGGGCGTGACCAATCTACGAGGACCACAGAAAGACACTAATCGATACCTTCGGCAAGGTTGACATCGACGCCAGCGCAACGCAGATTCATGTTCCCGGAGAAAAGCTCACCGGAGAAAATTGATTGAATGATTGATTGGGGGTTTATGGCGCATCAGCATTTAAGGCTATATTGCGCCAAGCTTAGACTATTGCAATTCGGGTTTAGGAGGAAAGAGCTATAGTAGCGGAATATATGATAAAACCATGAACATGAATGTGTATAAGTGTAAACATTATGACAATGAATTCAGGATAGAAAGTAAAATCACAGTCGGTGTAGAACGCCGATATCTGTGAGGAAATTAAAAACACAACTGTATGGAATGAGCGGTTCGTCACCTAGTAGTAGGGCAATGTGTAGTGGAATGTTTTCTTTATAAAGCAGTGAGAAGTGTTTATACCGGCATTGGTCATGTACATAGGGCATTCAATGATATGTGCATAATACTTAGAGGTAGCTTACAGTGCTCACATTCAGGGGCATCCTCCCCGCTCAAGAGGTGTCCATGTGTGAGACGAGTATGACCAATTCGAGCCTACAGAGTAGGACTTCATAAAAGCGCTCCCGATGTCAGGCACTCTCCCACTCGCCTAGAAAAGGTTTGATTGCGTGTAGTTTGTTGCCGGTTTCGCTGTTCCACTGCAGCTGCCACTTTGCCTTGATGCAACGTTTCAGAGAGTTCTGGTGATCTTTGTAGGGTATTTGGTGTGTGTCAATTTCTCTATCATTAGCAGAGCTGGCTGCACAATCAGCTGCTTCATTTCCAGGAATGCCAACATGGCTAGGAACCCAGCATAAGACTATGTCAAGATTTTTCTTTGCAGCCAGGATAATCTTGTATTTTAACTCGGAAACCAGTAGAGTTTTTACACGTTTCATTGATGCGACTGCCTTCAGAGAGCTTAAAAAGTCGGTGTAGATTACAGCGTGAGAAAGGCGTTTTTTGATTATGTAATCAACAGTCAGCATCAAACCACAAAGCTCTGCTGCTAGTATAGAGGCTTTTGAATTTATTCTCTTCACCTGATTTGCCGATGGTCCCACCATAGCACAACCTGCTACCGAGTCTTTTTTTGTTCCGTCTGTATAAAAAATGGCATACTCGTGATATCTGGTCTGAAGCTCAAAGAAGTCCTGCCGTATGACTTCCTGTGGAACATCTTTTTTGTTATACTTGGTCAGTGTAAGGTCGCAATGTATGTGGCAGTTGTTCCATGGAGCTATATCTGGTGGGTATTGGACTAACTGAGGCTTTGCATCCATCCCAACAGATTGTGCTGCAGTATTATTCCTCATAAAAAAAGGGGGAACTATGGACGGTTTGTTTTCGAATGTGCGTTGGAACTTGATGGTCTCAATACTATCTCGAACGGGATGCTCCGCGACCGAGCGCACCCTGAAACTGTACATAAAACCCAGGAAAAACCTCCTATACTCAAGGGACAGTTCATTTGCTTCCGCGTAAAGGCTAAGCACTGGGGAGGTACGAAATGCACCTGTAGCCAATCGCAGTCCTTGATGATGAATAGGATCTAACATCTTTAGAACTGATGCGCGAGCAGAGTTATAGACAATACAGCCATAATCATGCTGAGAGCGAATGACTGAGCGATAGATACGCAACAGACACAGTCGGTCAGAGCACCATGATACATGTGACAAGACCTTAAGGATGTTCAGAGATTTAAGGCACTTGAGTTTTAAGCTCTTAATGTGTGGAACGAAAGTCAACTTGGAATCGAACACAAGGCCCAAAAACTTGTGTTCATTTTTTACAACAATAGGAGAACCATACATGTTCAAAGATGGTTCCTGAAGAGCACCACGTCGACGGGAAAAGCTGACACAAGCTGTTTTTTCGGGAGAAAATTTAAAACCATTCGTATCGGCCCACCTTACCAAATTATTGACCGCAAGTTGGACGCGACGTTCACAAATTGAGGGAATACAAGATGGAACGGAGATCTGGAGATCATCACCGTATAAAGAATATTGCACCGAAGGAGGAATTACACGGCCAATGGAATTAAGTTTGACAATAAAAAGAGTGACACTCAGTACACCCCCCTGAGGGACCCGATTCTCGTGTAAAAAATCCCTAGAAAGAGTTTTCCCCAGCCTCACGCGGAAAGTACGGTGCTGCAGGTAACTCTGTATAGCACTCAACATTCGGCCACAGAAACCAAGATCGAATAAATCTTGCAGTATGCAGTAACGCAAGACCGTGTCGTATGTCTTTTCCAAATCAAAGAAGATGGAGAGACACTGTTGCCTGTTGACAAACGCCTCACATACGAAGGTCTCAAAGCGGACGAGATGATCGACAGTGGACCGCGCTGAACGAAAGCCACACTAGAACTTATCAAGGCAGTTGTTTTGTTCTAGAAAAAACATAAGTCTCTTGTTAATCATCCTTTCTAATATCTTGGAAAGACAGCCAGTTAGAGCTATTTGTCTGTAGCTAGATGCACAAGAGGGATCTTTGCCGGGCTTCAGCACTGGTACAACCACAGCGATCTTCCGGGAGGATGGAAAGTGGCCCTCGAGCCAAACTCAATTAAAAAGGTACAAAATTAGCTCCATAGTGGATGGATGGAGATGTTCGAGCATTTTATAATGAATACAATCTGGTCCAGGGGCAGTTTGTTTGGAGCAAAGAAGTGCCATGTGAAGTTCGTATAATGTAAATAGAGTATTATAGGGTTCGTGCGTACCGCCTGATGTGTTAACAGCTTTTTTTTCTGCATTGATCTTGTGTCGCTGGAATGTTTTGGGTGTAATGTTCGGACTGGAGACATACTAGAAGTGCTCACCGAGGATGTTGGCCTGTTCCTCAAGGCTTGCAGGACAACCTCATTCCAACTCAAGAGCGGGACAGTGAATGCCCGGTAAGAGCCGTCAATTTTATGTACGCGATCCCAGACTTTCTTCGCAGATATAATGTTGTTAATTGAAGAAGCATATCCTCTAAAACGTTTTTTTCTTGGCCTGCCTTCGAATCCACCTTGCCTGGGTCCTTTTTCTTTTAAATTCAATAAGATTGCGTGTTGTAGGGTAGCGCCTAAATATACCCCACGCTCGATTTTGTTCTTTTATGGCCAAACGGCAATCTTTGTTCCACCAGAGCTTTGGTCTCCTGGGTAGATGCGAGGACGTCATGGGGATGGAGAGAATGGCAGCTTGTGAAATGTGCTGAGTGATATGTTCACTGGCTCTATTGATATCGAGGTCGTCAAGTGATGTGCAGGCAAAAAGTGATGATTCTTTGAAAGCAGGCCAGTTGGCATTTTCGAATTTCCAACGAGGAGAGGACTGTCATGGGAAGATGGTTAAATTCTAAGATGGTGGGAAAGTGGTCACTTCCGTGAGAATTCGGGATGACCTTCCATGAAAGCAATGGGAATAATGATGGTTGACAAATAGATAGGTCAATGGAAGTGAAAGTGTGAGTTGCTGAGCTAAAATATGTAAATTCATTTGTGTTTTGCAGGCACAATCCCGCAGAAAGCAAAAAATGTTCAATATGGGCCCCTCTAGAATCCCGTTTGTCACTACCCCACAGGGGATTGTGTGCATTAAAATCTCCTAAAAGTAAAAAAGGTGAAGGAAGTTGATGAACAAGGTCTTGTAGCTCCTCCATATGTAACTGATAATTGGGAGGTAATACAAAGAACAGACTGTAATTATTCGATCTAACAAAATGCGTGTAGCCACTGCCTCCAGTGAAGTCTGCAGGGCTACCTCGTTAGAAGGACCTGAACGTTGCACAACCACCGCAAACCTCCAGCTGCGTGAGCTGCATGTGTACGGTTCCTACGAAACACCTGGAAGTGTTTTAAAATATTAGTGTGCGTGGTCTTTAGGTGCGTTTCCTGTAGGCAACATGCAATGGGCCGGTAATCCTCTAAAAGATAGCTCACATCATCGTAGTTAGGCAGGAGGCCACTGCAGTTCCACTTGAAGGAAGAAAGACATTTATCTTCAATAAAGGAAACGCTTCAATAAGCGTGTTATACAAAAATTTTGAAATGTAGTTTATGTGTCTTTTGGTGCCCCAATCCGTGGGATGGTTTTCTTTTTCAGTGTCCTTAGGCCGTCCTCCAGCCCCGCAGGAGGCCGAGGAAATGGAACCTAATCTAGAGAGAGGCAAGTCCTCATCGGAGAGCGGGATGCTCACATTCATTTTCTCATCCAATGAGACCTTGCGTCCTTTGGGCGGCAGAGGTGAATTTGACCGCCCAGGCTTTGAAGAGCTGCCAGAGGCACGGGGAGGCAGCCCCCGACCCCGGCCAGAAGGGCCAGCTGGTGCGGGTGACTGCACGTCTGGCTCCTTGGAGGGTGCAGCACCCTCCTTAGAGGGCACAACAACCTCATTGGAGCATGAAGGCGGTGGGTTGTCCACCGTCTTCGGACGTATGTAAGAGAACCCTTGTGGAGACGACAGGTCTTCCGGGGAAGTCTGCGTCTCCACGGATGCCATAGACAGTGGGGTCCCCTTCGCACTGCCACGGCATATGAATCCCTTGCCTTGAAGGCAAGCTGTTCTCTAGCGTCTTGGTAGCTGAGATTGTGTTTGATCTTAAGTGTAATTATCTCCTTTTCTTCCTTCCATTTTGGACATGTGCGTGAAAATGCGCGGTGTGGTCCCCCACAGTTTATGCATTTATGGTCGTTTTCACATATGTCAGCGACGTGGTCAGTGGCACTACACTGCGCACAAGTTTCTCGGCCGCGGCAGTTTCGGGAGCCATGCTTAAAACGCTGGCAACGAAAGCACCGCTTTGGGTTTAGAAAGAAAGGACGAACTCTGCAGTTTAGATACCCTGCCTTCACGGTGGAAGGCAGAGAGTGGAGTTTAAAAGTGAGGACTAGGTGTCGGGTTGGTATCTCCTGTCCGTCTCGTCGTAGGGTGATTCGCCGCACGGCTTCAACAGCACTCCGACGCAGCCCTTCAAGGATTTCCTCGTCAGTACACTGAAGGAGGTCATCCTCAGAGATGACGCCGCGGTCAGTATTTAAAGTGCGGTGCGGGGTTACACAAACTTGGTGTTCGCGTAAGCTTGTCAACTTGAGTAATGCTGTGCTTTGAGTTTTACTTTCTACCTCAACGAGGAGGTCCCCAGCAAGTTTTTTTGCCTTGTAATTCTTTCCGATCGTCTGCTCTAGGACCTTAGAGACAAGGAAAGGTGACATCTTTGACAACGGTAGACAGTCGTTTGCAGCATGAAGTACAAGAAAGCGTGCAAAGGTGTCGGGTTCTTTGGCTTTTTCAAAAGTAGGGGGAGCGGGGCGAACCATTTTGGGGGGTCGCTCTGCTTGGGGTTTAGAAGAGTGGGGCGCCATAAAAAGGCAAAGGGTGTTCGGAATTTGTGGCGCGCCGCCCACCACGGAGCCCAACGAGGGAATAGGTAACACCCCATAACAAATATGGTTTTGCTGGAAGCATTACTGTATTAGCGCTACCCAGAAACTATGACCAAGTGTGGATCTGGACGAGAGTATCTGTTACCACCCAAGGTTAGCCCTTGCCGCCAAAGAAGTTCAAGAGGAAAGAAGAGAAATGAGAAGAGTGAAAAGAAGGAGAAGTCAAAGGTGAAAGAAGGGAGGGGATAGTTGAAGAAGTGGCGACTAGACTGAATCATCCTGGCCTGGCCTTACCAGGACTCCCGTCTATGACAAGCGGGGGCCGAAGTGGTGTATTGCCTCGCCCGAAGGGCCCCGAAGGGTCCAAACCTACCCCAGGCTCGGCTCAATCACCAGGATGCCGTTTTCCCCAGACACGGGAAAGCCACGCACAGCCAGACGTGGGCGGGTGAACCCGCGTGGCTCGGGGTCCGTGATGACGCCACTCACCAAACATCTGCTTTCACAGGTGCCCCCTGCGGGGACCGGAGAAAAGCTCACAGCAAACTCGGCAGATGCGAAGCAAAGCTCACCGGCAATTGAGCGTTTGCGGAGAAAAGCTCACGGATTGTGTTTCTTTCCATAGGGAGGCTGTCGGATCATGCTTAACATAGATCAATTTATTATCATTAAAATTCGTCAGTTTTGTAAAAAAAGAAAATATTATCTCGTTTGTAATATTTGTTAAGCTTATAGGGTAAATTGTTCCCAAATTAATAATTGCGGGCGAGTGTTTTTTGTGGTTTACTCTCCAGTCACCGAAAGCCTAACTGGAAACTTTATGAACTTGAAAATCAAATTAGGTTGAAACCTTAATAATGTTAGCCTTAAACCTAAATAGCAAAACTGTAAACGCCGAAAATCTGAAAGGTCATGCGCAACAAAACTGTGCCTGAAATTCTTTTTGAAGCTTTTGTTAACCCTTGAAAACAGGATAGAACGGTCAGTAGGATATCGAGGTATCTTTCTTCCACGGACATGCACGTTTTCTAGACGTTCGTGCTCATTTTTCCACACGTTGCCTTTGTGTGATAGTGCCATTTTACGCCGAACCACCCATGACTTTCAGAGCTGCACACTGTCACCGTTGCTCGTGACCTATATGAGAACTAGTCTTCAGGAAGGTAGCGAATTGGGCGAGTTGGGGGGGGGGGGGGGGGTAAATGCTATGCATGATAAAAACCGCTTAAACGACGAAGACAGAGTGAAGACTAGAAACACGACAGGACGAAGCTGTTGTCGCAACTAAGGTTTTATTAGTGAAAAACAACAACAAAGAAAACAGCGTAGTCGACACTGATTATATCAACAAACATTTACTTATCTATCAGGCACCACACAATCTTCGCAGCTGAAACGGTTCACACACCGCTATCAATATTACCTCGCATAAAACAAAACTCCTCATCTGACAGAGCTCTCTAAAAATGTTTACGCCGAGCGAGCGTGACGCAATGCGATTTTTTACACGCTTGTTCTAAGCGTGATGTTTTTCAACGCTTAGAATTCACGCTTACAAAGTATGAATTGTTCTTTGGTTTAACGCTTGGCAGGCGTGCGGAGGCTCTTGTGTTTACACGCTTATTACAGCGTGTGTTTTCTCCACGCTTAGTAATGACGCCTTCTAGGCGCGTGAAATGCGCGTCGCGGTGGAAACGTCTGGCCGTGAGCATGGGCCTTTCTCGCATTTAGCATATCATCCCAATAATCTTAGTTATTGAGACGGTATACTAAATGCGAGAGAGCCCAATGCCCGCGGCCAGAGGTTTCAACCGCGACGCGCATTTTACATGCCTAGAAGGAGTCATCGTCAAAGCGTGGAAAAAACACACGCCGTAATAAGCGTTTAAACACAAGGGCGCCCATGCATCATATCGTTATGTGATACCGTTATCGGAGCTCAAAATCGATATACTAAATCTCTCTAGTGGCTTCACCAGGCGAATTGAATAGTGCAAGGAAGCCCAACATGCTGCTTCATGTACAGGATGTCACAAAAAAAAAATTACACGGTATTTCCTACCGCAAAAATAAACCAGGCATCGCCGAACGCTCATTCTCCGCCCAAAGGTAGCGCTCGAGGTCACAACCAGATGCCAATGTTTCAGCCCGATCCGATAACTTAATCAAAAGTTATAAGTGATTTCCTGAAAATTTCAATGGGAAAATGGCGGCCGGCGGAGTTTTCGAATACATGGGGCTCTATGGCACCAGAAACCGAAAACCGGCAAAAATGGGCTCCATTTTCCCATTGAACTTTTCAGAAAATCACTCATAACTTTTGATTAAGTTATCGGATCGGGCTGAAACTTTGGCATCTGGTTGGGACCTCTAGCTCTACCTTTGGGTGGAGAATGAGCGTTCGGCGATGCCTAGTTTATTTTTGCAGTAAAAAAGACCATGTGAATTTTCTTTTTTGACACCCTGTATAATTACACACATATACGAATGGCAGTCGTGAATCAAAAGAAATTGCCCCGATGCGTCGCGTAGATAATGCAGTTTACGCCTGGTACACTGCGCTAATTAGCTGCGAGCTGTTCATAGCTGTGGAACTTGTGTGAAGGTTTGAGGAAATTTATCCTTGGTGTCTAAAAACCGAAAGAAAGAGGTCTCGTTAGGCTCCAGTTACCAAAAGAAACGGTCCAAAAGGAACTGAATACAAAAAGGGGAAGAAGACGACGGCGTGATAGAGGTAACACTCGATTTGTTTGCTCCGGAAAATTTATTTAATTATTTCCAGTTACATGTTTCAGACACGACTGAAACCTTTGTGCTTCAACGAGGGGTCGCCTTCTGAGGCTCTTGAGGCCGAGGCCGTGGACTCCACCCTCTCGGATCACTAAACATGAGCCAACTGAAAACGTCGCAGCCCGCAGGCAACCTAAACGAATCTGCCGAGACATCTAACATCCCTGATGAACCCTCTGACAGCTCTTTGGAAGACTCGGACAACGAAGTTCCGTGGAACGTCAAGGCTGCCGAGAAAAGGCGCCACGGGTCTAATACAAGTGAGGCAAAAATAATCACTCAAGTCTGTCACAACCTCAATGTCATCTTTAAACCGATGAACCCCACAAAACTCATCACTAAATTGAACATTTTGGTTCTGAAGGAAAAGGTTGACAGTCTGGCACCAGACGGCCTCATCCAGATTCGACAAAACTATCGTTTAAACCCCCTTGCCCTTGCCCTTGACACCCGAAACCTGGAATCAACAAGGGCCATACTCCAGCTGAAAAATATCGGTCCACTCCAGGTTGACACTTACGAACCTACTCCCGCATCTTCCTCGGTCAGTTATCCGCGGAGTATCAGTAGAGATTGCAGATGATGATCTCTAAGCATCCATAAAAATGAAATCTCCAGGAATCCAAGCGAGACGACTTGGCAAATCATAGGTGGTAAAGCGTATCTTTACCACGGGAACACCGCCTGAGCATGTCTATGTAGGGCTCACGATATACCAAGTACTCCCATACCTCGAGAAACTACGACAATGCCCGAACTGTAATCGCTTTGGACAAATCACAGGTACTTGCACAAAAGTCCAAAAATGCAGCCATTGTGGAACTGACCACGACACCAGCAAGTGCGAAACAAAAACCAAAATGTATCAAATGCAAGAAAAGCCACTGTGCAACGTCACAGAACTGTCCAACATAACATACAAAGCATAAAAACAAATATCCAAATACAAAACTTCCAACGACGCAGATTGCCCAGCAGCGAAATCAGCTATCATGAGCAATCCAGAAACCCATGTTGTACAACATTATGCCCTGCCCAAACGCAGACAAGGCTGGAACGAAAACTCACAACCTCCTGTCCCGCCGATGAATAACATCGACTATCCTACTTTGGATACCTCAACGTCCCGAGCCGCGACGAACTCTGCGGTTGCATCAACGCAACAGTCCGGATCTTCAAGAGGCACGGAAATAACCGCTGATGGGGCAGCTTCAAAAGACAAAAAAAAAAAAAAACCCTCGAATTGGGCTCGTGATCGCCCAGCTAGCAAAACTCACGATCAAGCGACACGCTCAAGCCTCAAAGCCTAGGAAACGCATTGTGTACAATTGCTACGTTGCTACGCTCTTTCCCGACTTCGGTCAAGTCCCCTGTAACACAGGCTGTGATTGCAATCATTGACATTATCACCCCACTAGTCGCGTCCTTGGGCAACTAGCCAGCTACCTTCTTGCAAGCCATTCAGACAGCTGAGGTATGCCACCACCAAACAAAAAATGCATACCCTACTGTCAAAAATAGTCTAATTCCCTCAATTATTCAGTGGAACGTCAATGGGCTTCGAAAACGAATAGAAGACCTAAGACAATATTTACCATTGCACACATTTGATGTATTAGCTCTACAAGAAACTAACTTAAAACAAGGATCGATTTGACTTGCTCCTATGTCATATATAACAGCATCCCTCGGACAACTCAGTAATGAACAGACGGTCTAAAGCGAAGATTGACTGAAGTGCACGTGGATCTCTCGGATCTTTGTAACGACAGTGCTGAATACGTGGCTGCGAAAATGAGAAAAGGCAACTCGGACGTCACCACTGTGTCTATTTACGTTCGACCTAATTCTCAGTGGAACCCATCTGTCTTACGCAAAATACTCTCACGATGTTCACCAGCTACGTTACTCCTCGGATACCACAACTCGCATAACGAGCCATGGGGAGATAAGCAAACTTCTTTCTAGTCGAGGTAGATTGCTCGAGGATCTGGCAACAGCCATTGGTCTGCAACGTCTGAACGACATACGGCACAGCAACTTTTGTGAGGCCCGGTGTTGAACGCAGTGTTCAGGATCCGAGTTTCGCAACCGCTTCTGTACAAGCACTTTGGTCGCCCGGACCAGACAGCTGGGTTAGCGATCACATCCCCATAATTATCACTTCCCCGACACAGGGCCGATCACTCACAAAAATTGCTTAGTGACTAGCTGGGATGCATACAGGATATACTTCGAGAAGATAATATCTCAGGGCAACGTAGACCACACGACTGCCATCTCTCAAGCCCTCTCCAGAGCTACCCGAATTAAGGTGGCGATGCAGGCGTTAAGCAATTGGGAACAGCGCGCAAAAAACATGAGGACAATGAAAGTAGAGCACAGGACAAGCGCTTGTTCTGTGCTCTGCTCTCGTTGTCCTCGTCTTTTTTGCGCGCTGTTCCCAATTTCTTAAGCTACCCGAAGTGTGACAATCACAATATATCGGCCTAACCCTGATCTAACCTTCCTCAAATTGCGAGCAATGCGCCGCTCTCTCATTAAATCTAAGCAAAAAGACATTCAACGTTATCGTAAACTCGACGCTGCATTTTGAAAACACACACACCGCTTACAACGTAGACTGTGGCGACAACGATTTGAGCCTCTTCGCTCACCGGAAGGTGGAAGACGAGCATGGCATACGGCTCGTGTTCTCGCTGGACATGCTGTTCCCTGCTCACCTGCTCTTGGACTAGCAGTAATCCACATCATAACCGTGGCACAAGATGTGGAACATCTAGCAGATGAATTTACCTCCATCACTGCTCCGCCATCAGGCTTTGCCGCAATTAGCACCGCCGGCACTGTACTTACCAACAGCGCTAACTATCGTAGACTCGGACTTCACAATGGGCGAATTACACCATGCTCTTCGGCGTTCTTCTGGAAAACGCGGTGCACCAGGTTTAGATGGTATCACGTTTCAAGCTCTTCGAGACCTCCCTGCCGCAACCCTCCCTGGCCTCGTAGATAACATCAATGACATTTAGCGCTCGTCTGTCCTTCCTCTTGCCTGGCTACGGTCCGTGGTGGTTCCAATTCATAAGCCAGGAAAACCGATCGGTGACACTTCTTCCTACATACCTATCTCCCTAACTATCTGTCTGGGGAAGATTATGGAACAAAAGGTCTTGCGGCGTCTAGAGTGGCAGCTTGAGTCATCTGGTGCCCTTCCTAATCAACTGTCTGGCTTCCGCAAACTACACTCCACGATGGGCGCTACAGAGACCTTGTATCAGACATGGAGGAATCGACGGCCAAAAAGCAAGCTTTCACCAGCCATATTCCTTGATATCAAAAAGGCCTTTGATTCAATTCCCCGCAGTACCATAATTACCCAGCTTTTCAAACTTGGTGTGAAAGGTCGAGCACTTGCATTTATACGTGCTTTCCTGACTGGTCGCACAATGTGCGCACGCCTAGGAGGAACCCACAGTTCAAGGCATTCCCCAGGGTAGCGTAATAAGCCCGGTTTTGTTCAATGCTGCCATGGCTGCTTTGCCAGAGGCCATCCAGCTGATGAACATTGATACACTAGTAATAAATGTTGCAATTTACGCTGATGACGTGGCCCTCTGGGCTTCTGCCCCAACAAAGGTGCACAGCGAGATGCAGCAAGCGTTGCGGGAGGCTCTAACCATACTTGTAGACGAAATATCAAAACTGGGACTTACTCTCTCCACATCTAAAACAGCTGTCAATTAACAGAATCTACGAAATCAACGGAACAGAAGTAACGGGGGCTCGAACGTATTCTTACCCAGGGTTTCTGCTAGACGACCGCATCTCCTGGCGTCCTGCAGTCAAGTCAACACTCATCAAATGTCGCCGACACCTCAATGCCATCCGTATACGATCATGACGATATCTAGACGATATCAAAAAGCAGGAATCAGTTTGGCGCAGTATTCAGATTAATACCACACGCGTAATAGTCGCCGGAATTTATCGACCCCCAAACGCTGACGCGTCTGTTTTGGAAAATATAAAAGAGTACCTTTTACTGCATGTTAAAAATCACAATAAGATCGTTCTTGCTGGCGATTTCAACCTACCTCACATCGACTGGAAAATGTTGAATCCAGGATCGGATGAAAGGGAAAGTGCAGAAGCATTACTTTATATCGCCTTTACGTTTAATCTCGACCAACTTGTATGCGAACCCACAAGAGTTCAGGGTTCTTCGCAATCTCTACTTGATCTTGTCCTGATTAGCAACGAGCTATCCGACGACAGTCGGATAGCTCGTTGGTATCAGCGATCATAAGATGGTTGTCGCCTCTTTTCCCCTAACAATGCGCAATCGTGAGTTGACAACTACTATTTCTCTATACGACTTCATGAATGCAGATGATGTTTCCATCTTAGATCATTTCGAACTCTCCCTCGATTTATTTTGCTTACTTTCAAAAACAGAACATGTGTGTATGAATGACTTGTGGAACTCATTCAAGACAATTCTTGTCGAATGCATTACTTTACATGTTCCAACAAAAAATATAAAAATAAACAAGAAGAATCTTTGGATTACACGTGAGATAATCCAAACTGGCCGTAGAATTTCAAGACTGCGAAAAAAAATAAAGAAAACAGCCACATCAACAGGCAAATACCGCCTTCTTGAACTGAACCAAATCCATAAACAAATGATATCCTCAGCTAAGGCACGGTACTTCAACTATACACTTCCGAACTTTTTGGTATCCTCGCCAAAAAAATTCTGGAGACACTTTCGATCGAAGCGAAAGATGACAAACAGTTTCCTAATAAATTGTACTTTAACACAAGAAGGATCCGTAATCGCTGAAGGCCTAAATAGTAATTTTGTTTCTGTGTTCACCACTGATAACCATTATGTACACTCGGCCGCCAAATTGTTGAAAATTTAGATGATATACCAGCGATCGATGAACTGCACATATCTGAAGAAGGTATCTTGTCCTTATTGCTTAACCTTGACGATAAAAAAAGTCCCAGCCCCAGATTTAATTCCCACGGCTTTTTTGAAGCGATATGCTGAATGGATTTCTAAATATTTCCATATAATTTTCCAAAAATCCTTGTCTCTCGATTCCCTTCCGTTCCCTTCCCGATGATTGGAAAGTTTCGAAAATAGTTCCCATCCTAAAATCCGGAAAAGAAACAAACGTCACAAACTATCGACCAATTGCTTCCCAATACTGCAAGATACTAGAACATATCATATGCTCGCATCTCACAAACCATCTAGAAGTTCACTCTATAATAACTAAAGAACAGCATGGTTTTAGGAGGGGACTTTCAACTGTAACTCAGCTTCTGGAAACAACCCATGAATTTAGCCAATGCTTAAACAAACGTTCTCAGACAGATGTTATTTTTCTAAACCTGGCAAAAGCTTTCGATAAGGTATCCCACGACAAACTTTTAGCTAAATTACAAGTTATTCTTAAATCAGACTCCTTATTGAAATGGTTCGAGAATTACCTTAAGGCTAGAAGGCAGTATGTTACATTTAACAAAAACGTATCCAGCGTATCACCAGTAACCTCAGGAGTGCCCCAGGGCACAGTTCTGGCGCCTGTGTTGTTTTTAATATTTATTAATGATATCGTGAAAACTTAAATAATAACTTTAAAAAAATATATAACTGATGCAATGATTGGCAAATGGCATTAAATAAAGAGAAATGTGTCAGCATGACGATCTCACGAAAAAGAAAAAAAAAAACCCACTGGTGTTTGACTGCGAGTTGTCCGGACACAAGCTGCAGCGTAACTAAATATAAATACCTAGGACTTATTTTCTGTTGGGAACTAAAATGGGACAACCATATCGATTACATAGTAAGCAGAGCCAACAACAAATTACGGTATTTAAAACGAATCTTGAAAGATGCTCCGTCTACCACTAAACTGCTCGCCTTTAAAGTTTTGATACGCCCCCTTCTTGAATATGCGAGCGTTGTATGGGACCCGTTTACAAAAAAAAAAAAACATAGACAAACTAGAAATGGTTCAGAGAAGAGCCCTTAGGTTTGTGTTCAACAAATTTGGACGGAACCATTCCCCTTCAAAGCTAATGTGTCAAACTGATTTAATACACCTGCAAACTAGAAGAAAAATAGCCCGCCTTAAAACCCTCCTCCAAATCATCAATCACCCCATTAAAATTCCACAGGACAAATACGTAACTTTCATGACTAGAACTAATACCAGATTTACGCATTCGAAAATGATTATTGAACACCGGTCCTGAATTGATTCCTTTAAATATTCGTTTTTCCCACGCACAATATCGGAGTGGAACAAGCTACCCAGGCATGTCGTTGACAGTGATAATGTTTCTTTGTTTTTAGGCCAACTAGCACCTTAAAAGGTTAAAACAGCGCAAAAATCGACGGACAGGGTAAAGAAGGACACGGACAGAGCACCTTATGTTTAAATAGATTGTTTTGTAGCTGGAACAACACTTTAGCTATAACTACTTTATCGAGATTAACCTTCTGCTTTATTGGTGCTGCGGGACCTTGAATTCGTATTTGTGCATGTATTGTCATAGTTTTCTTTTTTTTTCAACTTGCTTTGACCCTTACCTTGTCTGATGTTGATTCCAATCTGTATTTTCTATCGTAGTGTTGTATTGGAACGTGACCGCGTTGTCTTATCATTGTTCATTCTGTGTTGAATTTGCCGCTCGTATTGTATTCCTTGCAAGGAATGATAGTATTGTTAAATAAATAAAAAAAATGGGCAGCAGATGGGAACACCTCAGGCAATGATGATGCAACTGTATAGGGGCCTGATTCTCTCCAGACTGATGTATGAATTGCCATTGGTCCACATCAGCAACGCGCAGTCCTTAGCCCTTGAAACACTCCAACGAATTGCGGTTCGAGTATGTCTAGGCCTACCCAGGTACGCACCTAACATTCCGACGCTAGTAGAAGGGAGGGTGAACATTGTTGAATACCACGGTTAATGAACTGACGCTTTGTCACATCGCACGGCAAACGACCTGACAGTCAACGGGTTCTCTCCTGAACCGATTGCGCAGCCGTCCCCTCTCTCGTCTAGGATATCTCGCCACAGAGTTTCAAGGGCTTGTAGACGCCCCTGCTATGATTTAACTAGCTCCACCACCATACGCCCGATCGCTGAAAATCAATGAGTCCATTCCCATGTTCAAAAACAAACAACTCACGGCACAAGTTGTCGCCCGAGGCCTTGCTGAAGAGCTAATAAAGGAATCTTTCGTATAGGGTGGGTACATGCCTACACCTATGGCTCGGTGCTTCACAGCTGTGAATCATCTACTGCAGCAATCTTCATCCCAGAACTTAATGTGACCAGACAAAAAAAAAAAAAAAATCTCAGTTCTTATACCTTTTCCACAACCGCTGAACTAGCCGCTCTTTGGCTTGGCCTTGAAGCACTTGACGACATCTCCAACTGCGAAAAGGCAGTCCTTCTAACAGACTCCGAGAAGCTCTGGTGCTGCTTAGCAAACTAGACGATGCCCCCCAATATGTACGGTACGTTGCCCACACAGCAAGAAACTTGGCTGGCAGTTAGCATTTCAATGGCCATGGAGACAGCCGATCGTCTCGGAGCGGAAGCGCACTACCTTAATGTGCCAACACACTATGTCTCGAAAATTCACGAGGTCAGACAACTTATACACAAAAAAATAAAGCGACAACATCCTGACCCGCGAGTCTCTGGCGGAAGACCACCCGCACGCCGTGCCCCCAAAGCTTTCATGAACCAGCGCCTCCACTTTGCATAGGCTTCGCACTGGGTGTGCCTTCACTGCAAAGGTCATTGATCGTATGGACCCGACAATCAGCCCAAACTGCTCAAGCTGTGACGTTCCCGAGGACCTATAACACCTCGTCTGGGCCTGTCCCAATCTAGAGGACGCGAGGAAATCTCTCCTCGATGGACTACAGCTCGCAGGGGTTGCCCACGCGACAACTGGAGACATTTTTTCCCCCCAAGCTCAGTAAGAGATGCCACTAGAATATTGGCATTACTCATAACATTCTTAGAAGATGCAGATCTAATAAAGCGGCTCTAAGGCATCGTGCCATACGCCCTGAGCCAGTAAACCGTCCATTCTCAAAGTTAGTCCAAACTACCTCCACCCCTTAACTCTCCTTCCTCTCCTTTTTCTTTTCTACTTCCTTCTTTTGATCCCTTATCCCTAACCCCTTCCTATCCCGGAACTGACTTGCTCCCCACAGAACGTGCAGCCAACATGCACCGGGATTTCTCTCTTCCCTCTAAACACTAATATTAATAAAATAGAAAAAGGCAAACACATTTCAGCTTGGGGACCAAACTGTTTATTAAAAAAATCAAATTTCGTTTGTATAAATAAACCAGACGAAAACAGGGTTCTGACCCAAATATTGTAATCGTCCATGGATAGCTGGCGAATGGCCGCAGTAAAGACACCAGCCAAATGGGAAGCCCTTTCCTTGGCTGGCATTCAGCTCCGTCTTGCGCAGAAATTCGAGACACTCGCACTCGTTGTGTTTGCAGCGACTTCGCGGCACTCCACGTACGTCTAGCGCTGCAAATATGGCACACTGTGCCCGAAATCACACGCCGTCTCCCGCTAAGCTACGCCAGTCGCAATCAAAGTCAAGCTGGTCCAGCCACAAACAAAGCGTGTCGGGAATTGACTGAGAGAGCCAGCGAGCCACGGAAACAGCGCAACGGCATGCTCGACCTTCCCGCAAAAAAACCAAAAAACAACAACAACAACAACAACCACAACAACAAGGACGCAGTTGTTTTTTTTGCTTCCAGAAACGAAGCTCACAGCAACAAAACATGAACAAAAAAGTACGCCCAGGTGCATCTTTGGGAGGGTCAATCCATTCGGATATATATTAGCGTGACGATGAGTGGAGGCGCGTGCATGTTTCCGAAAATCTAAGCGTGTGTTTTGCGGTCGACACGCTAACGTTGTTATACCCCTCCAGAAAAAAAAAAAAAAAAAAAAAAAAAAAAGGCCGAGCGGGATTTTTTGGACTGCTCTAACGCTTGACAAAGAAAACAAACGCTTATTCTTAGTCATGTGGTGCTTAATACGCCATTTCCGTCGTATTGACGGCGGTTCCACGCTTGAAACTCGCGGTTGGCGTGAGGTTCAGCGCGATAGTTTTTTGAGTGTACCGACGGCGCACTGTCAAGCTGTCAATAAGTTGTTGTCTTTTTTACGTGTTTGCCATGTACTGATTTTATATTTGCGGTGTCATTAATATACAGAATGGGTGATTGCCACTTTCTGGGGAATTAGTTAATATGCCCAATGAACTTACCGAATACTACAAAAAAGAGGACAGTTTTTTCTTATTGAAGTGACGAATCCTAACAGTGCTAAATTGCCATGTGTGACGCAAAATCCCCTAAGGTAAGAAAGAAAAAGATGGGTGAGCTTTTCTCATTAGTCCCTCAAGGGCCGGTGAGCTTTTCTCCGCCACCCACGAAGTGCATGAACCAATCGGTCCGCGGCACTCTAACCGGTGCTGGACCTGATGGATGCGGCGGAACTCTCTTCTAGAGTTGGAAAAAAAAAATGACAGCCTAATCAGTGCATATAGCAACATGGGGAACGTCCGCCCTTGTCACTGCATGGGTCCTGCTTGAGAAGCTATGTACAGGCCTCCCTCGCTTTTTCAATTTGTCCTCCTACACCTATATATTTTTACCACTTCTTTTCGCCCTTCAAGACGGAAAGGTTCACCTCGCTCTAGGCCGACTAACATTTTGTCCTACACGTTCAATTTCTTTCGATTTAATTCAATTTCATTATGTTTAATTGCAAGATAAACAACAACCTGCACGCGAGCAATTATGAATAGTAGTTCCTGTAACAATTTCATTTTCTGATACGGCTGAACCACTGATCTCTATGTCTATTTGCTGGATCGCGTTTGACCAGCTCCGCCTATGGACGGGAATGCGGCCACGGTCGGCCATCCTTTTGGTAGAGTTATATTATCTCTAGCCATCATAGTAACCTGGCGGACAGCGCAATGGCGGCAGGCTGCCATAAAACAGCCGTGGATCTAGTACACTGTACCGTGCGTGATATTTCGTGCTTGACTGAAGTTGTCCGACAAAGCGGATTTTTGAAACCGGGCGTGAACGGCAGCCTGATCTTTGAGAACCCGGCTAAAGTTCTACGAACGCGCAGCACCGGGGGAAAGCAGCGCAGCTCGCATCGAAAGCAGACTCCGTGCCGGCGTCTGCTTTCGATGCTTCTTTCGATGCGACTTTCGATGCGTGCTGTGCTGCTTTTCTCCCGGTGCTGCGATTTTGCGAAACTTTCACCAGGTCCTCAAAGATCGGGCTACCGTTCACGCCGGGTTTCAAGAACATGTTTTGTCAAACAATTTCAATCAAGCACGAAATATCACCCACGCTATTTTGATGGCGGGCTGCCACCACAACTGCCAAACGCTGTCTGCCATGGATGGATGATAGTGGTTGCAGCAGCTGTACCTTGGCTAGAGGTAATATAACTCTACGAAAAAGATGGCCACCACTGGCCACATTCGCGGAGCGGGCAAACGCGATCCAGCAATTGTCATTGAGATCAGTGGGCTAAACAGTATTATCTTGTGGCGCATAACAAAACTCACAAGAACGCTGATGACGTCTCTGTCAAACATAGTTTTGAGGGCGACTATTGGAATCAGATTCTCTTGTGGCCAGTCAAGCAGAACACACAATCTCAGAAAGATTTTTTTTTTTTTTTTTTTGTGGCCGAAAAGTTGTGTTTATCGCCTTTGCTGGGTTTGCTATAAAGAAAAAAATATAGCAATAAGGGCGTTTTATGGCAAAGGATTCATGCCAGTGTCGTTTTCATCGCTACTTTCACTGTTTGTCCCCCTTCCCCCTGTACAAATTAGCAAGCCGTGACTATCCTTTCAGGTTAACCTTCTCGTGATTGCTTTCCGCTCTCACTTTTTTCCTACCCGCTCCATAGTCATTGAGGAGGGTCACACGCTTCCGCCTGACTCGATAGATATAGCTGTACAAATAGAAAGAAACAAGTTTAAAACGTTTAAATTATTCAGGGGTTGACGTTCTCGTTACCGATTTTGAGCACTTACCACGTAGCAATCACTGGTATATATCATATCAGTGGCATGGACACTGCGAACATATGGCCTGTTGATAACACTCTAGGCGATACTAGGTTTTATTTTGATGTCGCCAAGTTGTCGCAGAAGAAAGAAGCGTGCTACACATAAGGAGCATGTAGGGACAGTAGGCATATAAGTAAAGCTCGAGTGTTTTCATGTCTGTGTTATTATGGAAACGCTACGAGGGACTCACAAAGCGCACTAGTTTGAAGTGAACGTCTTAATGCTTCTGCCAATTAACTTAGGAAGAAGAAAACGACCTTGACAGCAGTCCAGCTTTTTCATACCTCCGCATTTTTGGTTGTTTCTCACTCAATCTTCGTCATCCCTGCATCCCCAAATAACCAAGAGGCCTCTACAACGTCTTCCGCCTTGTTCCGGAGTGGGTAACCACTTCGGCCGGCGGCCGATCATGCCTAACGCCACCCAAGACGACGCTGACCAGAACACGGATCAGAACAGCAACTTGAGCCCTAACATCGAAGCCACCATTAGTAAGATTCCTCCAACTACGGACAATGACCCAATCATAATGGACGCCCAGCATCCTCCAGACGGCGAGATTCTGAACTCGGATGCTGCTCTTGACGACGGCGGTGAATGGTATCCAGCCCGTGCTCCCCGAAAACGTCGGTACAAGGAAACATCCAGTCAAGACTCGGAAAAGGACGCTCCTCGGACCGAAAGCCTCACTGTGATATTTGTGCCAACAAAAGGAAGGTGACCGCATCAGCAGTCTGAGCAGCCTAAAGCTGTCAGACGGTTTAGAACTTCTGTGCCCCGAGTGCATTGTCCAAATCAGGCCAAATGAGCGTCTGAACTTAATTGCCGTGGATGCGAGAAATGGATTCACCACAAGAGCACTGCTCAAATGCACACGGCTCTGCGGACTTCCAGTGAAGGCGTACGAGGGCCTTGCAGGTCCCACAGTCGAAGGTGTGATCAAGAACGTCGACGGAGCACTTCCTGGAACAAAAATTGCGGGACGACTGCGGTCTGATACGGAGATCGCTCGAGTACGTCGTTTCGGCTCCTCTGAGTGCGTATGGATCACCTTTCGTGGAAGCAAGCTTCCAAGCCATGTTCTTCTTGGGCGAGTCCGGCATCCAGTGATGGAATTCCACCACCGTCCGACTCAATGCTACCGGTGTGGAGGCTTCGGACACTACACTGTCACGTGCAAAGGTTCATTTCCTCTGCATTCCTGCAGAAGAAATGGACCTGCTTAGAGGTCTTCAAAGTGGCCAGGCAATAATCATGAGCAAGCTAGATACTATCGACACTCGGTTAGCCAAACAGGGAGCTATGTTGACGGAAGTAAACAAAAGGCTTTGTGTAACCGAGGGGCAGGTCGAATCGGTTAATAAACTAGTGTCTGAACAAGCAAACGCAATAAGAGACCTTGCACAACAAGTAGCTAATCTGAGAATCAAAAATATGGACCTCGAAAACAGAAGTCGCAGACAAAATCTTGTCTTTTATGGAATAGATGACGACAACCGTTCGGAAACGTGGAACCAGTCGGAAAGCTTGGTTAAAAGTATTTGCAAGGCCAATTTGGGGATCGAACTAAAGACGGTTCAAAGAGCACACCGTGTTGGTCGATACAATGAAAAGTTCAAAAGGCCAATCATTGTAAATTTCGCATCGTATAAGGAACAACAGGACGTCTTGTCAAACGCTAAGAAGTTCAAGGGGTTGTCCTACAGCGTTGATAATGATTATTCCCCTGAGACCCGAGATATTCGAAAGCGACTGTGGGAATACGCGAAGGTTAAAAAGCAGATAGTAATAACAAGGTAAAGCTAACTTATGATAAGCTTGTTATTAACGGAAAGACTTTCACACGGGACACAGAAAAAGAAGAGGTCGTTCCACTCTTGAAACAATGACGCCCAAGTAAGAATAAGAAAAATGCCTGCCGCGATCTAGTTGCTGTCGTAATAAACTGCAGAAGTGTAATAAACAAAGTTGATGAGTTCACTGCCCTGCTCGAGTCTGTAAAAGCTGATATCGTATTTGGTACAGAATCGTGGCTGAACCCGACTATCGCCGATAGTGAGGTGTTTCCAAACGAATTTATTGTTTATCGGAAGGATAGGCCCAGCCTCGGGGGAGGCGTTTTTTTGCTAGTTTATTCTTCTCTAAAATCATCTAGCCTAGATATTGATCATGCCGATGTCGAGTCAATTTGGTGCTCAGTTACTTTATCTGACAATTCGTCGTACGCTGTCGGAACGTTTTATCGGCCACCGAATTCAGATTTAAAGACGTTACAGTCGTTGTTTGAAATCGTTTCGGAGGCCTCTCGGCACCCTATTTTACTTGCAGGTGACTTTAACCTGCCAGAATTGAAATGGAATGATGGCACTTGTTCATGCAAAGTTAGTAGTCGGATTAATCTAGAAATGAAGAACATCGTAGATACTTATGGACTGTTACAATATGTAAAGGATCCAACTCGGAATAATAACATATTAGACCTTTTGTTTTGCAGTTCACCCAACCTTATAGATTCCGTCACCATTATACCAGGAATAAGTGATCATAAAGCCGTCATTGCAAGCGTCAAATCAGGAATCATCCGACCGACGACATGCGCAACAAGGAAAGTTTTTTTTCTTCGAGAAAGGCGACTATACTAGTATATCTCAGCAGCTGCTTGACGACTTGCCGGTCTTTGAATGAATAGCTGAGGATTACGACGTCCACAAATTATGGTGTGTATTTAAGAACAAGCTGCTTGAACTTATGAACCGTTATGTTCCAAGCATAGATTCTACTAGACTCAAAAAAAAAAGAAAAAACCCTGGGTGACTTCACGTATCCTAAGGATAATTAAAAAAAAGAAGGAGAGCATTTCTCAAGTATAAGAAAACTAGAAGTAACAATCACTTGAAGAAGTTGTCTGAATTAGCGCAGGAGTATAAATTATCCATAAAAATTGCGAACGAAGGATATTTTAAAAGACTTAACGACAGGATGAAAACTAGTCCTAAACTTTTTTGGAAGTTTATAAAAGGCTGTGGATCCGAAGTCTTAGGAATAAACGAAATTGTGCACAACCATCATGTCCTCTTAGACGGTACTGAAAAGGCTACGTGCTTGAATGATTACTTTCAATCTATCTTCCTACCTAAAGGTAGCAGCTGTCCTCCAGCACATGCAAGTGCCATCCCGTTAATGGAGCCAGTTGAACTAAGCGTGAGGGGCATAGAGTTGCTTTTAAGAAACATTGACGAAACTAAGGCAAATGGCCCTGATGGTATTTCTCCCCGTGTACTAAAGCGTTGTGCCGGACCTATTTCGTTGCATCTTTATGTAATCTACGAAAAGTCACTCTCCACTGGTATCCTACCAGACGATTGGAAAATCGCCCATGTTGTCCCTATTCATAAAGGTGGTTCAAAAAAAGAGGTTTCAAACTACAGGCCAATATCACTAACTGCCATCTCATGCAAAATTATTGAACATGTTTTATATACAGGAATAATGAAACATATAACGAACAACAGCATACTAATTAGTCAACAACACGGGTTTCGTAAAGGCCTATCTTGCACGACACAGCTCGTAGAATTTTACCATGAACTGGCGTCCAATATTGACGATGGAGGGCAAACGGATTGTGTTTTTCTAGACTTCCGTAAGGCGTTCGACACTGTGTCGCATCCGCTCCTTCTTAGTAAACTAGAGTCGTTAAACTTAGACTTAAGTGTGTTCCGATGGATCGAAAATTATTTATTTCAACGTCGCCAATGTGTTATCTTGAACGGAAAAAGTTCGGAGTATGTTAACGTAACGTCAGGAGTCCCACAAGGCTCGGTCCTGGGACCACTTTTGTTTCTGATTTATGTAAACGATATTTCCGTGGGAATTTCCTCCTCTATACGGTTGTTCGCTGACGACTGCGTTGTGTATAGGGAAGTTAAGGACGAACAAGATGCTGCTACGTTGCAACGAGACTTGGATTGTATTAATACTTGGTGTTCCAAGTGGCAGATGAACTTAAATCCAAAGAAGTGTGTACACCTGAGTTTTACCAAGAGAAAGAAAAAAATTGAAAGTGCTTATCAGATAGATAACGCCCTAATAAATAACGAAACTACCTACAAGTACCTTGGTGTCACACTGTCATCCGACTGTTCTTGGAATGCTCAAGTTGATGATGTCATCCTAAAAGCTGGCAGGGCGCTCAATTTTATTCAACGGAATTTGAAATGTTCACAACCCGAATTAAAGAAAACCGCGTACTTAACATGTGTTAGGCCGATTTTAGAATATGCCTGCGCCGTCTGGGACCCTCCGCACGTAACCTTGATTGACAAATTGGAAAGAATTCAAAATAGAGCTGCTAGGTTTGTACTGGGTCGTTATGGGCGGAGGGAGAGCTGCACTAAAATGAAAAGCGAATTGAATTGGGAACTGCTTTCTTCTCGACGAGAAAAGTTGAGACTGAAGTTTTTATTTCTCATATATAATAATAAAACTGGCATTAACAGAGAAGTATAATTAAAACACCCACATTATGTTTCTACGCGGACTGACCATGCTTTCAAAATCCGAGAGTACCACGCCAGGACGAACATGTATGCAAATTCTTTTTTTGTTAAAACCATTGCAAAGTGGAATAGGCTGTCTGAAGACCAGGTGTGCTCTACAAATGAAGATGTATTTTTTTCAAAACTGTAACCCCCCTGCAATAACGCCTCCGGGCAATGCGGGGTAATCTTTGAATAAATAAAATAAAGAAATAAATAAAGCGTTCCGTTGCTTGCAGCCGATGCGGTGAGAAACATCCAACAATTGACGAAAAAACAAAACAGAAATGCACCTCCACGTCTATCAAATGCGTGAACTGTGGAGGACAGCATGGACAACATCCCCAAAATGCCAGAAATGGAAGAATGAACGAGACATTCTTCACTACTCGAAGGTGAACTCTGTCGATCTCCGGACTGCTCGAGCAGCAATACAGAACCCCCAAAGTAATCCCACGGAGGACGGCGCTTCGACCCCTTGCCAAAGAGCTCTGGTGACGGTGACCACAAAGAAACACATCGCGCCCGAGAAAATTGCTGTTCCGGAAGCTAAAGGAGTTGTTCCAACATCATGCGCTTCAACATCCGCATCAGCATCCGTCACCGGCACTACATATTCAATGATAGCAAAAGGGATTCAACAGTCGTCCCGCACTCTACCGAAGTCCCCTCCACAAAAGCAGGCTGTTACACCCAGCAACGACCCCATAACGGAGAAAATGGACTGCGATACTCACCAAGCAAATCCGCCTTCTCAGGAGAACATTTGCAATCTCAAGCCTCCAACAACGAATGTCACAAATCCAAAGCCATATTCGTTACCGACTCCAGATGTGGACTGGCTGTCCATTATCAAAACCGCTGCACATATGGCATGCTCTTTTCTCACACCCCTACAAACACCATGGGAAAGTGGTCTACAATGGGTGGTCCAATTCGTCATTGACCAGTTGGACCGCTATTTCACCAAACAACAGTGAGCCACGACGGAAGATGTCGAAAGCCCCAAAGTAGAAAACCTAAACTACCCACTGTGCTCCAATGGAACGTACGCAGCCTTAGATCTCGCCTTCCTGACCTACGCCAGCACCTTCTGACAAACAAAATAGACATTCTGGCCCTTCAAGAGCCACGTATTCTTCTTGAAGACTGCAGACTTGGCCATATGTGATTTACCTAAGTGCATCAAAACGAAACGACGGCCAGTCTCGGGCGGCACTATTTGTCCGGGCAAGGATTCATCAATAACCCCTAGACCTATCCTTAATCGCAAAAGGAGCAGCGGAATACGTCGGTGTGACGCTTCGCTCTAGAGCAGAACTCTTCTCTATCATTAGTGTCTACGTTCCTCCAAACGTCTGCTGGGATCCCGAAGAGCTACGAGAGATAAACAATATATCTACGGGGCACCTTGTTATCTGTGGAGATTTTAATGCCCATAACGAGCTATGGGGAGACAGGCAGACTACTCGACGAGGAATTCAGCTGGAGATTGTAGCATCGTCCTTACACCTTCAAGCGCTGAATGACGGAACTGAAACCTTCGTAAGACCGGGAGTTAAACAGAGTGTCTTGGATCTCACTCTTGTTTCACCGAATATAACAGCAGAGTGGAATGCTCAACCCGACACATGGGGAAGCGACCATGTACCCATAATAATCACTTCACCAAGACCTCCGACGTCAATGTACAAAGAGGTACGCGTCACCAATTGGGATGCATTTAGGGCTCACATGGAAGGACATGTGGTTCACCTTGCGGGAGACCCATCCTCTGCAATCGCTCACGCTGTATCCCTGGCTACGAAAACGATCCGAGTTCCTATCACCCGTCCTAGTCCCGACCTCACGTACCTAAAACTGCGGGCGGCCCGGAGGAGAGCCCAGAGGCGAGCTCGCAAAACGAACGATCCCGCAGATTGGATAAGGCACCGACAACTTGATGCGGCTTTCCGCCGGCACACATCCCGGCTCCAACGGCACCAATGGGACCAACTTTGCTCTTCCTTAGGATTAGCGTTAGGTATCTCACGTGCATGGAAGATGGCCCAGACACTATCATCGAGAAAAATGCCAACTCATCCAATCGCAGGTCTAGCAATTGCTATTGGCCATACAATGCAGGAGACGGCTGAACTACTTGCTGAAGCCTTCGCGACACCCATTCCACTACCTCCAGGTTACCAGAGTGGTAAGGAATCCAGTGCGAATAGTAGAAGCTGGCCTCCCCTTGCTCTAGATTCAGACTTCACGATCTCAGAGCTTGAATTCGCATTGCGTCGGTGTCGACGGAAAAGTGCTCCAGGACCTGATGGGATAACTTATCAGGCACTACGAAATCTTGACAGATCACAGTACTCGGCCATACTAGAGGCATTTAATGCTATATGGCGCACAGCTAAGATTCCTAAGGCCTGGTTAACATCTACTGTTGTGCCTATACGCAAACCAGGAAAACCAGCACAATCACTTGACTCGTACCGTCCCATCTCGCTTACAAGCTGCGTAGGAAAGCTCATGGAGTGACTTGTGTTACGTAGGCTAACCTGGTATATGGAGACTATAGGTGCGCTGCCTGATGAACTTTGTGGATTTCGCGCTAAACGCTGCACTGCCGATGCAATTGGCGACCTAGCGTCCACTTTAGAGGAGGCACGAGCATCTCACCAGACAGTGTATTGTGTGTTCCTAGATATACACAAGGCATTTGACGCTTTACCACATGCAACAATTCGCCAGCGGCTACGACATTTCGGCCTTACAGGAAGATTGTACAGCTACGTGTGCGCCTTTCTTACAGGAAGATCCTTTTTCGTACGAGTTCCTGGCGCCGTCAGCAGCCGTCGTTCGGTGACACAAGGTGTTCCTCAGGGCAGTGTTTTAAGTCTTTTCCTCCTTAACCTTGCTATGGCCGCCCTTCCGTTTTCTCTGAAAACATTGCCCGAGTTTCCTGCAGCTCTGCACATCGCGATATACGCTGACGATGCAGCACTCTGGTGCGTCGGTCCGGGCTTCAAAAAGTATCGGCTCACGGCTGCAAAGAGCACTTGACGAGGTTGTGAAGACCACAGAAGACCTCGGGCTCACTCTTTCCGTCACAAAAACCGCGTTTCTTTGCTACCGTCCCAACGGAACACCCAGCCGACCCGTAGCTAATGCTCCGAAGATAGGTAACATCCCTCTTCAACATGTTACTACTCTACAATACCTGGGCGTCCTGATCGACAACCACGTGACCTGGCGCCCTGAAGCAAAGCGACTACTCATCCAGTGTCGTCAGCTGATGGGCGTTCTTCGCTTCTTCCGACGAAGGAACTCGGGCCTCTCTCCACAGGGACTTTTAGCTCTGTACCGTGGACTCATCCTCTCAAGAATACTTTACGCTGTACCATTACGTAATCTTGGCAGACCCCAGATACAGCAGTTGGAGCAATTTCATCGCTGCGCGCTGCGACTGTGCCTTGGGCTTCCACGATTCTCTGAAAATGTAGCGACGCTAGTTGAGGCAAGAGAAAACCCGATCTCGCTTCACAAAAGAAAACGAGCAATGCGCCATCTAGTGCGACTCCAAGACGCCTCGTCGACGACATCTCTTCTATCCACACTCCGCTCACGGCCGCTATCCTGCCTTGGAACTGTCACAATAGAATTCGAGGACCAGATCGGACCACCCAAAAGGCGATTCCCACCGACACCACCCCACACAACCTTACCACCGTTGAATGTGACCGGTACTCTACTGTTCTTCCAACGAAAGTCATCTGTCGCTCCCATCGTAGCTCGTTCCCTCGCTATGGATCACCTAGATAGATGGTATAAAGGCTGGCTACATGTCTTCACTGATGGGTCGACTAAGCTCGAAACAGCATCTACAGCGGCATTTCTGATCCCGTCCATGGCGGTGCAGCAAGCTGGTAGGCTTAATTTTCATACAACGTCAACAACTGCGGAACTAGTAGCTGTCTGTAAGGTTCTTGAGGCGCTGCTTGTACTTGAGCCTCAAGCGGCAGTTATACTAACAGATTCAAAAGCGCCCTTTGTCATCTTGAAAACCTGGAAGATGCTCCACCACTCGCACAGAAAGCCGCCCATGTAGCCCGCAAAGTTGAAGCCAAGGGATGGAGACTGGCATTTCAATGAATTCCATCTCACTGCGGCATTAAAGGCAACGAGCAGGTGGACTCTCTGGCGGCTAAGGCTCATGGCCAGGAGACCCCAGAATACTTCATCCCCCGATTCAGTGAGGCCAAGCGCCTTGTCCATCTGATCACACGAATGGGGCATCCTCATGACGGTGTCGCCTCTGGCAATGCTCCTCCTCCCCTACCGGAGTCGAAACACAGCCGAAAGGAGTCTAGCCTTCTGCATCGCCTGAGAGCGGGCTGCCCGTTTACGGCAAAAACGTTGCACAAGATTTCACGCAAAAATAGTCCGAATTGCGACAGCTGCGGGACTCTGGAGGACACCGAACACGTGCTATGGTCGTGTCCAAAATACGGCAGCGCTCGAACTGTGCTTCACACTGCCCTGCAAACATCCCGCACGTCGGTGACAACGCCCCGCCAACTGATGTTCCCGAACGGGAGCAAGCGCCTCGCAGAACACCTTTTTCGAGCACTTCTAGAGTTCCTGGAAGCAAGTGGCCTCCCAACTCGGCTGTGACGCCATTGCTTTCCGCCACAGAGCTGTGACGCCATTGCTTTCCGCCACGGTTTAGTACTTTTTGCTGCAGATACTTGTAAGAGTACCCGAATTTCTCTTCCAGTGTGAGCATGTGTAGTTTACAACGCGGATGAAACTATACGCCACCCAACTTTTATGCCGCTTGGTGTGACACTTCGTGTCTCCAAACCTTTTATCCGGTGTACCCTAACTCACTCCGCACATTCTAAGTTTTTTCGTTTTTTCTTCCCCTTTTAACGTGGTTTTAGGCATCCCCCCCCCCCCCCTCCAATTCTGCAACTAACTATTTGAATATCTCAATATGCCGCCACTATCAAAATCAACCTTCCCCTTCTCCTCCCTCTTCTTTCACTCCTCTCTCCCCAGCCCGTGCGAGTCTTTCCCCCGTTATGGGTGGATAATATTTACGCACGGGCTTTTCTCATTTTCACAATTGTCATTACAACAACAACAACAACAACCAATTAACATAATATTTTGGTACCAGTTCTGGACCTTAAGAAATGTCTAACCGGAAAAATGTACCGCGAAGCATTCACAAACCCGCTTCTGCTCAAAGAGGGGCCAGGCAAATACTGTATTCTATATAACAGTGATATTTTATAGCGACCCGAGTCCGTTGCGGTACATAGGAAAATGTATTCCTGAAGAAACTTATATCTGCAAAATTGAAACTTCGATTTGCTGTATTTTATGATATTACTACTTGGCCGTTACGTAGAACAATATATTTGCCTTGGTTAGACAAAAAGGTTCCGGAATGTTCCGTGAATATCAGATTTATACACAATATATAGAATTTATTTTGTGTATTTGTACCTCAAAAGCGCCCTATGAGGGTATAAATAAAAAGATTTCAGACGAACGAAGGTCCTTAAAAAAACTTTGAAAACATATAACCATAGAAATAATTTTCGCACAATTGAAACATGTTCCTTCGGATGCGCCGTACCCACAGTTCCTGTGTGCAAAGTTTTTGCTCTAAATTTTTGCAGCGTCAGCTGCTTAAAAGAGGAGAGAGGGAGCGGTCTAGGGGGAGGGAGAAGGAGGTTGGTGAGGAGCATTGGGTGGGTAGAGGATCTAGGGCAAAGGGACATTTGGAGGGTAAAGGAGGGATAACGAGGGGCATGGAGGTAGGCAGAGAGTAAGTGAACGAAGGGGGTGGGGAGTTGAGGAGAGGGTGATATGGTCCATGGCTACGGGAAACGGGAGGTCGGTGGGAGGTGGTTATGGGACCACCGACAGTGGGTGGGGTATTCCTGGTGGTGTAGGTAGCAGAAAAGCGGGGGGAGGGTGGATGCATCATTTACGAGGAAAGGGTAGGATTAGCATGAGACGTCGACTACGGGGAGGTGGAGGAAGAGAGGGAAGAGATATGGGAGTGGGAGGTTGGTTGGGAGGAAGAAGTGCGTGCGGGCTAGGGTTTAGGAATGGGCGAAGTCGGTTATGAGGAGGTTATGGAACGTGGGATCTAGAAGGGGGGGGGGGGGGTGGTAGCGGGGAGAGCGGGAGGGGGTAGGATGGTGGATAGTCCAACGGGACGAGCAGGTGGTAGGAAGGGGAGAGCTTGCTAGAAAGAAGGATGCGTTTTGGGGGTCTAGGGTGAGTGGGGGAAGGGGGTGTCTGAAAAGTCTACGTCAGAGGAATTGGGGATCAGTGGAGGTCTGGTGTGCGAAGGAGCATCGACCAACCGAATAAATCGGGGGAGGGAGTAGAGGCTCTAGGTCCAGGAGGTCGGTGTGTGTGGAGTCTGTAAGAGGGAGAGAGCAAACGATGGGGATGAATGAGAAGGCAAAAGAAGGGTGAATGGATGGTCTAAGCGGGAGGGTAGAGGTATGTGGAAGTAGAAGCTAGTAGAGGGTCTTTGAGAGGGAGGGGGGTGTTTTGTGAGTGTATTAGAGGGAGAAGTGGGGGAGCGTGCGGATGGTTTACGGGTTATCCCGATCGACCGGCCAACGGACAAACGAAATCTGGGGGAGGGGAGGGGGTCGCTAAGAAATGCGGCGCATTTGAGAAATACGTAATCAAGAAATTGAAGGCTCTCATTTCATCAATAGCCCGAACGTCCCGTATGCAAATGCATTCACGCTATAGCGCACAGCTCGACGAAGTTTACAAATTGCGTCGCAGTTACTGCATGACGCACACGACGGCGTCCTTCAGAGAGTCGCCGTCGTGACCCTTTGTATAGGACAAAATTTTAAGACGATGTTACTCTCAGTTTTCCTATCCGATGCAGTTCGCTGCAATACCCCTCTACGACACCCTCCGCTGTGGCCCTATGTGGCCTGCTCCACTACCCGCTATGGCCCCCTGTAGCTATCCTATGCTGCCCACTCCGATATTCGCAACGTCCCACTCAGCTATGCGATGCGGTCCGCTCCGCTACCGTCTGCGGCCCCGTCCGCTATCCATATGTAGCCCGCTCCGCTATCCTCTGCCGCCCAGACTACTGCCCGCTGCGTCCCGCTCAGCTACATGGTGCGGTCCGCTCCGCTATCAGCTATAGCTGTAGTGCTCGTGATGTGCACGTTGGCCCAGCACTAATAGCATTTCATGAGCAGAAGTCAGGGTTCTAATAACTGACTCCCTTTTCGTTTTGCCCTAATCGTTCCCCAATCAACCAAAAACTGCCGCATAAGATTGTTGTTTGTTTTTGGTTCAGATTCATTCCCAAATGTTCTATTTAGAATTCCGTTTTTTTCTGGTTTGGTCAAAATAACGGTTTTGGTCCGGATTTCGGCGAGTTTGATTTTGGTTCGACTACCTCGTAAAAAACGCCAAGTCACATCTCTTTGGTATCAAGAAAGCTACCCCACTACGTACTGACTGCTAATGTTCAACTGCTAATTTGTTTTGCGGAACACGCTCAAAACTAAGTCATAACAACGAACAATTCGACTGTTGAGTTTTTATTAAATAAAAGCAAGTATAGCATTACCCGACGCACGGGATGAAGGGCTGTGTTATTACTGAGCCCCGGTAAAGGGTTAGAAATTACTTAAAGGGTTCGGGGAAATAACCAAATCGGATATAAGAGAACATTGACCAGACGAAGAAGAACCTTGAAGATGACAACAAAATGAGAAAACAGGGTAATCGAACCATGAACTATCGAATATAAAGCTATACGCTGGTTCTAAGTCCCATAATTTATTATTTTATGCTTACATGCCTGCCTTATTGGATGCGTTCAATCCATCTATCCGCTTAATATTAATTCCTGTTTTTGCTCAAAAGCGCGCGAGAAACGCTGAAAAGTCAGCATGGGGAGAGACAATAAAGGAGGAATGAACGGTGAAAAGTGGACAATCGACAGTGCCAGGACAAAACGCGCAGAAAAAGCGTCGCCCCACAACTGAGTACCCTCAGCGATCGATTTTGAACGCTTTTCTTTCCGTCTCTTTCTAACGTGGTTAGACACAACTGTGAAATAGGCCTTTAGAATGAATCTGGTTCCTCAGAGAAGTTTTGATCTTTTTCGCGTCCTCTTTCCCCTTTCTGTTTTATTTCACGATGTTAGCGCCCATAGTCCGCAAATAGCGAACTTTTTTTGTTTTTACAGCGGGGCTGTTAAGGGCTAGTTTCCCCAGTTTCGTGTCCGTGGACAAATAAATCTCTACACAACCCTCTCCAGAGCTACCGCCATCTATGAGCGACGGCGACAACCAGACAACCGGCTTGCCGGGTGTCTGGTTGCCGCCGTCGCTCATAGATGGTGGCACATAGTACAGCTCCGCTGCCCGCTGCCCTTCCTTCTTCACCGGAGTGGAAAGGTTGAAAGCTTTTTTTGAATCGCTCCCACATTTTTTGCACATGACGCAACACGCGGCCGCGGAAGCAGACGGACCGCGCGAAAAGAAGAGGGCACCGGCGGACCGTAGCGGGACGGTGAGGGGCGGGACGAGAAAAGAGGTGAGGTTCTGATCAACGCGTGAAGATACGCTTTGAAAATGCTTGAAGGTCAATACGGCCCGTGTCGCTAAAATCGAACTAAACCCCCGTGTCCTCGGAAGTCTGTCTTGAATCTCGCCAATGTTCTGTCTGCACTGGTTCGACACCTTCCGTCGCCCTTATGACGTTGGACAGGAGTTCACCTTCCTTTGCGTGCTGACGAAGCCCCCTCAAGCCGACCACATTTGCGGCCAAAAGCGTCTCTTGGTTCGGCCTTGCCAAACGCATATTCATTCTGTTTTCATCGAGGGCAATAAGAGCCACATTGTCAACATTTAAGGTTTAAAAAAGCGATGAGTTCAAGCTTCCACCGTGCGTCTACATACATCATCGAATTTATCACTGTTTTAACGTCATGATTAGGAACCAAAAGAGGGCGCCACCAGACTCACGGCCAAACACTACTGGCACCAATCGGTCATTATATGAATCACCCATTCCACCGGTCTTCGCTGGGTTTCCACACCCAGCGAAGACCGGTGGCTTCGCTGGGTGTGGAAACCCGTCGAAGCCACCGGTCTTCAATCAATATTGCGGCCTATTGTTTGAAGACCAGCGACTCCGCTGCGTTTCCACAGGAGTTAAGCCTTTTTCTCTTCTTACTTTTTCCTCAGGCAAGTTCGCGCTTTGCGAATTCTATAGAAACAATGCACCACCTGTGGGCAACGTTGCACAAAATCGTAGCGCGATCGGTGAAGAATTTGAAATTTGCTGTCAAATTAAAGAGCCTGGCCGCAACTTGAGATACCCGGTAAATGAACAACTGCCGGAGAGCAAATGACACTTTCGAGGTAAAGTTTGTACTTTCGCCTTTTCGATCGACGTTCCACGGTCTATCGGGTCCGAACGGCATTGCGTGACGTGACCTGACCGCGCCGACGCGGCTAGCTTTGCGAAAGACGGCTTGGAAGGAAATATTCTACGAGGCTGCACCATATCCGCCTCTGTATCAATGCGATTCCTTGCCACTTCGGCCGCGAATTAGCCTCAGCTTGACTCCGTGGAGCACCGTCGACGTTGCTTAAGTGCCCATAGGAAATTGCTATTGTTTAAGAGTTTCTATTGTACGAGTAGGTGTACCTAAGAGAAGGCCGGTTAACCGTTTTAGGGCACCCGAATTAAATAAATAAATAATGATTATTATTATTCTTTTGCGCACGCCTCGAGTTGGCACCAGTAAGGATTATGTTTTCGAGCAGCGCCAAGTGGCATACTGAAGCTCCCTAAAGTCTGAGCCCGGAGGAGGGCAAAGAACCGCGGTCTCCGGTATTTCGTCGCGTGGCTCCTGGTACACGAGTGTGGGCGCGTCGAGTCTCGGGCACGGAACCGATTCCTCGATGATGGATTCGTCGTTTAAAGGGCAACTCCGCTCCATTGCGAAAATTTCGGGTCAATGAGTGAGTTCACAACAAAAACACTGATAAAAGGCGCTACGTCATTTGCTTCGCGAACATGCCGTTAAATCTTACTCTAAATATGAGCAAAGATTGATTCCGAAACTTCGAATTCTTCTGGCAACGTTGGCATCGGGCCGTCAAAAACATGGCTACCCGTGCTACGAGATGTCACGTGATACTGTATGCAACGACGGGCGCGTGTGTGCCAGGCGCAAGTGTCGGCTGCACCGCACTCTTCGCCACGTTTTGATGTCTACCACATTGGACGACGTCTCCACAACTGCCGTGTCAGTCTGCGCACATAGTGTGAACGAAACTCCGAGGGACAATGATCACAAACGGTGAGACGACGACGGCGGGACGGCTCCCAAGAAGCGCGATGCGCAGGCGCCAATCACGTGGACAACGCTGAGCGCCGAGATAAATTGACGCTTTCCTTGAGAAGTAAAAACAAACAAAAAGGGGCAATGTTGATGACGTTTAGCTCGATGTTGGCTACGTCCAAGCCGTATCCCCTTGATTACGCCTCAAATCGCCCTCCTGAGCCAGCCGATTTCGGCAACTTGGCGCGTTGCAAATTTTGCCGCCTGACCGTTTAAGAAACGTTTAGACAGAACTAGCTCGTAATATTTCACGTGCGGTCTTCCTAGGTAATACTGAAGAGGACTGCATTTTTTTTTCCAAAATAAAGTGAAGCGGCGTTGCCCTTTAAAATCTCCAATTTGCGGGAACACCGCCATCCGCTCGTCACAGTGCAGCCCCCCCATAAAAAGAGGAGAGGGTTACGGGACACCACGTTGGACCTGCAACGCTCGCAAACTGCACCGAAGCGCGAGGCCCGAAACCAAATCCAGAAAGAGAACAAAATGGGACGGAGAGGTCGATAGGGAAAAGGGAGAAAGGGAGAGGATGCCGCCAGAGTGGCGCCCGGTCGGAGTCTTCCCGTCGGCCGGCGGCGACAGCGAGTCGTCGCCAGGGTCCGGTCGCCCCACTTTTAACGGTCGCGGCAGGCGACGCTGGCGCGCCGGCAGACCGACGCCGCGCCGTCCGCCTCGCCGACGTGCCGCCGGAGCGGACGCAGCGCTCCCCGAGGCGCCCTATATTCAATCTGCATCCCTAATATCCCGGGTCCCTCGGAACGGCTCCCGGCGCCTGCCCGTCTCTCTTTGGAATCTTTGTCCGCGCCTGCTATCCAGCCGGCTCTATTTTCATTCGAGGTTTTTTTGCTGTAAGAGGCGCGCTGTTTTAGTGTAGCATTAAATTTTCTTTTCTTTCGCTTTTGGTTCGCTCCACTAGACGAATTCGGTGCTCCACATTTTGCGTTTATTTCTTTTTCTTGACTTTGAGCGGTGGATTTTTGGCATGGGTCGGACGCCACCGTTTATTGTTATCCGCCCACTCGTTTCGTGGGAGGAAGGATGGATGGTTGCGAAAGGGGACACCAGCGTCGGTTTTCTGTCCACCATTAGCGGCCGGATTTTTGGAACGCGTTTTTGTTTAGCGTTTATATTCGCGAAAGGGGCTAAAAACTGGAAACAATAGGGAGGACATGTAAAGGCGCTCTGAAGCAGGATCCGCAGGAAGGCCACGCTCGTCTGCAGCAAACTCGCTGCCGCAGGACCTAAAGGTCCTTTGGAAGTGGCCACGTTGCTGCCAGTTTATCTTCGTCACAACAAGCAAAGCAGAAAGACGTTTACCACGAAGGGCGTTTTTTCGCGTATACAATCGGCTCCATTTTATGTCCTACAGAAACTGAAATCCGATGAATCAAGGTGCAGCCAAAGTAGATGGTCTGAGCATTTGCTATCACCAGACCAATATCACGCAGAGGAAACGCGTCGTAATCGTGCGCTTTCTTCTGATTGGTTGGGCCGCTGGCACAATGAGCGTTGTGACGATGCAGTTTTAGTGCTGCGGTCGGACTCAAAGTGACGTAAGTCCGCCCTCCTTTCTGGTGGCCCCTCGTTAACACGGCGGAAGCTACGCTCTCACGCGCCCTTTCCTGGCTTTCCTCCAAGTCTCTTTCTGGTGCCAAGAAGCCTCGTCTGATCGTTAACACGGCGGAAGCTACCCCCTTCCTTTCCCCCATTATGTCAGCAAGCTATGTATAGCTAGACCTTCTTGATGTTTTGGCGTTTGTTTTACAAGTAGCGTGAAATACGCCAATGCACGAGGTCCGAGCGGCCCTTGGAATCAAATGGTGGCGTACAACTCGCTCGTGAGACGTCTCTCACGCGTTCATACAGCAATAGCGTCAGGTATTTGTACGAAACACCAAGCGTGACTTTGATGACAGACAGCCGTATTCACCCGATGTGACTAGCGCCTGTTTAAAGGAGTACTCCGACGTCTTCCTCATGCTCCACGATTTTCTGAAGATTGGCTGAAGGCGCTAACTAACATCGCTCAAATAGTCCCCCAAATATTGGGCCAACATATTTTTTTTTTTTCGCGGAGTGGTTGAATTTACAATTTGCAACTTCCCCGTGTTTTTCAAAGCGAAAGTCTCTACTGGCAACGATGAAAGAGTGGCGTCAGCGGAAAGCAGGGGTTCACTCTTTAGACATTAGTCTTTGTTACCAACTAATAACAGGCCGCCGGTACCTGGTGTCACACGAAAGCTTTCGAAGTTCGCTTCGCGCACCGGCGCAGCAGCGCGAAAAGAATGCTCGGCATAGTTCATTTGTAGACAGTCTGCTCGACCTGCAAGCCTACCTTAAGTCCACTGACGTCGCGGCAGAAAGCACATACGGCAAGAAAGCATGACATTCTTGTCGAACCTTGATGCCATCCATTTTAACCGATGAGCGAAATTGTGCACATGGGGGATGGCTGCAAATCGGGCTTTCTTCTTGGTGGCATAGAGCTGGCATTCAAGCTTACGAAGGAACCTCTCCAAGACGGAGCGAAGAAGGTCGACGGGGAACCCGGCCTTAACAAGTCTCTGATGTTAAGTTTTAAAACTGGCTTCAGAAAACTGATGACAGGACTTTGTAAAAGATGATGAGACTACTGATTTGTTAATACCTTGTTTAACTTACTTCCAGTAAGCACAAGAAAAAGAAAGAACACGTTTAACGGACCTTTGCCGGAAAGTCCAGCTAAAAGCACTGGAGCTACCATAAAGCCGCAGATCAAGCTACTGTAGCCCTCCATTCGAAGGCTCTTCTTTGTTGAAGGTAGGACCAGACGAGCAAGCGAAAAAAGACGTTTGTAATATACTTTTAGGGGAGATTGAGCCCTACTCAATCTCCCCTGACCGACTTTGCATCTCATCCTATCGCGTCTTCCCTTTCCTTTGTTAGTTACTTTCCCTTTCCTCGACTTTCCGGCATTTAATCGGATACTCGCTTTTGGAATTCTTATACGTGTGTTATGGTTGTTTTGTCTTCGTCTGGCATGTTTATTTTCTCTTCAATCTTAAAAGTCTTGGTTTGGCCAAACGTTTGCTCACAAAAATAGGCACTGTTTCAAAGATATTTATACGCAGCTAGAACTGTTTTGCTTGCGCTTATGCTATGTACTTTCATAAAAATGTTGTCTGCGCTTGCTATCGTCTCTCCAATGCATCCACATCTTTTTTTGGATTGCATGTAGGCATTTTAGTTTCAGAATCTAAGCCTTCGTTTTGTGTATATTTTTATGTCTTCGTCACAGTCTCGGGCCCATCACCATAACTCATAATTGCGTACGCTTTCATTCAAGTCCAATTGGGGAGGAAAAGAGTGTGTGTTTATTGGAAAGGTTCTGGTGAGGGATGAGGGTGTTATTGAAAATAGTGAACCACTAGCGTTACCATTAACTTATAGCGACTTCCTTTCGATGTTCTTTCCTTCGGATCGCCCATTCGACAATACCAACATTTGGACAACAATGTCTGCTAATCAAAATAATCAAGGGAATGCCGACTTTATTTTAACGTCCAACAAACTTAGAAAAAGAGTTACTTTTACGTGACTTTGCCAGGTCGTTTTATCTTGACGTCGTCGAGTGTAAATGTTGAGGCTAAAGCAACACATTAAAAAGACGCAGTTACGGTATTGTGAAATGTCATTTTAACTACGAATAAACGTGAATGAAGTATACCTACAAGGTCTTGTAGGTAATTCATTCACGTTTCTCAACATGACATTACAAGAATGTACTGCCATGACGTCGTGGCGATGTAGAAAACATTAAAGCTGACGCGACACGTCCTTCGGACGTCTTTTAAGGGACTTAAACTCAAAGCTAGATGTAGGCGTTGTTTCAACGTTAGACAGACGGAAATGCTCCACGCTTCCAGGACGTCTTAGCTTGACGTCGTGACGACGTTGACGACATTGAGGCTGGAACATGATGTCGCCAAGACGTCATACATGGGACTACAACGGAACGTCATATGCGGACGTTATTTCAACGTTGGGCAAACGATTCTATTTACATGGGTTGTCGCCGACGTCCTAGAATTTTTTTGACGTCGCCAGAACGTTTGTGCCACCTGGTACACGCTACTAACTTTAAAACAGTGCTAGATAGTCACGAAGGGTAAATACAGCTGATAATGTATTTATGGTCTGTATTTCCGTCGAAAAGTATCACGCTCGGATGTGACAAAAATCCGTTACACCGCAGGCAAACAAACATAAGCATGCAGCACATGAAAGGGAATGCATAGGCATGATATAAAAATTAAATAGCGCAAAGGTTAGACAAAGGGCCGGCAAGGGCCAGAACATCCATATGTTCTGTTCCTTGTCATCCAACTAGCCCACCTCAATATCTCAATGCATAGGCGTTCTAACCATACAGATGGCATACTTATAATATTGCGGCGTGCACAGGCTCGGCAATTACACAGGGGTCTGAGGTTCGGTGCCTGGGAGTGAGCAAATTTTTGTTATCTATGTAAATGTCGCTTCCTGGTGGATTCAGGAATTCTCTTGTTTATTTCAGGTTCGAATGTTACACACGCCGAACCTTCTACGCCGATTGTTCCAGAGGCCCACGCAAGTACAAAAGGTGCTCCTCGTAATGAGCCAGAGTCAGTCTCGCTCTTGCCCGCGATGGTACTACTCCGCCGACCTTCGACGCCTGCGACGCTACCTCTTTGTATATTTGATTTCGGCCCAAGTTCGCCAAATTAAACGTTTAGTTTCTGTTCATTTGTCGCCTCATCATCTTTCATTCGTGACATTTTGGTGGAGGTGCGGGGTAACGCAGTCCATGAAACATACTCCTCCGAGGCCTCGCAGCACAATCCCAATCCCCAGCTGAAGAGGACCATCCGCAGAGACTGCCGAGGCTCGATGAAGCCGCCACCCCCAAGGCTTACCCCCAGAATTCGGACTTTTGCCACCCAAGATCAAGCCGGAAACAAGGCCGACGATGGACAATTAGTCGTCGCAGGCCTCAGCCACTGCCGCCGTCGCACCCCGGACTCCGACGTCTTGCCATGGGGAGGTTCACGAGGAAATCGAGGATTGGCTGCAACACTATGAACGTGTGGCCCGCCATAACGGGTCGTCAGCCTGAGCAGTGCTTGCAAAATATCTCCTTCTTGATGGAAGGAACTGCGGGGCATTGGCTGGTGAACCACGAGGATTCTTTAACTTCGTGAGAGATGTGCAAGCAAGAACTGAAGAAGACGTTTGCCAGCCAACACCAACGCCAAAGATATTTTCGAACAAGGACCCAAGGCCTAAATGAGCTAGAGCTTCACCAGCTTCGTTGAGGATAATCTCCGCCTGAGCGCACGTGCCGACCCTCAGGCTACGGCGGAGAAGAAGCTGCACCACCTGATGAGGGGTGTAAGTATTCGGCGGTCACATGCGCAGTACCCCACAATTGTCGACTGGTTCTTCACGGTGGCGACAAATATGGAAGGTGCGCTACTAGCACGCGCCAGACACTTCCACCGACTTCGCGGCGTATAGCTGCCCATTTGTCTTCTAACTGCAACATCCCTGACATCCAAGAGATAATCCGGGACATCGTCTGGCAGGAAATTAGGAAGCTTCAACCAGTCGCCGCAAGCCCAGCTTCGCCCTCAATCGCCGAGATTATCAGGGAAGAAGTTCAGCAAGCACTGCAGAAAGAGGTTCTCGTCAACGCCGCTTCGGAACCACCAGCCCTGAGCTACACCGCCGTAGCTGGTCGCCCGCAGCTCCCGTCTTCCCGACAGTATTCAGTGGCACCACGACGAGAGGCCCCTTCGCCACAGTACACTGTGGCGAAGGGGATAAACGTGGGTCTCGCAAGACCGACGTATGGAGGGCGGCATACCGGCGCCAAATATGCTCCCAATGTGGAGATGCTGGTCATGTCTATCGTCGCTGCTACTACCACCAGCTTGGGCTCCGAGGTTTTCAGCCTTGCGACCGACGCCTAAAATACAGCGAGCGACCTTGGGACATTGACGAATACCTCTGCCGGTCGCCATCTCCAGGGCCGTCTCCCCGCCGCGGTTTCCGCTCGCCCTCACCCCACCGCCCAGCATCGCCTCTACGCAGATCCCGTCGTAAGAGCCTGTCTCCCCTGTCTCGCCGGGAAAACTAAGAGCGGTAATCCCTGGAGGTGGAGTTGCCGAAGGCCGAGGACGTAACCATCTCCTAAGGACGCCGGAGAGCTCACACTCTTGTGACACCACGCATCGAAACGACGCTTCCGCAAGCGCAACGGTACCCAACAAACTTAACGTTGTCATCGACGGCCACGACGCGTCGGCACTCGTGGAGACCGCAGCGGATTGTTCTGTTTTCAGTGGCAAGCTTTCTCGCCCTCTTCGCAAAGTGACGACGCCGAGGGATGAACCTCAAATTCCAACCGCCAGAAGGCACCCCATACCACCAGTTGGGAAATGCACTGCTCGCTTCGAGATACACGGTGGGACGTTCCCTGTGAAGTTCGTCGTTCTCCAAGGCTGTGCGAGGGACATTATTCTCGAAGATTTCTTGTGCGAACACGGCGCCGTTATCGATCTGGGAGCGAGCCAGTCGACACTACGACAACCTGTACCATCGCCGGAGGAACCCAACGCCACGTCATCCGCGGTCCGAGTCATCGCAAACCACGTGAACCCGCCGCCGTGATCGAGTGTGTTTTTACTCGTTGGGACTGATGACGCTACTTGCAGCGAAGTTCAGCTCGAGAGAAGTGTTCAGTTGCTTCTGGGAAGAGGAACCGGCGTCGTTGGAGGTGCAGCGAAGCTGCAAGATGGGTGTGTCCCGTTCCTCGTTATTAACTTCCGACAAGAGCAGCAACACCTTACAAAAGGTACTGCCGTGAGCCACATTGAAGAACTTCGGGACTCAGCCGCGAACATTGCCCTCTCAGAAGGCCCGACGTCATCGCAGCAACATAGAATGCCGTCCCCGGAACTTGACATCGATCCAAAGTTTCCTTCTGCTGAGAAACAACAGCTGCTCGAGCTTTTCGGCGAGTTAAGCGAGTACTTCGTCACGTCCACAAGGGTGCGACAAATGACGGTAGTGAAGCACCGCATTGCTACCAGCGACGATGCGCCTCCTGCCCACCAATACCCATGCCGAATCTCTTTAAAAGAGAGAGAGGTCATTCAAGAGCAAGTTAAAAAAACGCTCAACGACGACATCATCCAGCCTTCGAGCAGGTCTTGGGTCTCTCCAGTTGTGCTTGTCAAGAAAAAGGACGGAACCTTAAGGTTGTGCGTGGACTATCGTCGACTGAACACCGTGACGAAAAAAGACGTCTACCCTATACATATCTATAACAGGGCAATAAAGAACGTTCAACAACAACAACTCTTTCCAGCGTCGACGACACATTGGACTGGCTATGCCACACCCGCTATTTTTCGTCGATGGACCTGAAGAGTGGCTACTGGCAGACTGAAGTCGCCGAAGGCGACTTAGAGGAAACTACCTTCGTCACGCCCGACGGACTGCACGAGTTCGAAGTTATGCCTTTCAGACTTTGTTCAGCACCAGCAACCTTTCAGCGTGTATTGGACACCGTGCTGGAATGTCGGAAATGGCAGAGTTGTTTCGTATACCTCGACGACGTCGTAGTATTTTCACGCGATTGCGACGAGCACTTGAGACGCCTTCGAGCAGTGCTCCAGACAATCAAGACAGCCGAACTCGCCCTCAAACCGACGAAATGCCGCTTCACCTATGACGAACTGAAGTTCTTGGGACACGTCGTGAACAACGAGGGTGTTCGCCCTGACTACGAGAAGACGCGTGCCGTTTCGCATTTCTTCCGCATTCGAACAAGGAGGCAGTACGAAAGTCTCTGCGCCCACTGTAAGCCCTCCCCAAAAATGTGTGCCATCGTATGCTTGCGTCATCTCTGGGCGGGTTACGACAGCGCTGTTATAGAAGCCCATGCATTTCATATTCAAATATAGACACAACGCCGAAGCGTTATGCTTTGAGCAATTTGCCATGTTGCTACTCTATTGTATTATATACTGCTATTTTTGTGCCAAACTTTGATGATGATGGCGTGTAAACTGAAGAGACCTCGGTCAAATAATCTTGCTGATTTATTGCCTCTACGGATGGTACTCGAGCTAACCGAAGTTTACCGTATATTCTTTGGTGTAAGCAAAAGGTTATGATGGTATAAATTAAATAAAAACCCACCCCAATATTACGGCAAAATCAGTAGTGTCTAAGATGTGTATTATATATGTACGGAAGTATATTTCTGAGGCAGCTGACACCAATTTTTGAGAAACAACAAACTTCAAACAAGAATAATTACAAAAAAAACAAAAAAACATTCAAGGGTTGCCATTCCACTACAGTAACACACAGGAATCGATAATGTGCTGGGTACATTTTGTTTTTTCTCAAAGCTATTTTCTTTGGTTCTTGGGACCAATTTTCCAAATAAGGCGGATGCATTCTCGTTTAGATGTTTACGATCATTTCCAGTATTCTGCTACTGACATAATTAACTTGGAAAAGAAAAACAACTGTTTGCATTACGATAATATAAAATTATAAAAAAAAGTTTTCAACATTACTTTTACTCATTATTATTGCTATGTGATTATAACAGTGACCTTTTATTTTAAGGAATGGGAGTACTTTGGTGAATAAACGATTTATGAGGGAATGATCGTTCTTGTGAACTTAACATTCTGATGTCAAAAGTAATATCTAGGCTCGTACTAATTTTTTAAATTAAATTAATTACCCCAATCACCCTGAACACGAACAGCAAAAAAAGGAAAATATCGGGTAAAGAGCGTATTTAAATATCTGACGTGATATCGCATTCTCTGAAGAGGGCTGAAGCCCAAGATTTTGCAATAGCACAGGCCTGTATTCCGATGCCTTAAAGTTTGTATTTCGTCACAAGTTAAATATTCGCTTGATCTCAAAAAGTTATTAAATGAGAAAAGACAAGCGCCGAAAGACCAGGACAAAGTAAGGAAACGACGACACGAGGCGCACTCGCAACTGAAGTTTTATTTTTGAAAAAAAAAACATAGTCTTATGAACACTTTGAAACACCCGAGGTCACTTTCCACGTGTCCACTCTTTATCTAAGAACAAACGCTCTTTATCTGACAGAGTCACGGAAGGTTCGCTTATGCACTTATCTGCACCCTTCTCCTTTATTGAATACGCCTCATGAATTTCCTTGGTAATCGTTTTGCTGTATCGCTCCAGGATTGCCCTGTCATTGAAGACTGGTGTGCACTCACATCGGTTGCAATGCACAGCCAGGTGCCCAAAAGGGGACTGTTTTAAGGAAGCAGCGTGCTCTCTCGCGCGATCATTTACACAACGCCCAGTTTGGCCTACGTAAGACTCACCGCAGGAAAGGGGATTGTCATACACAACACCGGTCTGACATTCCACGAACTTATTCTGGTGTTTTTTTCTTACACTCGTCACTCTTCCCTTCAGGATCATTGATTTTCCTGCATAGCCCAGATAGCTTCTTAGGGACTGAAGAGACGACGCGAACGTCGTAACGATTCGCTACCTTTTTCAAGCTATGAGATACCGCGTGAATGTAAGGCATTACAGCGGTTCTTATTTTTTGGCGTTCATGAGCGTTTCTTTCCGCACCCCTAAATTTCTTTTTAGTGCCCTCTGCAGCTTCAACAATCGATCTCAGCGGCTCGCAAGTGCGGGTTTTCTGCTGAGATCGATTGTTGAAGCTGCAGAGGGCCTTAAAAAGAAATTTAGGGGTGCGGAAAGAAACGCTCATGAACGCCAAAAAATAAGAACCGCTTTAATGCCATACATTCACGCGGTATCTGATAACTTGAAAAAAGTAGCGGAACGTTACGACGTTCCCGTCGTCTTTTCAGCCCCTAAAAAGCTCTCTGCGCTATGCAGGAAAATCAATGATCCTGAAGGGAAGAGTGACAAGTGTAAGAAAAAACACCAGAATAAATGTGTATGGCATTCCTCTTTCCTGCGGTGGGTCTTACGTAGGCCAAACTGGGTGTTGTGTAAATGATCGCGCGAGAGAGCACGCTGCTTCCTTAAAACAGTCACCTTCTGGGCACCTGGCTGTGCATTGCAACCGATGTGAGTGCACACCATTCTTCAATGACAAGGCAATCCTGGGGCGATACAGCAAAAAGATTACCAGGGAAATTCATGAGGCGTTTGCAATAAAGAACGGTGCAGATAAGTGCATAAGCGAACCTTCCGTGACCCTGTCAGATGAAGATCGTTCATTCTTAGATAAAGAGTTGGCACGTGGAAAGTGACGTCGGGTGTTTAAAAGTGTATACAAGACTGCGTTTTTCCAAAAATAAAACTTCAGTTGCGAGTGCGCCTTGTATCGTCGTTTCCTTTGTCGTGGTCTTTCGGCGCTTGTCTTTTCCCATAATGAACCAACTGGCCCAACTCACCATTTTGTTCCTGCATTAGGCGCGGGTGCCCGAATTTGAAATGACGAACGAATGCTTGAAAATAGTCCAATTTATGTCCACTCCGAAAGAAGTTTACACAAATATGCCTCATTTGAGAGGATTTGCCATGGCAGCAGCTCATTGTCAAGGGCCCTAAATTTGTATTTCATCACCGGTTAAGTTCTCGGCCGACATAAAAAAATTTCTGGACGACGCGCGGGTGCCCTACATTTCAAAAGCTGAAGGAATGCGTATAAACTGCCGAACCATCCCCTCTTTGAGACCGGTTGTCCCAAAAGGGATTCATTTGGGAGTATTTGCCATAGTACCAGGATGGGATCAAGGGGGTTCTACATTTTCTATTCTTCCTTTAGCTGAGAACTGCGTTGTCCTCAAAAGTTCCCTGGCGAGGCACGCGTGCCCAAATTTCAAAGGATAAACGTATCCGTAAAAGCGGGCGATACATCCCCACTTTGAGACAATGCTACTCGGTATGCCTTGATTTTTGATGATTTGGCACGATGATAAAAATTATCATCCGTGTTTTCGCATCGCCAGCCTGGAGCCTTTTGCACGAGTGATAACTTTAGCGCACCACCGCGTTTCCCATGTGCTGCGATTATTTATAAAGTTTACTGATTCAGTGATAAGTGATTTCTTTGCACCGAAACCTTTGCGTACCCGGCGGAGTGCCAGCCAATGCCCGGCGGAGTGCCAGGTCGAAACCCTTACGCGAAATGTGCCTGCTTGCCCACCGCCGTGTACAATAAGTAAACAAGGTGAAAAATGGTTTTCCTCGACGTGAATTGGAACGATATGTTTATTTTTACTAATACGAATTATTCAAATAATTGTATTTTGTAACGATCATCCCTCTATACAATGTTCCCCTGGTCGTATAACTTACGGGATTATACTGTATTATATTAGCCTTAACGGATTAAAGAGAAACGATGCGAAAAGCCTAATATAAGCACCCTATAGACATAATATAAATGTAATAAATTATATTTAACATTGGAGTACAATCGGGCGTTGTGTAAATGACTCTTAAGCGATACGCGATAGTTCCTATAGTTCGTTTCGGTTATTGAACCCATGAAGCAGCGTCAAAAGTGCAAGTCACTTGGCTTTTTCTTTCCACAATTTTCTCAGCGATGATAGAACACGTGAAGAAACATGACGAATGCCATGATAATGCTTTTGGCATTGTCTGATTGGTTCTATCAGCTCGAGGAGTCGACTGCGTCTCCACTTAAAGGTGAAACGAAGTATAGGCGATATTGCCACGTGCATGGCCGCCAGATGTGTACATACATCCCTACTAAGGCGGAGGAATGTTTAACAATCTTTGAGCACATTGAAAAGTTCTTTCAAACTGATCGACTTCTTATCTTTTGGGGGTGTGATTTTACCTGCTTTTGAAACGGGGCACGACAAAGGGAATGGCGAGGGATATAAAGACGTTAGCAGTGAGTTTTTTTTTTTAATAATAAGGTTGAACGCAGTGGAGTTAGAAGACGATTCACTCTGCGCGTCAAACGGGCGAGGTGTACAGTACACGCATTTTGAACGTGCAAAGACACGCGCGCTTGGATAGAACGCACATTTCTTTCAATCTTGTCAGAGGGTGCAAACAGTACGGGGTTGATCCCCTGTCCTTTAATGAACATGCTCAAGTATCCGTTACGCTTTGTTTCTTCAAAGAAACCCCGAATAAATTTGTTTGGGATTTGGGAAACTTTAATGCGAAGCTTCTAAATCAATAACGCTTTATAAACGAGGAAGTGTTCGGAATTAAATGGGAATGGCTTAAACAGGGAAACTTATGATGACAGCTCTTGAACTCTTTAATTTCTTTAAAGCACGAACAAAAAACATTTACAGGAGGACACAAGACTGCTTATGTGTAGGCATGTGAAAGCATTCCCACAAGCAGCGCGCCACGTCTTACTTTTTCAAACGGCTCTCTGGCGGTGACATAACGCTCCCCCACTGCGCAGGCGCTGCGAACCCCACCGGCTTCATGACGGCGTCCGTGACGATGCATCTGCGTTGCTGTGCTTTTCTTTGTGTTTTATTTCTGAAACGCGTGCCCGTTGACCGCGAGGGACCTCGCCGGCTTCTGTGACGAAGCATCTGATATGATGCATCGCAGCCAATTGGACTTGAGGTGCCGTTTCGCTCAGCCAATGAGAAAGAGGGAATTTAAGTGCCGTTTTTCGCTGCTACAGACACAGCCGGTTTCACTCCATGGGACAGTTAATGCTTTCGCATTAAATACGAGGGAACGGTTTGAACGCACTACTTCAGAAGCTGATGGGGGAGGAATGCACTTCTCCCGGTTGGTTTTCTGACGAAATAATCAGTATATAAGGCGCCCTGAGGCTCTTGATACCGGAAGTGGATATCACTCGGGGAGATGCCGAAGAAAGGGCAAATGGGGCAGAAAAGAAGTACGTAAGAATGAAATCAGTGAGATAGTGTTTTGGGGGTACTGTCGCGGCGATAAAAGAATCATCGAACGTGCTTTCGTAGAATATTATGAAGCCCATTTCAGTTACCATGCGACCAAAAAAGATGGTTTACAGAGGTTTTATTTGACTTTATTGTCAAGATTTCTAGCCGATTAAAAACAAAAAATAGAACAGTCCATCACGTTATCGAAATTTGGAAAGGCGATTAACAATTTGAAGCCCGGCGAAGCTCATGGACCGCACGGTCTGGGTGCTCAATTTTACAAAGAGTTTAAGGACCAACTTAAAATTTTTTTTGCACTACATATTTAGTGAGGCATAGAGACTAATGCTTTACCTCCGTCCTTTCTGTGCACGATTTATACCCAAAAGTGAGAAGTTCTCTAAAGTTTCTTTTTATTTTTTTTTAGATCGCACCGTCCCATCACAATAAATTAAGGTAGACTATAAGATACTCATGAAGGTTTTAGCGAACGCTTGCAGATTATTATAAACATTATCCTCCGGCCACACCAGACGTGTGGAATAAAATAAACGAGCATTGTTACAAATGTTCATGTAGCCCGGAGAATGCTGGTGTGTTGGGACTCTTTTTGTGCGAAGTGTTGCCATGTTACAGGCCGACCTAGAAAAAACGTTCGCACGCGAGTCAGGCAAAATTATTTTTCCTATAATAGAACGTGTTAACCTGGGGTCTGTCTTGGGCGACATTGTACGCACAGCGTACCAAAACCACGCCACTAGTCTTTCTTTTCTTTTTTCTGTTACTTCTGCTCTTCAAAAAAAAAAAAAAAAAAAAACCCAGTCTCAGGGTAAACGACGAAATGGTTGACTTCCACCAGCTAGCCTGTACTTTGACTCATTTCCCACTAGTCTTGTTGCAAACAAGTGTGTAAGGGAGCGTATTTGCCTTTTCTCTTCGGTGCGACAAGGCTATCAACTTTCGTCTGCTTTTTTCTATCTTGTGACATTTTATCTAAATATTATTGAGAATAGTTTTATTCGTGGGCTTATGTTGCATGCTATAGTGGTGCGTATTTTAGCGTGCGCGGATGACGTGACGATATTTGCGTAGACTCTAAAGCATGTTTCACATGCAGCGATTTTGGCCCTAGAGCGGCGCGATTTCTGCCGTCGCGGCGCTCGTGCCGCTCAACCGCTGGTGCTGGCCAGAGCACCGCGACGGCAGAAATCGCGCCGCTCTTGGGCCAAAACCGCTGCATGTGAAACACGCTTAAGAGTGTCGAAAAAGCCATCGAGCTCACAGAAATGTTTCGCGAAAAATACGAGTCGCTCCGTCAACTGCGATTATACAGCGTATGCACTGTGTTTTGCTCTTTTTATCTGGTGCAAGGTTTGGGAACGTACGAGTCGTTCAAACCTGTTTCCCAGAGCGAAGGCCCCGTAAGGGGGGGGGGGGGGGGGGGGGGGGGGGAAGGGGTGTATTCTTAACTTTTTTGTCATGCAACTTGTCAATAGATTAAATTTTTTCAGAGACCAGGGAGAACCATTTTGACAAACCTTCATTCATATGAGATTGCGTGGTGCGGTTCCTGGGCTCATTGTTTCGTGAAGCGAGGACGTAGGTTCCGGTGTACGTGGGTATATGAAAGATGTTGGTGCTTAGTGGTTTTTAGTCACGCGTTTCTCTCTTTAATTCTTCTCTTGTGTGTCGAGCAAGCGACTAACGAACTATTTTATTGATTTGCTTCTTTTTCAATTCCTTTATTGTTTTCTGTAAGGTGCAGACACAGGGCGGGATATCTTGAAGCGAAAGAAGCGAATGGTGGGATCCCTTAACGCGAATACTTTTCCTTTTCAAGTTGCATAGCGAAACACTTCCAGTTAAAGCCTGGTTAGCTGAAAAAGGTATCCCAGTAGCTTGGTCGGACAAGTGTGTACTGCGCAGAAAGCAGGAAACTGTTGATCACACTTTCCTAGACTGTTGGGGCGCGCTCGTCTTTTGTTAATGTCCTGCAAGGGACCTTCAGAAAAGGCTTCTTATTAATGCCCTACTGTATACGTTTTTGAGCGGTAGAAGAAAAAAAATGGCGTTCCCTAATACATGATCCTACTGCTGGGCCTGCACTGTATATGGCGTGCCACATGGTTGTGCGCCACACCATTATCGATGTGCGCCCCGTGCATAAGTATTTTGTTGAGCACATGTGCTTTCTGAAAGAATTCTATTAGGACCAGCAATCTACACCTGAGTGGCTGCCACTTTTGAGGTGTCAACCCTCAAACACTTGTACCCTGTTCAACATTAGCCAAGATGGCTGGTGTTTTTTGGTGCTTCATTGCGATTGTTTGTCACTGCTTTGTGTCATCGTCCAAACCCGTAAAAAAGCCACGTGCGTGGCGTACTTGTCAACGTATGCGGCTGTCACGCGGAAAAAGGGGGTTTCAAATCCCGCTCGTCCAGGACCCTTGTTGTCATAAAAGACCTTGGCGTATACCTTGATAATGTTCTAACGTTTACTGCCCATGTGTCATTTGTCGTTGGCAGTGCAACAAGAATGCTTGGTGTTATATCTCGTATTACGAAGCACTTTAATAACCCGGCTTCCTTGGTTCGGTTATTTTGTGCCCTAGTCAGGTCTAGACTTGAATTTGCTTCAGTAGCTTAGAATGCGTTAAATAAAACTCAGGCATTGAACATTGAAAATATACAGAAGAGGTTAATACGCATTGTGTATGATCGATACTCTCATCGTCGCTTCTATTTTGATTATGAATTTCTTCTTAAAAAAGTTTCGTTGACAAACTTGTCCGATAGAAGAGCGGAACGTGACTTAGTCTTTTTTCATAAGTTAGTAAACGGTGTATCTGATTGTGGCTCGCTTTTAAGTGATGTTAATTTACATGTTCCCTCCCGACCCACTAGAAATCATAGTACTTTTTACATTAATACTGTCTGTGATCTCTCGCCTTTATCACGCTGCCAACTGCTTTTTAACCGCATCAACAATGCTGAAGTGGATATATTTAGCGACTCTCGGGTGTTCGCGATGAAAATGAAAGTGCTTGTCGCCAATTTGTAACGTTTGTGTATTTTTGCCATGTCTCTGTTATTTTAATTCCTCATTTATTATGTGTACCAAAGAAAAGACCTGTTGGTTGTTTTTGGGCACTTGAAAATAAATATTTATATTTATATTATATTTATATTAATTCTGTACTCTTTTCAGAATTAAACTGTAGTAAGCTGATAAGCTGGGCGAGCTGGTAGTAGATGAACATGATGAAAAAATAGCGCTTACTTCTATTCTGTGTTTGATTCCTGTCGCTGTCCTCGTCTTTTTGTGCGCTATTTTCGATCATGTTTTTAAGAAATTTAAGCCCATTCACGGCTGCCATTGAGTGTTCTTGTTCTAAACATTCCTGAACGTACCGCGTGCATGAATGTAGCGGTAACGCGCTGTCTGTGGTCATTAACCCTCTGTCGCCGACGCAAGATGTGTGGCACCTTTCTCTTTAAGTTTGCAGGTGAAGGTTAACCTCATTAAATGTTTATTTTTCGTTTTAAATTCATCAGCTTTTTTATTAGTGATAACATTCCACTGGGCGGAAAGTGGGTAAAATTCAAGGCGTAAAATGATGTGTTCCTGGTAGGCCGAAAGATCCGTCCAGAAAGAAATAGGCATCTCGAATTAAAATGGCCTTTAGGGTTTAGTTAGACAGCTTCTGAAAAAACACCACCTTACATATGATGGAAGAAGTCCTCCTCCAATGTAACTGTCGGGAATTACTTTATAGCTATGATGATGTGTCCTATTTGTTAGGCCGTCATCATTCATTTGTCTTATGCCTTCAAGAAACCTACTTAAACGACAACCATTCCGGCTTTTTAAAGCACTTCCACGTCTTCCGAAAAGACCGTCTCCATTCTTCCCACGCCTCGTGTGGGGTAGCTATAATTGTGCAGAGATCTACTCCAATTGGGGTACGCCGTAATAGTGCACTGGAAGCTGCGGTTGTTCGGGTTTTGCGTGACCGCTTGATGAAAGTTTGCTCACGTTACATATCTCCTAACTATCCTTTAACTCGGCACGAACTTGAGCGTCTCTATGACCAGCTCCCAAACCAGTTTTAACCCTTGGCGATTTTAACGCTCATAAGCACAAGTTGGGGTAGTGGAAGATCTGACACGCGATCATTAATGATTGGATGATTTTTTTTTCTACAGGTTTATGCTTGTTCAACAACTCGGAGGCTACAGATTTCAGTACTCCAACTCGTTTATTGACCTCCATTGACTTCTCGATTAGTGAGCCAACAGTGTTCCTTTTTTTTTTTTTTTCATGGGGGGCCAATCCTAACCCATCTGGAAGTGACCATTTCCCATAATTTTAAATCGTCCATTAGGCGGCCTGTTCTACCTCCAACACGAACTCCTCGTTGGAATTTCGATGAAGCAAACTGGTCAGTTTTTAAATAAGCATATCTTTTAGCGTGTACATATCTTCATGAGCTCTCCATTGATTGCTTAACTGAGCATATCACCAAGCATATTTTAGAAGCATCAATCATTGCCGTAATTATGACATCAAGACATCTTCCCAGCGAACCGTAACCAAAGTGGAATTACGAATGCTGCATAGCGAAAAAGAAACAAAACATAGCGTCGGGAATTTTTCGCCGATACCCAACACAACTAATCTAATCATTTTTAAGATAATTAAATATCGCGCACGGTCGATTCGCAGGAAGTCTAAACAAGATAGCTTCGAGGGATACATATCTTCCATAAATAGTGGTGTTTCGTGCAAATAGGTTTGGGACCGAGCGCTTAAGATCAACGGCTACTACAGTGCCTATTCTATCCCTCTTTTGACTAGAAAGGAAATCTGCCCCGTAGGTATTGCAGAGCAAGCTAATCTACTAGGATAGCGTTTTGAGTGCGTCTCAAGCTCTGATCACTGAATGCTAGCTTTCATTTGGCATACTCTCCATGGCGAGAAACAATCTATATGTACCCCATGTGGCAACCAAGAACCTTATAATGTACCATTTACACTCCATGAACCTGAGGCAGTGCTGCATAGTCCCAAGCATACTGACCCTGCTCCTGATGGTATCCACTACGCTATTCTATGCCACCTACATCCCTCAATGCTTGAACTCATTTTGTACTTATTCAACCACCTTTGGTCGGAGGGTCAGTTCCGGCCGTCTTGGAAGCTAGCCACTGTCATTCCTATGCTCAAGCCAGGCAAAGAAGCTCCATGTGCTTCCAGTCACAGACCGATAGCACTAACGAGTTGTCTCTCAAAAACACTGGAGGGAATGATAAACAAAAGGCTTATTTATTACCTAGAAAAAAGCAGCCTTCTAGACAAATATCAGTGCGGCTTCCGCTTGTTTCGATCCACGCTGGATCACCCGATACGATTTGCGATCACTGTGCGGGAGGCATTTGTAAATGGGCAACACTGTTTTTCCGTCTTTTTTTTTATTTAGAAAAGGCATATGATACGGCCTGGCGTTTCGGAATTTTGCAGGATCTGTTCGGCCTTGGTGTTTGAGGTAGAATGCTAGGTGCAATTGAAAGTTACTTGCAAAGTCGCACTTATGTAATATTGAGAACAACCCTTTCCAGGGAGTTTTTTTCAAGAAAATGGAGTTCCCCAGGGAGGTGTCCTTAGCGCAACCCTTTTCATTGTAAAGATGAATTCTATTGCCCGTGCTATACCTCCTTCCGTGCAATATTCCATTTATGTAGATGATATTAAAATTTCTGTTTCGTCCTGTAATCCTTCAATATGGGGACGTCGGGACCGACTGGCATTTGACAATTACAAAAATGGGCTTACACAAAGGGTTTTAATTGTCTCCAGAGAAAGCCGCCTGTTCGTGTTTTTCTCGCCGGCGTGGAGTTCTGGAAGAACCTTCTTTATGAATGTACGGAATACCAATAGCCACAAAAAGTAAACACAAGTTTCTGACACTCGTATTTAATTCGAAATGAACTTTTTTTCAGCATACTAGGAATTTAAAACCTAAATAGCTCCCATCACTTAATATACTTAAGATTCTATCACATGTATCATGGGGCCCAAATAGACTATGTCTTTTACGCATATACCGGGCGGTTGTTCGCTCTAGGCTTGATTATGGTAGCATTTTGTATGGCTCTGCCCGAGCATCAGTCCCAAATTTGTTGGACCCCATTCACCAACAGGGACTGCGATTCACTACTGGAACATTTCGCACAACCTTGAAAACACCAGGTTCCAGAGATCGTTTGAAAACAACCAGCCGTTGTTCCTCCTTTTGCAATTGGGAATATGTGTTCTGCTGGGTCTGTAGGATTAGATTCAAAGCCTCCAGTAGTTCAATGACCAGTAGTTCACTATATCCCCGTGGGATTATAATATAATTTCTTGCGATCTTACACTGACTAAATATTAAATTCCGAACAATATACATCGAATGAAGTCATAAGGCAGAAAGTCTTTCAGCTAAAAAATCAATATGAACAGTACACAAGTCTATACAGATGAGACTAAAACGGACTCGGTGGTTGGCTGCGCTATCATAGGGCCATCTGTAAAGCAGATCAAGAGAATCCACATGCAGCATACTGACAGCATTGCTGTATTGTGTATTAGCTGTTGCTTATGCGAAAAAAAAAGCCTTCGCCACTCATTTGTTTACACGGATTCCTTGAGCTCATTAAGAGCACTTACATCACCGAAGCGCACTAAAATTCCACTTGCTCTAGAGTTACAAAACAAGATTATCGCTGCTTCATACAAGCAGATTGAGATAATTTCCTGCTAGGTCCCAATCCACGTGGGCACCCCAAGTAATGATAAAGCCAATAGTGCTGCAACTTTTTCAAATGAAAGACAAGTAGAGATACAAAAACCACTATACTAAGACTATCACATCCCTTTGAGGTGTTGTAATCGAACAAGTGCAAAGTGAGCGGGCTAATGAAACACATAACAAACTGCATGCTGTAAAACCTTTTCTAAGTGAGTACGAGAGCGCCCGGCATCGGGAACGCCTTTATGAGGTGGTCCTGTGTCGGCTATAGAATGGTCATACACGTCTCACCCATGAGCATATCTTGCGTGGAGATGATGCCCCAGTATGTGAGCACTGAAACATTTGTCTAACAATATCACATCTCCTACTGCAGTGCCCCAAGTATGACCAAGAACGTTTCAGAAATATTACGCGAATATAGAAAGAACATACTCCACTGTACTTAGTCATTTTTCTTGGCAATCAGTCGCTGATTCCACGTACAGTCGGGAGCAAAAGTTTGCGGGGCACGGGAGCGCGCGCCGAAATGGATCGCCGCGCCGTGCAGCGGCGCACCGCCGCATTAAAAAGCCGCGCTTGGCGCATGCGCGCCCTTCGTGCTGGCAGTCATGTCTTTTTCGCTAGTTTCTGTCCGACTCACTCCTGATAACTGGAGTCGGCGCCAGGGACGCAAGTTGCCGTTTCGCTGGCTGTCATGCCTCGCGGCTGCTTCAGCTGCCTCAGCAGCCGCGCTGGATGACAAAGCGCCTGGTTACCCCACCCTGCGAGCTCCGTCACAAAGCGAGGCGGCTGAGGCGGCTGAAGCAGACGCGCAGCTTGACAGCCAGCGAAGCGCTAACTCGCGTCCCTGGCGTCGGCTCCTGTTATCAGGAGTGCGCCGGAAAGAAACGAGCAAAAGAGACATGATAGCGGGCACGAACGGTGCGCACGCGCAAAGCGCGGCTCCTTGATGCGGCTGCGCCCCGTCGGACGGCGCGGCGATGCATTTCGGCACGCGCTCCCGTGCCCCGCAAACTTTTGCTCCCGACTGTACCTGCGTGTTTCATTTTCTAAATGACGTCGGCATTATACACCGACTATGATTTTAATTAATAATCTGAACTCACCTCCATCCTGTGTACACTTATAAAATCTAATATACATGGTTTTCTCACATCATCACCTACTATAGCTCTTTCTTCTTCCAACCCCTTGCTTACACAATAGTTTACGCCCTTGGCGCATTTTGGCCTTGCATCCTCTGCGCCATGAAATGCCAATATATCAATCAATCAATCAATGGTCCGCAGGCAACGGTTGGTGGTGAGTAATACTTACTCATGAATACTTAGTCTGCACGCGACCATTGGTGGCGGATTATACTTACTTCAGCACGCTTAATCCACAGTGGAACGGTTGCCTGCGGACATACAAGGGAGTTTTAGCAGGTCGTTTCCACACGAACGGTTCGCCCTCGAACGTATCCGCGACGCCACTGCGCATGCGCGCGCGAGTCGTTCGGGGAGTCGGGAGGCTCTTCTCGTTCGTTTCTCCCATTCCAGCCGCTGGAGTCGTCACCGCAACGCAGCCAGCACCGTTCACGACTCGGGTAAAAAAAAAGATGGCGATCGGTTCGGCGACCGCCTTCGCCGACCGAGCCGAGCGTTAGGCTTAGGACAGCGGGAGGCGATTTGCCGTCCTGTTCGTCTGCTTCATTTGAGAGGTTGACCCAAATCATTTCGAGGACTGCTCACAATGGTAAGCGATCGTGAATGCTGTAAACTGTGCATGCTAGTAAATTTTTGCGATCTGCGGGCAGACTAGCTGCCGTGGCGACCGCGAGCAGACGAAGTGATTTGGTTCGACGGCACACAACGTGAACGATCATTCAAGTTGAAGATGACGGAGACACACCACATACCTTTACGGTCGTTCAGACACTTTTTACTCGATCTAGCTTCGCAGCTCTTGAAATTCCGACCGGCAAATGTTACGTCGGCCGTCTTGTTTACATCAGTCCAGCGCCTCCTCGTACGCCGGAAGCACGAGCCGCCACGGATTTACACGTTGTGGAATGTTTCACATGTTTACTAGAAGATGGCGCCACCGTTAAGCCCAATCATCATCATCGTTTACACGGTTGCGTCACTTTCACGATTCGCTAAAGTATGTCAAATTTGAGGTACGGTTTCACGGAACGGACCAGCTGCACCGTTCGTGATTTCGGAACCGTGTGCTTGAAAAACGACTCGCTAAAACTCCCTACATAGTCCGCAGGCAACCGTTAGCGGCGAGTCATTCATTCATTCATTCATTCATTCATTGCTTTATTTTCAAATTGTCATTTCAAATATACAAAATTTGTTTGGAGCCATAGCCTCTATGGCAAGTCCGGGGTCCAACCGTAAAAATACACTTCAAGAAGTGGAGATACAACAGACAAATACAATACACAAAACTTAGAAAGATCACATTTTACAAAAATAGTTAACTCAACTGCTTTTCGTAGTTAACAAAAATGTTTTCAAGAAAGGCAAAAATATATTTTTAGCTTAATATCTCTGGGTATCTCGTTCCATATTAAAGTACCATTAAATTCGATCAGCCTTTGTCCATATTTATTGTGACATGGCGGTGAATTAAACAAGTGATTCTCTGCAGCTCTTGTTTATCTAGTTGGAGATATAAATATGCTTAAAGGAAGTGGTCCATCAGTTTCTATGATTTTACGAGCTGTTTGCACTATTTCAAGTTTCTAAACATAACTTACTGGTAACACGCCTAGTGATTGAAAAAGAGGTCTACTGTAGCGAGTTGTTTTTGAGAATCTGAGAAATCGCAGTGCGTTGTTTCTGTAAACGAGTGACCGGATCTAAGTACGTACTATAAGCATTACCCCCTGACTCTATACAATAAGTCAGATGAGTGTGCACTTATGCAAAATAAAGTATGCGAAGAAGAACCAGATAGAAACATTCGCGCGCCTTAAGCAAAGTATGACAACTGTATGCAATTTTTAGGCAAATTTGTTTTACTTGTTTTTTCCGATGCATGTCAGAGTCAAACAGAATACCCAGATATTTATAACACTGAACTCGCTGTAACTTCGTATTATCTAGACGTATAACCAACTCATCTTAATTTAAAATAATTTCCTTAGAGTGGAACACTGTATACTTAGATTTCGTTAAATTAGGTGTGAGCTAATCATTCGTGAACCGTACCAAAACTCTAGTGAGCTCGTCATTTGTCTTATGCTGTAGCTCATCTATGTGGTGGCAGTGCAGTGCGGTTTTGGGGCTGGACACAGAAGGAACGAACGCAGCTCAACGCCGTGGGCCCCAGCAGTCAAGTAATGTCCCGAACGGACATCTGAGGCCCGTGGGGGCATCAACCAGGGTTGCCAGGGAACAACCACCGTCACCGAACATCGAGCCCTCGCCATCCGGAAAACGCCTAGGACATCCGAGGTTCCGAAAACAGCAGAAGTGCGGCGGCGAGTGAGCAGAAAACCCCAGACTTGATTTTGTGTATATATTTTTCGTGGTCACAATAACGTCATTATACCGATTCTTTTCCAATTATATATTTTTCCTTACCTCCATCACGTCGGAATCCCGAGTCCATACTTATCACCAGCACAAATATGGCGTCCGCGACAAGACTCTTTTTTACTAACAACTCATAAAGAGAAGGATTCCGTGACGGTGCTGTATGAAAGATAACAGTGTGAATTGCGAGAAATTACTAGCCATTGGCAGGGAGTTGGGATATGACGGTAGAGAACTCCGTGAGTGTGTTTAGCAAGAACGCATCCGGGAACGTGACGAACGATTAAGCTTACGAGAAGCAGCACGGGAGACAGCCGACCTAGATCTCCGCAGATTCCAACATAAACGAGAAGTATTACAACTGAGTCTCCAACTACTTGAGAACAGTGGCTCAGCTCGAGATGGAGATCAGCGTGATATCGGTTCTGGAGAAAACCCAGCAGTACAAGCCAACGTCCGTAGCCCACGTAAACTGAATCCGACATTTAATGAAAAAAAGGGACGACCTCGACACCTACATACAGCGGTTCGAACGAATCGCGAACAGTCAGAACTGGCCTCGAGAGAAATGGACGATGTCTTTAAGCCTATGTCTCACCGGTGAGGCCTTGACGGTTGTCCTCAGGATGGCGCCTGAGGAGTCTCTAGACTATTGCAAGGTCAAGCTTAGATTATTGCAACGGATGCGCTACACTGTGAAGGCTACCGAGAAAAGTTTCCGGAGAGTAAGCCCGAAGAGGCCGAAACCGGAAGTCAATTTGAGGCTCGACTCCTCGGCTATTTCGATCGTTGGATCAAAACGGGTGAAACCCCCGAAGTCATTCGAAGACCTAAGATATCTGGTAGTGGCGGAGCAGTTCCTTAAGAAGTGTGACACCAAGCTTGCGATATTGTTAAGAGACAGAAACAGCAAGACTGTCGATAGGTTGGGGACAACTGCAGACCACTTCCTGGAAGCGCATGTGCTGACTAGCTTGACGAAAATGAAAGACGACGACTCAAAGTACAAGGGAGGAGTTCGGAGTAAAGAGAGTAGTCGACCACAAACTCCTAACAGTCGATGCTTTCTATACAATAAATCCGGTCACCGAGCGGCCGACTTCTGGACCAATTCCAAAGCTACACGTGGCCCTGTGTGCTGGAGATGCGGGAAAGGAGGACATAGGGCAGAGCCGTGTAGCTAGAAGTCAGAAAAAAATGGCGACAAGTCTTCCCAGGCTTCGTGCATGATGACGACAGCTGGAAAAGCGGAATTTGAAGACACATACGTCGTTCTAAAAAGTGGGGACAAAAAACAAATTTGTAAATGCTGCGCTCGGAAAGCCTCCATGGTTCTTGGTAGATAATATGCCAATAACGAGAGGAGAAGTAGAAAGCCGAGAGGTTACAGTACTAAGGGAAAGTGGCTGCAACACAGTGAGGAAGGATCTCGTCCCAGATCATAAGCTAACTGGCGTTGTGAGTCCAGTCCGCCTTCTCGATTGAACAGTGAAATCCCTGCCTGAAGCCAACATTGACGTCAAAACGCCGTATTTTACGGGAAGCATCGTAGCAAAGTGAATGGACAATACACTGTATGATTTGGCACTTAGAAACATTGCCGGAGTGCCGGAGTGAGAAGGATCAATGATCCTGACGGAGAATGGAAGGATGAGAAGGGGCCAAAACTGTCTAAAGAAAATACAGAAGAAGCGATCTCTGGGGAGACCGCAGAAGAAGGCGAAACTCCCAAAAGACTCGTAAAGGGCGAGATAAATGACGAACAAGGCTGTGAGGTCTTTCAGAGAAGTAATGAGTGTGCAGGGTAGCTAGAAAAGGGGACCAGCAAGGCAACGAAGTCTGAACTACCAGTCATGACCATGGAACTAACAGAAGTCAGCAGCGCCAAGTTACAATTAAGGGGCGCAAAATAACGACGAAACGCTTCATAAATGTGTTGCTGCCATCTGGAGAAAGTCTGGGTGACGAAAAGGGGTCGTTGATGATGATGATGATGTTCGGCCACTTGCAACAAGGCTCTGATGGCGAACACGTTGCGAAGTGAAGTTCAGTCAGGTGGTGTTAGACTTTAACTTAGATAAATTTATTTAACATAGTACGTTCACCGTGGTGGGCGCGACCAGACATCGCCGCCCGGCACTTTCCGTTCCTCAAAACCCCAACAAGGAACCCAACCGCAGCCCAGCTCGATCCGTCTCAAAAAGCCCAAGTCTCATCCTTCGCCCCTCCGTTTTAGAGTCGGATCAAGTTCCCTCTCCCAATCGTCCGAACCAATCTCCCAGTTTCCCACGCAATTTTCTTTCTGGTAGACGGTCGGTCCTAAAAGCACACAAGCAGAACAACAACATGCTGTCTCAAACGGATAACAAAAATAAACACACAAAGACCCCACGTTTTTTTCGACAGACATTACAGGAAGGCGCTGCCGTGAGGATGGGCGCACCCACGAACCCGGCCCGCTCACACAATTAAAGCAAAGCCGACATGTTCGGCACTGTTTACTACCCCAGAAGCCCCATCAGGCAGCCACCCGTGGGAGTGCGCCCCATTGTCCCGGCTCCCCAATCAAGCAGACACCCGCTCGAGGCGCCCCTGAATGCGACATCACCCCCATTCCCGCGGTCAGCCCGTCGTCTCCCCCGCCGCCTTGGCGATCTTTCCGACGACACAGCTGCGCTTCGACACAAACCGACAAAAAAAAAAAAGGAATAATATATTCCTGAACCTAACTGTCTGTCTCAAGTAAATTACACGAATCTGAGTTCGTGCTCTAGAGCAAAATCCTCTACAGGAGGTAAAAGACCCCAGTACACAAGTTAAGCGAACAACTGGTCGTACCAAAAGACTTACGAGCAATGATACTCGAGCTGGCGCATGAAGGGATCATGGCGGGCCAGCAAGGGGCGAAGAGCACCACCGATCGGCATCCAGGAAGAGTTCTTAAGGGGTATTCACACGAGGGAGAAATCCCGGGGATTTCTCCCCGGCACGCGCACATCACGAGGTGAAAACGCGAGGCTTTTGCACATCGCAAAGCCTGACGTTTTCGTCGTGGGATGCGCGTGCCAGGGAGAAATCCCCGGGATTTCTCCCTCGTGTGAATACCCCTTTATGGCCGGGGATAACAACGGATATCAAGCATTTTGTAAGATCGTGTGATATCCCAGAGGACCGTTTCCAAACATCTAGTGGGCCGAGCGGCCATTGGAATCATGCCGATCCTCGACACGCCTTTTCATAGAGTCGGCATAGATATAATGGGAACGACCAAGCCAGGCTCAGAGACGGGGAAACGATACATATTGACGATGGTCGACTTTGCGACCAGATATCCCGATTCCATCGCCCTGAAGAGTATCGACACAGTAGAAGTAGCAGAGGGCTTATTGCAAATGTCTTCCCGTGTGCGCCTGCCACGGGAAATCCTCAGCGACCGGGGGTCATGCTTCACGTCTTCTTTGATGAAGGCTATCAGCCGCCTGTTGTTTCTCAGACTCTTAACAACGACCCTTTATCATACCATATGTAATTGACTGGTCGAGTGGTTCAATTGGACGTTGAAGCGATCGCGAATGACCATTAGAATGCGTCAAGAGAAGCCAAGATGCTGGGATCGCTACATAACTCATTTGCGATTTGCTTACCGAGAGATGCCGCAGAGTAGTATGGGGTTTTCCTCATTCGACCTTCTTTATGAACAATATGTCTGTGGTCCCATGACGTTCCTAAAGGAACTCTGGACCAACGAGAGCATCGACGCCGAGACGAAGACTCCGTACGAGTACATGGTCGACCTTCGGAGAAGACTAAAAGAGACCTGCAAGGCCCCCCATCAGGAGCTCAGAAAATCCCATGTGACACAGAAAAGATACTACGAAAAGAAGAGTCGAGCACGGCAACTACAAGAGGGAGACAGAGTCCTCATCTTACCGCCAACAGACAAGAATATGATAATCCTGCAATGGAAGGGTCCGTTCTGGGGGGTAGAAAGGAAGAATGACGTGGATTACGTCGTAGACATCGGAAAGAAGAGAACATTGTTTCATATTAACATGCCTAAAAAGTATGAGGAAAGAGAAATCCCTGGGGCACCCGAGCAATTCCTGGCTGCCATCGCTATAGAGGAAGAAACCGACAAGCAAGAAGTCCCGCACGTTTCCCTTCACCAGCTACAGGACCACAGCGATGTCCAGCTTTAAGAAGGACTGAGTGAATGTTGGGTGAGAGAGGCGAAAGACCTGCTGGATACGTTTAAAGACGTATTTTCGGACATTCCCGGCCGAATCAATCTCGGGACATGCCAGCTGAAATTGACAACCAACGTACCGATCCATGTTCGGCCCTACCCAATCCCGTTCGCACTCCAAAGAGCGGTGGAAAGTTAAATAGAGGACATGCTGGAACAGGGCATCATCGAAAGGTTCGACTCGGCTTACAATGCGCCCCTAGTAATAAAAAAAAAGAAATATAAAACAACACTGCTATCTATCGATTTCCGCCAGCTCAATAAGGTACAGGTGCCCGACTTCAAGCCGATGCCCCGAGTCGATATGATGTTCGCTCAAATAAGTACGAAGAAGTACTTCTCCAAATTTGACTTCTAAAAGGGCTACTGGCAGGTGCCAAAGGCTCATGGATCAGAGGATGCGACGGCCTTTTCGACCGGGACGGGATTATACCGCTTCAGGGTTATGCCCTTTACGCCCTTCGGCATAAAGAGGGTCCCGGCGGTCTTTACAAGATTGATGAGGAACGTTCCTGACGGGGTGCCAAATGCTCATCACTATTTTGACGACATCCTCATTTCAACGGACAGTTGGGAAAAGCACATGTGAACCCTGAGCTATTTCTCGACCAAGGTGAGAGAAGCGGGATTCACAATCAAGCCAAAGAAGACGGAGGCTGGCTTCTCCAAGATAACGTTTCTAGGTCACATCGCTGGGCAAGGAACGTTCGAACTCTTAACCGGGACTGTGGAGAAGACTCAAGGTGCTACGCGACCCCAAACGAAGACCGAAGTGAGATCGTGTTTGGGGTTAACCGGATACTACAGGGAGTTAATTCCCCATTGCGCGGAAACGTCACTCCCACTAACGGAGCTGACAAAGAAGAGAGCACCCAACAAAGTTATCTGGGAAGAAAAACATGGGAAAGCTTTTGAAAAACTGAAACGGGTCCTTTCTAGTAAACCGATATTGAAGTCTCCGGATTTGTCGAAGGCATTCATTCTAAGAACAGATGCCCCAGAAAAAATGTCTGGGTTCCGTGCTATTGCAAGAGCACGCTGAGGTCCTGCACCCTGTTGCCTATGCAAGCCGGAAGCTGCTACCACGAGAAGTTGCGTATGCCACCATTGAGCGCGAGTGCTTAGCTTTCGTATGGGTGAAAAAAAAATCGTATCTTTTTGTTTGGCAAACACTTCACGGTCCAGATTGACCATCAGCCATTGGAGTTCATTCACTCAGCAAAGCAGCTGAACAGTCGTGTGCTGAGATGGAGTTTGTTACTCGCCGAGTACGATTTTCATGTGACCTACATTAGGGGCAGCCACAACGTTGGGCTGCCCACATGGCTTAAAGGGATAGACATCAACGGAACTCCGTTTTTTGTCGTCTTTAGTTTTAACAATAGTTGCGTTTGTAAGATCCATGATAACGTGCCTGGTTGTTTTCGTAGATAGTTTTCTGCACTACTGGTGAACAATTGTCTTGAAATGGGGGTAATTGTGATGATGTGAACGGGACATAGAAGAAAAGGAAGACAGCATCGCAGATGTGACGGCACAGGCAAGCTCGTGCAGTGCGGTTTTTTTTGGGTTGGACACAGAAGGAACAAACGCAGATCAACACCGTGGGCCGCAGCAGCCAAGTAATGTCCCGGACGGACGTCTGAGGCCTGCGGGGGCACCAACCAGGCTTGCCGGGGAACCACCTCCACCACCGAACATTCGAGCCCTCGCCATCCGGAAAACGCCTAGGACATCCGAGGTTCCGACAACAGCAGAAGTGCAGCGGCGAGTGAGCAGAACAGCCCAGACTTGACTGTGTATATATTTTCCTCACATCCACCGTGTCGGAATCTCGAGTCCATACTTCTTATCATCACAGCCGCATTGTCAGCGTACATTAATACCTCTCAGTGTTTTCAAAACGATGGAGGCTCATTTACATAAGGAGAAAAAAGAATGGGTCCAAGCACCCTGCCCTGTGGTATACCAGTTGACACCGTTTGAGGTGTAGATATAAAATATTTTATAATACGCACTGTGTGCCATCGGAATGATAGCGTTTTAAGAGGTGTAACATATCTCCTCAAAAGCCATAATTATAAAGTTTATTAAGCAAAATATTGTGATTAACTGTACCAAATGCTTTTTTTTATATCTAATTAAGTATACAACAACGGCGACCTTATTGCCGTGAAGAGCTCTGTGAATAGGTTGAGTTCAAACAAAAATGGCTAAAGACGTTGATCTCTTAGTTTTGAACCTGTCTTGATTGGGGCAAAAAATAGAGTACTGTAGTAAGAAGTCCTTTATAAGTTTTCAGAGTATTTTTTTTCAAACATTGAGTTGATTATGCTTAAAAGTGAGATTGATCTTTAACTACACGGTGCTACCTTAATTTTGTGAGGGTATGTTCCGGCCTCTATTGAATGATTGAACAGATATAGGAGATAAATACTTAAAATGTCAGTATTGTCTTTAATTAATGTAATTAATATCGCATATAGCCCTGCGGCTTTACCCACTTGAAGGTTTCCAACTGTTGATGTAATTTCCTTCATTAGAATTTCCTGCATTCCAAAGCTATTTACAATTTGTGTGGATGAATACAGGGGGTAATGAACATATGGCAAATGGGCTGCTAGGGGAGGCCCTATATTTGTAAAATCATCATTGAAATTCTCTACCGTACTTCGTTAAATCAGGTCAGGTAATACATGCAGATTTGCGCGAAGGCCTATAGCGTCATTGACTTTGTCCCAGATTATTTTAGTGGTTCCATTCGCTTGCATTCGCTTGCCTAATTTTTGTTGAGTAATATTCTTTCTTTCTTTTTCTCGTCAGAAGAACCGATTTATTGCTGAAATATTTAAACTGGCTAAAATAGTAATTACTATGTTTGTGTTGTTTCCATTTCTGATACCACTTATCTTTTTCTTTTAGTACCGCTAAAATTTGGCCAGCCATCCAGAGGCAGACTGGCGTATTGTATTTTCATGACGTTTTTTTTTTTTTACAGTACTGAGCATTATTGCGCATTTGGGAGTAGCTACAACATTGTGACATTCGACATGAATGTTGTGATTATAAGCTGTGTGGATATCATGCTCGTTCTCATACCCTACGAAGTTATATATAATCTATATTAGTATGCCGTTCAGGACAAAGCTTTAGTTTTGTATTGAGCCGTTTTTGTAAGGAAAGAAATATGGGCAAATGATGAGCTATTGCATTTGAGTATAAACCAGCATACAGACCTGCATGCATATCAAAATAGCATGATCCATTAATATACTGCGCATGGTCTATTAATATCCGGGTGGGTTCAGTAATATGATTGTGTATGTAAAGGATTCTAGAAGAAGGGAATAGCTATTGTGATCATTACCGGTCAAGTCTATATTAAAATCGTAAACAATTACAACGCGGTCGCTCAGTTTAATAAATAACATCGTAAGAATTGACTTAAATTTGGCAAGAAAAGATGTTACTAAGGAACTTACACTACTCCGGCAATTACGTCTCGATCAAGTTTTATAAAAGGGGCTTCAATAGCAACGTCCGTAATAGAGGCAGGGAATAGAACCTAAAAATCAATATTCCCTTTGACAAAAAAAAAAAAAGAAAGAAAAAAAAGCAACCCTTCCGCCTTTTGTACGTGCATTTCTTGGAAGAGAGTACAACTTGTGGGCCATGCATATTAACAGTTTCATTGTGTTGTAGCCAAGTTTCACTTATTGCTGCTCCATGAAAACGAGGAACGTGCTGGGAAGTATACGAACTTCAAAGGTTTCAAGTTTTCCCGAAGACTACATAAATTACGATGAAAAACTGAGACCTTATCATCATCTTGTAGCGCTAATTTTTGTACCATGTAGAACCAACTCGGCCATCAAACTATTTTGTTAGTTCAGTATACTTGATCCGCCTGTGATCGTCGGCGGAGTCATACTTTTTCCAGCATACTTAGTCCGCAGGCGACGGTTGGCGGCAAGTGATACTTAGTGTTTTCAGCACCGCAAAAGAATGAGTCAAATTTGCCCTAGAGTGAATCCGCATGCTGAGGGTACCACATAACACAAGTGCACCACGAAGCATGCAAAGCAATTTCTTCCATGCGCTTCGGGCATCGTATATAAGCTACCATTTTCGTGTGGCAAGAGCTACATAGGCCAAACGGGCAGACGCCTCAATGATCGACTCCGTGAGCATGATTACTCCTTGAAGGCTGCAGTGGGCGGACATCTTCCAATCCATTGTAGGGAGTGAACATGCAGACCGTTATTTGGCGAGACAAACATCTTGAGGAAAAACGACGATAAATTAACCCGCGAGGTGCTGGAGGCCTTCCACAGACTGTGTGAGGACAGGAGCTGTGTTAATGAAAAATCCGTGGCCCTGCCAAATAAGGAAAGAGAATTCCTTCAACAGACAATGAAGGGCCCACACGAGCCTGGATGAACGAGCCGCTATCATTCACGGCGATGGTAGTAGATGCACGTGTCCGCGGTGGATAATATTGTATTTTTCTTTCTCTTTCTTTTCCTGCCAGTAAACATAGTTGTAAGTGGCGGTCTTTTTTCTCCTGTTCTCCTTCTCTCTACTTTGTGCGCTAAATACCTCAATACGTTCAGACCAATTAGATATCGCTTTCGCGGTGTCTAAAATTGTGGCTAAGTAGATGCCACTGATATTACTCCAAAAAAAGCAAAACAAAACATAGGAAGTGTAACTTTTTGTGGCCAAAATACATCCCTGGCCGAACTTCTAGAGTTCTGTCGTCGATGAAGCCAATTTCAATGCGTTTCACCAACACCAAAGTTGACGCCACTAACTATATAGTCGTCTGCACGCAAACAGATGGGGAAAATGACGGCGCACGGCTTAGCGGTACTCAAAGAACGTTTCCTGAAAACGCCCTATAGTTGTTGACTGAGGCCTCATTCACACAGCCGGCTCCTCGCCCTGTCCCGGCTCAAGCGGGCACGGTGCCGAAATCGGGACGGTGGGGGGACGGTGAAGTGCTCGAACCAGCGGCGACGGAGCTGCCGGCAGTGGGCGCGTTAAAGGGGCCCTGCAAGGATTTTTTTACTGGTTTTTAATTTGCACCGAACCTGAGTGCACTGAACGCAGTAACTTAGTGAAACTTTTCTTTTCTCGAAATTCGCTTTGTTTTAAAAGTTATAGGCAAATTAGAATTACAAAAACAAGCAAAAAATAACCTCCCTCATGACGTCCTTGGTTGCTTGAGTGGCCTTGAACTACAGGAGGGGTAGTGAGCTCATCGAGCGCACACGGCTGCCGCACTCCGTGTCGACGGCGCGAGAGGGCGCCACTAAAGCATGTTCTGGATAGGCTGTATGCAGCGGGCAGCCAGAGCGGCTTTCATTGCATATGCTGCGCGATTAAACACTAATTCGGCATGTCACTTCATTGGCCATAAAGGAGAGCAAACACGGGGTAAAGATCAGTTCAGAATGGGAGCCACTGAGCGCTGCCATATCAAGAAACGGCCAAACCGCAAGACAAAGCTTCTCGCCGAAGGCCTTCGGAACGCTCGGAGCCGGTCGGATCATCGTGTCCATAGGACCGCAGCGCCACCGCGTACATCCGGGACCTTTCCATGTCGGCGCCTGATCCCACTACTCCTTTCTAGAATGCGTCGCCTCTTCCGCCGCTTGGTGGCGGGTATGTCGACGGGTCTTTTCTTGTTTCCGTATTTTATAAGCTGCATTTGTTTCTTTTCTGATCTAAAATACTGAACAGAAACTACTTTTATAAATAACTGAAACAATTCGCTCCACTTATATTTTGTATTTCGACTAAAAAGAAGCTTTTACCGGCTCGGACCAGTAGTAAGCCCAGGACCAAAGACGTCACATTTTGCGCGCTTTCGGTACCGCGGGTCGCCCTCGTCGGTGGAGGAGGTTTCCGCGTCGTCCGGTTAAAATATGACGCACTGATATTTAGTTACTCTCTCCGTGCCCGCTCGCTTGCCCTAACCCCAAGAGACGTGGAAACCGCAAAAAAAGGTAGACGCTTAAATATGATTGCAGGGCCCCTTTAAGTCCGTGCTCCGCAGCGCGAGAGTTTGGCGCTCCTTTCACTAAACGGACAGGAGTGCCACCGGAGACGGACACTCGAGCGCGCTCTTCGTGCACCGAGAATTTCTCGGAGCACGAGTGACTTCTTCGCGATCCGTGACGTCACGTAAACAAACAGGATGGCTGCGCTGCTGTTGAGACCGTTGAGACGAAAGGCGTAGCCGGACCGCTGCCCCTTTTCAGTTCATTAGTGCTTAAAACCCAGCAGGTAAAGACGATCTGATTTGAAAGCCGAGACAGCAATTAACGTTCCGAAAAAGGTTTGTTCCTGCATCTCGCCTGAAAAAGAAATTAATCTATCAAACGGTAGCGTGCCGATAGCACAGCGACAGAAAAGTTGCCGAAGTGAGGAGACATTCGGACCGCTCTGCCCCTTTTATAATGCTTAGCTCAGCGAATAAAGATACTTCGATTTGAAAGACGAAACACCAGTTAGCGTTGCGGGAAAGGTTTGTTCATGCATACCGCCTAAAAACGAATTGATGTGCTATCGAACGACGGTGTGCAGGTATCGGCGTCGCTTCCGTCTCGCTGTGAGGCGGAACCGACGCCACCAGGGAATCTCTGTCAAATTTGGGGGTTTCCTGCGTCGACGAGCGGGTTCAAGAATGTTGTCTTTAATTTAAATCGGAACAGCATGCATAGTCAATGAATAGATCGGCCAAGGTAACCTTCCACATATGTGCACGAAGCGAGTCTTCAAACCTTTCAGGAATATTAAAACGTTCGTCGAAACTTCATAAAAGCGCCGTCTCTTTTGATTTAGACACTGCCGCTTCCCACGGGCCTAATTATTTATCTTCGAAATAGTTTCGGCTTCTGCCACCCATAACCACGGTCGGAAGGAGCTCGTGTGACCCGTCGATAGTTTCTGGCCCTGTTCCGAAACTTACTCGAACTAACTCTAGGGTAAAGGTGGTTATGGAAAACCTACACGCGTCCAGCGTTTCTCCATTTTTGTTGTCACGTGACATAATCCGCCAGGGTAACTCGGATCCATTCGAGTAGGTTTGCCTCGGTGTGTCGCGCTCCTTTACGCTATGCGTCGTTTAGTTGCTGCGCTCGTAGTATGAAGCTCGGAGCGTCGGAGTAGGAGTAAAAGAGCGCCGACTTAACGCGCCCAGTGGCTACATGAATGGATGCTGGCGGCTCTGGCAGCTGTGCCTACTATATTGGGTAGTAGCTTGCGTCACCTAGCCTAGAAACCTTTCTACACCTGTTTTTCAAATTCTGCGTCGAACTTTTGTAACCCGTACGACTGTATAATCTGTACAACCCATTAATTTCGAACGCAATTTCACACTTCCCTCGACCTCTACCATAATCTTGTAAGGGCCCCTCTTTGTGACTACTTTGTCCCGGCGTCGATCACCAAAAGTAGCGGATGATCTGCGTCGATGAGCACCGCCACAACTGTTTTGTTTCCTTGGATTTTGTGTTTGGGTCGGCGATAATGAAATTGCATGTTTGAAAACATTTTAATTCTCTTTTTTTCGAAACTAAGGCGACAAGACTTACTGTGAGCACGTTTCACATCAATCCCTCGTTATGGCACATTTATTCCCCGATGGTCGACCCATCGTGTTTTCTTTCTTTAACTCTTCTTCCTCAAAATTGCATTTACGTCTATCGTAAGGGAACCGACGCGGTCTCACCATTTTGAGCAGCAGCTCAGCGGTAAGCCCAAATTTCTGTACGCCGATTGTTCCCGCTCCCTCCCGAAAAGATCTTCGTTGGCTTCGTCCTTGGGGCATTGTACCCTTCTCGCGGCCGTGCCCTTGGACACCCAACTTTTGAGAACCCGCCGGATTAAGCGTAAGTTTTCTATATTGGGAATGGTTTTCCCCACTTGAGGCAGGACTCCGGCGCTTCCCGACTTCCGTCAGCGCCCGAGATGTCGGACATCGTCTTTCGGCGCATTTCGGGTCCGGCGACGCGATTGGGGTCGCAAACCGGTCCGAAAGCCCTCTCCCCCGGCGGGAACGCCGTCCGTCGCTCCTGCCGGGACCCGACAAAAAACGGCTGTGTGAATGAAGCTTCACCTCGCAGCCGGGGCGGCTGTACTGGTGTCATTAGAACACGCAAAAATGAGTTCCTGACGTCCAAATATATCATGTACATTGGCGACCGACGCATACGTGTATAGGATTCAGTTAATCATTACGCTATCTCGTCTTAAATTTTTGAAGAGACCACATGGTCAAGTTTTATATATAAAAAAAATGCCATATTCCTTTTGAGGCAATCAGCGCATTCACGTGTAATCAACTGCGTAGACTATTTGCGGAGAAGCCTTCTCTTTCCAGAGCTGAGATGTTGTAAATGCCATAGACACATTTTTAAATTTGAATGCAATGCTCCGTGATTGGATCGAAGCTCAGACAGATCTAAACTTTTTGAATCGGACGGTAGGATCCAACTTGTTCGCTACCCCTTACCTTCGCCCTTCTCTAGCCAAAATTACAAAACCAGGAGCCACATCTAGCTCCTGAAATGCTCAATTTTCGATAGCCCCAGAACAAGGAACAAAAGAAAGCATCGCCAAATACAATCATGGCTGCGGGGCACCAAAACGCTTCAGCCGACGGGCCTAAGGAAATAAGACGGCGAAGCATAACAAACAAAGCGATCACAGAGACAACCGGAACGGCAGCTTCAAAACGCGTCTTCCCTTCCCATCTCTGTAACATTTCAAAAAGCGCAAAACCCGAGGCGGAGCGGCGCTGGCGCAGAGCGCAACAAAGTAACTCAGTTCCATCCGTTTGCATTGCCAGACTGGACGCCACCAAAGTCCAAACAAAGGGGTGGGAGAGAAGGACGGACGACTCTAAGCCCCCACAAATCCAAAGTGGCGCCCAATGAGGGGCCACCGCGCCGGCGCAAATAAAGCGAGCAGACAACACAACGGCGCCCGTACGGCCAAAATAAAAAAAAAGGGCCCAACAGGGACCGAATAGCAAAACAAGAAACGCGTAGAAGCGTCGGTTGACGCGAGAGCATCTCGGCCCAATCGATATGGCGTCGGCGACTGCCGCCAATGTGGCGCCGTACGACTCAGCTGAAGGAGCTCCTCCTCTCTCCTCCTCCTCCTCCCTTCAGTCTCCTTCCGGAGAATAAACGCGTGAACATAGCCAACGCCCCCTAAGGCCGCAGGCCTGCGATAGATGACGTCACCAACGTCACAATAGGCCGGCTTTGGAACGACTAACCACTGGACGATCTGGCCTGTCGGCTCCAAGGCACGTCCCTTCCACGCGCGGTAGTTAACGTATTTGAAATATAATAATACAATAATCATCGGCATTCAGCACATGCTTAAATACATATGGTAGGAGCTGGGAAAAAAAGCTGCCTAAGAATCTCGACCGGCTACGAGCCCCCTAACGGGTAAACAGATGTGACATAAGTCTACTGGAAACATTACAAAAACAAAGCAAGGCAGTTTCTTAAAAAATATATATAAAGAAAAACAAAAGAAGAAAATATTTACACAGAGTAAAATGGAAACACAACTTTGATTGGGAATTATACTCTCATATATATACAGCAGCGTCCCAAATATGTTGTTTTATTCATACAGTATGAGAGCATTCGAACCTAAAAAATTCGGAGCAGATAAACATGAGTAAGCAGAAAATTATTTTAAAAGAAAGTATTCACAAAACTCGCGTGCGCTACAACACATTATGTTAAAATTAGAGTGTTTGATATTGTCGCCAGGGTCCTTTAAATCATTCGAAGGCCATAACCTGCACCGATATATTTTCGCTATTCAGAAGTCAGAATGACGAGCGGAATGTGTTAATGGATTTCTTTTTTGAGGGATTTCTTTTTTGAGCGATGCCAGTGTCAATAACGAACTATCCATCTCGAGATAGCCATGTTAATATTTCGATCAAATTCTGTGTCCGTTATGATTATATATTTTCAAAACATCAAATCTCTCGAAAATATGGTCTGTGTAAAAATTGTAGGGCGAGTTACATACATGTCTTAATTCTCTCTTCTGTTATAAAATATTTTGTGTAGATTTGTTTTTGTTGTGGTACCCCAGATTAGATCACAATGGTTCAAATGAGATACCAACAAACTGTTATACAGGGGTAACTTGACGCTTAATGGAAGGATTAAACGATGCCGATGAAACTTACCAGTGATACCAGTGATTTTCGAAGTAATATAATGTATAGGTTAAAAAAAAACGTAAAAGCGCAGAAAAAAAAAAACACGTAAGAAGAAGAGACACATACAACTCAGTCTAGAGCAAACTGATTTAATCGAGGGAAACCTCTCAGCACACATGCGTGAACACTCTTTCTATTTTGCCAACCCGATGTGATAAAAGCCACTTATAGACACAAACAACAGATGACAAGGATTTAAACATTCGTATCAGTTCAACGTGTTTACACAAAACCATCTAGAAAAGAAACTTCCTTGTCATTTAGTAAAATCGAAGGCGCACTGAAGCATTTGTCACCTGACGACTTTAAAAAATATGCTTCAACTATTTCCAAATGCCGTTTTCATGAAAGAGCGTGTAAACATCGTCTAGCGGTTCGTAACAAACCGGGGGACATTTTTCATTACACTGCATGCGGTGCGGGTGTGATCTCTTGTTAGAATTGACAAAATTTACTAAAAGAGCAAACAACAAGAATGGAAGGGAAATAGTTGAAGCGTATTTTATAAAGTTCTCACGTGACAAACGCATCAGCACGCCTTCGGTTTTATTGAATGACAAGGAAGCTTCTTTTATAGATAGTTTTCTGTAGACACGTTGAACTGATATACGAATGTTTAAATCATTGTCATCTGTTGTTTGTGTTTATGGGTTGCCTTTAACACAGGGTGTTGGCAAGATAGGTAAGGTTAGGTTAGGTTAGGTTGGGTTAGGTTAGGTTAGGTTCACGCACGTGTGTGGGTGGTTTTTCTTGATTAAATCAGTTGGAAGTTAGCGCCAGTCCGTGTTGTACGTGTCTCTTTTTCGTGTGTTTTTCGCGCTTTTAATTCTCCTAGATTGCAATGAACCGACTATCATAATACAATGTTTTAATTCTGCCTATATGTTCAATCCAAAACATGTGATGAAAAAAAAAAACACCCCCAAAGTTTTAAACGTGTTTACAATTTCAATAGGAGAGGAATATAAAATAATGTCGTTCGAAACGTTAGTGTTCCTATTTTTGGGACTGAAAAGAATGACTTTAGTTTTGTTCTTGTTTACTAAAGATTAATTGAGATAGACCAAGTTTCTAACCTTCTTATGATATTACTTGCTATTTGTGCAATATCTTTGCAATACTGAGCCGGCAAAAAAAATACTGGTATCATCAGCGTAAATGAAAAATTTCGCTTATAGTGCACTGTTTACAATGTAATTTATATATACGCATATCGAATAGCAAAGGTTCGAGTACGCAACCTTGTGGTACTCCATATTTTACAGGTTTTATAGGTGCGCCGTATGTCCCCCGATTTCATTTATACAAAGAATTTTTAAGAAACATTTGGTGGTTCATGAAGTCAAATGCCTCGGTGAAATTTATAAATACACCCAGATACGACATCCTTGTCTTCAAAACTGCGTAATATAAATTATTTTTGCTCCAGCAACGCGAGTTCAGTCTAACATTTCTTTGTGAACCTGAACTGGGCCTCTGTGATAATGTTATGCTCTTCTGCAAATGAGTATATAACATATAGATACATAAATACATAATATATAATAAATACGTTCTAGACACATTTTATATATTAAGATTCGCATGTTCATCTAATAAATACGGTAAATATGCATGTATTACCCAGCTGCAACGTTCGAAACCTGTATAGGATTCATCATTAACACAGCTAGTGATTACCTTAACTCACTTCCTTACAAAGGCTTTCTATTAAAAACGCGCGAAATTGTCCTCTGCATACTTGATTCATTTCCGACGTATTTTCGTGCGCGTATGCGTACGGCCGCAAAATACTATAGTCGGATGCAACCTGAGAACAATCTTTTAGCTCCACCCACAAGCGCATTGCGCCCATCAGAAATGCCTCCGCCGTCGAGAAAGTAGTTCGCTAGCAACGTTGCCTTTTCTTCCTCCAGGAAACGTGTCTTAAACTACTACAATATTTATTTAATTCATTCAGGACATTTAAATAAGTTAGAATACGTTTTTATCAACGAAATAGCTGTTTAGTAAAGAAAGAAAGTCATGTCCAATGTACCGTCTTCCCAATTCATTTTCTGTCCAAGGTACTGTCTAACATACCGTCTTCCAGCGCCTTCGATTGAGGGAAAGCACGGCAATCTCAGCTCACCCCGCGGAAACCACAGCGAATTGAAGCAGCGGTGCCGGTACTATGTTGAGTAGCAACGTGGGGCAGAGGCGCCAGAAATTCAACGAAGCAGACGACGTCCGACGTAGCTTCTCACCTCTCAGCAGTGCTAAGCCTCGCGCCCGCTTCGAAATTTTCGTTGGCGATAGCGTCGCTGGATTCTCACGTTGTCGCGCAAAAACTGCTGCAAACGCAAGCCGATACCATTAAGATTTCGTGGCGTAACATCGGGCACGTAAAACACGGTGCAAAAAAGCAGAATAATTGTCACGAGAAACTAGCGTCGCGTTGCTAAGGCCAGCAGCCATGTTGAGCTTTTCTTTTTTTTCAAAAGGATCGCGATTGGTCCACGGAATCGTGACGTCATGAGAACGATTGGCTGGCGTTTCTCGGCGTAAGATTACATTTTCCTCTGAGAGGCATTTCCGGTTTTTTCTTAGCTTGCAACCGACTAAAGCTCCGCAAGAATTCAGAAATAAGTTGCGTAAAGGCTAGCGAACAATCGCTCCAGCAAGTCCTTTCTGCCAACCGTCGTCGTCGTTCGAATTTTCATTGTGCGCGGACAAGGCGCACCCACCGGACGCTTATCTGGCTGCTCTTCTTTCTTGGAAGGGTGATGATGATGTAAACTTTTATTTAAATATCGGAAATATCCGAGGATGGGTGGGGCCCCTGTGTGTGGAACCTGTCCTTTTTCGCTGCACGGTCTGGCAACGGCGACCTCGTTTGTTGGTCCTCTGGAACAACGGGGGACACCGGTAGAGACGAGGACGATATAGGTTACGAAACGGAAAAGAACAAGGCGCTACCTCAAGATCTTCCAGCTGTGAGACTATAAAGCCCTTCGTACCTTGCGTTGTGTAATCTCTTTCGGGGCGGTAGAGGCGAGGCCTGATCGGGCGGTGGCTAATGTGGACACCGTCATTATCTGGCGCTTGAATGTGGAACGCACCCGATCAGCTGGCCAAGTCCTTCGGTCGTCCCTTGGAAGCCACACTCGACGTGTTCCTCGACCATTTTGGGGGAACGGTGGACCCAACTTGCCGAGCGCTCGTTATAGCGAGTGCCGCGTTGCCCGTCGATACGAGGTCGAGCGTATTCGCGGAGCGCTTTGTCCAAGAGCGAGGCTCAGCGAGTGTCGGACGCCGCCGGACGTGTTCCGGTGAGCGGAGTAATGGGCTCCTGAATGGAGCCTGGGATCCCAGCTGCCGCGGCCGGTGACGTCAGTGAGCTCCTGCGCGTCTTGACGGCTGCGTTCGTAACGCTTTCAGCGGTGTTAAGAATGCCGGGTCGACGTCTGTGCAACGACCGTGGTTCAAACGTCCCGACGTCAATATATTCGGAATACTCCGATGGAAAATCGATCCAAGCTTTCCTACAGGATGCGCTCATTGCCCTCGCCGAGGACACCTTGGAGTCCGGTTGCACGTGAACACTGCGGACTCCCAGATCGGGTACCGTTTTAGGACACTGCACGACAGAGCGGGGTCCTGCGACTTGGCGTGAAGTCAAGAAAGAGCTTGCCGAGATCCAGAAAGCAGAGGCATTTTGTGAGCGGGTGTTGTGAAAATTTAAACCGGAGTCACACTGCTCATGCCCGCGTCCCGCTAGAGCGACAGACAGAAACAAACGAGAGCGACAAGCCTCAAACCAGAGTCTTTCGCGATTTCAGAGGCTTCGTAGAATAAAGGAGGCTATGTTCAGACACGAGCATCATGCACGCGCGGGTATCTTTGGCAGGCTTGCAATCGCTCGTGCTTACTTCACGAGCACCGAACGACTAAACGCCTGCCAAAGGTACCATCGCGAGCATGCCGTATGGGTTTTGAGACTCGTCGCTGTCTTTTGTTTCTGTCGGTCGCTCTAGTGGGACACGGGCATCATACATCAAACGAAAGACAGTCTGCAAACACCAGTCCCCGCAATATCTGTGGACCGAATGCCGCATGCGAAGCTTTCTTCTTGAACTCATTGGCATGCGGCATTCGAAGCACGGATCTTCCGGTGACTCGCGTTTGAATCTGTATGGAGACAATCGATTGTGGGATGTGTGAGCGGTGTGACCCCGCCTTTACGAAAATTGCTGTTAACAACGGGAACGCTGGCGGACAAGTTAAAGGGACATTACAGCGAGCTTTCGGCGCTTATTGTTTGCTCTATACGTGTTCTAGGGAGCAATATCACATCGGACACACCAGCATCTTGTTAAAAAGGACACGAAAAGGAATTTTAAAGCGATTTAAATAATTAGGAAAGAGCCCCTGGTGGATGTCGCGAAAGCTTCGTTTGTAATGTCCGTCTAGGAACCTTGACAGGTAGTGACGATAACTGTATCGCGTAGAACTATAGACCATTTCACGCAAATTTCTATGGGCGCCGCCATCTTAAAATCACGTGACCCGTCCGCCATAAGGTTGTTTCATTTTCAGCTCCGCACCCCTCCATTCGCCTCCGTATACGCCCTGGTGTGTTAGTGGCAGATTCATTGTTTTCCAGGCTTCTCGTCCTTCTTTTCCTATAAATTACTTTATGCTGCGTTGTCTTTTTATATAGTTGTGTGCTGTTATTGTGCGAATCGCTTTTGAAGTCTTTTTTTACGTTTTTCTGCTTTCGGAATCAGCGGTAATTTGTGTGACTCGATCATCGGCCACTATCACGACCGGCCGCGATGGCCCAATTCCGTAGGTGGACGACCTGAAGATTTGGCCGAAGATTCAGCTCTCTTGTAAGTATCCGAGATGTGTATTGTGTTAAGTGTGACATGAATGAAACTGGCAGCATTGCGGTGATATGCTGAGTGCGGTCGACGCCGCGATAGCGAGTTATCACGTGCGGACTCCGTCTTGTTTACATTACTTAGTGGGGTATTCCGCTTTCATTCGCTCGCTGTTTTGGAGTTAGCGTTGTAGGTATTTGAGCGATAATCGTGTCAAGCGTCGTTTCTGAGTGGCGTAAAAGGAGTGTAAATGTACCGCTTATCGATAATTCGCGATGTGTACGTACAGGGCTCGACACTATTAACGCGAAGAAGCAATCGCTGGTTCTTGGTGTCTCTCTCTCAGAATCGAGACGCTGTCATGAAAACTACTACCGCTTTCCGAAGTGCTCATCCGGGGCACTAATGCGAGCGGTAAAATATTGTGATTACTAATACTATTTCGAAGTAAACTAAAAAAAAATGTCATGTTGGCGCTAACAGTGTCGCCAAATACCATGTAAGCCAATACTGGCAACTCCCGCGGATCGCGGGCTAAAAGTAATCGCAGCGCCCCTAGTGAGCTCGGAGTCTCCGCTAGCAGACGAATTCTCCACAACGCATTGGTTTTGCCTATCTCCGTGCGAGGTGACCAATAAAGAAAAATTGTCACGGGTATTCGCTGCCACCTCATGAGTCAAGGACATTTTCTTCGCGTGGGAAAGATGTTACAGCTTGTAGGGTGCAATTTTCGGGCTCTCCTGAAGAAAATACTCTGTCAGAACTTACGTAAGCCAGACAAAACACCAATGTACCATTGCCCTGTTTCTTGAAAAAGGGCAATGTAAAATAATTTTAGAAGATTGCTACGTTTCAACTTTAGTGCTTACATCGATCAATTCTTTTTGTTGTTGCAATTCCAATTTCTCATGAATGTATTGCTTAAAACCGTTTCGTCGAATACGCGAGCTGGCTAATCCGGATCGTGTCCGGATGAAGAAGCAAAATACAATTTCGAACCACGTACGTTACTGCGATGTTAGTATGCTCTCGAAGAAATCGATTGTGCACATGAAAATCTGACGCTATTACTAAAACAAACAAAAAAAAAAAAAAAAAAAAAAAAGCACCCGTTGGACGGTCGTGCATTTCATTCCATTTTTCAAAGTCTACTTTCTTTTTATGTTTGAGCCGATGCTACGCCGCCGCGGTCTTTCTTCCACCGGCGTTTATGTTTTGGGTTTGCTTCTTTCTTGTGTTTACATGACGTTCGAGCCATCGCGTATTTTGCTTTGCCTTGTTGGGCTTCGTTTTTACTTTCTCTCCTTCGCTTCGTCGCTTACTACCACCGGTTCGCCTGTTACGGTATGCCCGGACATTTGAAGGGCCGTCTGCAACTTTGTTATTTTTCTTTTGTGCTTTTTTTTATTGTCGTCTGTGATAATTTTCCATGTTCGCCTTCGATGGAGCTTCTGATCGGAAATCTTCATATGTACTTTTTGATACTTAATAAATACATAAAAAGTGTAATCTCGTTATACATTTCTATTCGTATTTTATTTGAGTACGCTGCCACATCTGCTATGGGTCATCATTGGTTGATCAACCGGCCGCCTTCGGGCATACACCAGCGCATACTTGGAGATCTCCACTGCAATAACAAGTTTTTGTGATGTGGTGGAAAATCCTTCTTCCGCTTCCCGAAGACCGAACAAACGTGAATAATTAAGTTACTTCAAACTAAACTGGAACAGCTATTCAAGTCTGGCTTCAAAATCGCCACTGACGCTTCAACAGGCGAGTATTTCACCGAACAAGAGTTCAGCTGAAAACGCACTTGAGGCTGCTGTTTGACACTCAAAACAAAGGCAGGGTGTGCAAGGACTGCCTGGACATGTACGTCAACAGGTACTGGACTGCACTTTTGAACTGCTGCGCCAAACGAGCCAACAAACAACCTGCCAAAGTCACTGAGAAAAGAAATGCGAAAGCAAAAAAAGGTCACACACTGCTAGCTCGTAGCTTATTGCAGCGTGCGACTCTTGTTTACCGGGCAGTGTGAGTTGGACTACGTTATTCCTTTCCTCTGGTTTGCTTAGTTCCTACCAACACCGCGAAAGCAAATAAACAAACGTGTAACGTGCTACTAAAAAAAACAAATGAAGGCCTTTTTTTTTCAATAGCTTTGCTGTGTTGCTTCTGCTTTTTTTGTCGTAGACTCAACACCAACGGCGAGCACCACCTGCTAATTTTCAATGCTCCTACTGACGCCCCGTTGGATCGTCGTCGTCGTCTTTGCTCGGTGATTTGTATCTTTGTATCGTCTGCTAACTTCTTTGTGTCATTCGCCGTTGTTCGTGACTGTTCCCCATTTCTTTTTACTTTCGCCTGGGATGGGCACCCCATCTTGTTTGCAAAATTCGGGAAGTGTTTGCATGTTCACTTTTCTCGTTACATTTTGTTTTTGTAATGCTGCAGAGGCTGGTGCGCTCGCTCTGGTAATTTTAACATGTTTTTGCGCACGTTTTAATGATCACCTATTCAGGTAAGGAACTGTGACAACGCAGTTTGTTACGGATAAACAGTAACCTCTTACGACGCAGTTCGAGCAGCCACACGCCTTTTTTTTCGCTTCCCAGATGCGCTTCAAAGGCGCGGGATCCCCCTGAGTGGCGCTTGAGACCTCTAAACAAACTGCTCTACCTTTCTTTATGCGGGCGTTGTTATTTGATCGTCGTTGCAGTTGTGATCAGTAGATTCCGCTTTGCAAGCGGACTGACCGTAATGAAATTTGTCTGCTGTTGGGATGACGAAACGGGGAACTCAAAGCTCAAGGACGTCGCGGAGCCTATACTTTTCCATTGCGTCGTCTGCTTCCGTAGACTCCGAGTCCGCTAGAGGCGCCACTGTCACGTTCGCCGCCGCTCCCTTAGGTTTTCGGAGGAGTTTCCACTATTGGCAAAGCTGTATCGTATTTGGTGTCGCGCTCTCTACTAATAGCTACACGACTTGCGCGAGCACAACGCCGGCGCTTTTCTTTTAATTTTGCTTCACCCTCGAAACAAGGGAGGCAAAATTTTACCGCCTAAGTTGGTGCCCCATATGATCCCCTTCTATCACTTGACAAATTTCGGTGGTAGCTGTTCATTTGTCAAAGTGAAGTAAGAAAATCCGGCTACTGCTCGTCGGTGCTGTGTTGCACTGTGCACACTAATTTGATGACTGTCTAGTGGTGTTGCGCCGCGATGCTACACGTGAAATTTAAGGAAGGGTAACAATATGGTGAATTGGGTGAGATGGCAGTAATTTGTTGATATAAAGAAATTTCGGTTCTTTTAAGTGTATGACTGAGTTTCCTGCTGAGCTAGTATAATAAAAGCGGTCAATTGTTTTGTTTACTTCATCTGACTCTGCACACAGCTGTAGAAGCTGGGAACATAGGCACATATCAATGATATCCACGTGATGCCACATCTTCCAGTGCCCCTCATGCAGTACTAATTTATTGGGTGTAGTCGAGTAATGCAGCACTGGGATTTTTTATCTATTGCGTGCTTCTGAGACTTAAAGGCTATTTTGCGCTGCCCTGTGAAACACTCGCTTGAGTTGCGGGTTTGGTGCCCTAGAGGCTTAAAGCTCATCTCACTTTGCTCTGTTCGTTAATAAAATTTAAAATGTACCTTGAACTTGAGCTGCTTGATTAAAACACCCCTTTTTACAGTTATCGACAAGTTCAGGATCACTTGGCAAGACATTCGTGGCAAGCCATCGCAGAATTTCAAGGGGTTTGTCGAGGCGCTGAACTTGCTGGATTCTGGCCACGTCGGAGCAATCCTCGTGCGGCAAGCAGCTGGACTGTGTGAACTTAAATCCGAAGTTAGACCCTAACAGACAGTGTCTAAACAGTACGAGACACTGCTTGTCAGGATAAAACTATACGTTTTATCCTGACAAGCAGATTGAAGGGTCACCAAGGCCTAGAATTCCACTTTTTTGTAATAGCCGTGCGCAGCATGATTTCTTTTTCATGCCTTATTTTATTTTGAATGCCGACTTTAAATTATTTTATTATGACTGAGGTGTTACGCTTGTATTTCACGTCTTTACATGTTGAACTCATTTGTGACTTTTATGTGCACCAATATTAAAGCCTTTACGGTGTTTTGGGCACGCAATAAATACTGATCCAATACCAACCCAGGTCACCTTCACAGACAATTTCATAACAAGCATCGTCTGCTCCTGTATGGCTGGGCAAGGGCAGTCGTGCTCACACGCAGCAGCACTTCTGTCCAAGGTTCATACCGAAAGAGAAAAGGTAGAGCGGCAGACAAGAGGCATGCAACGGGCGGCCCGCTGCGGCAAGACGCCGAAACACACTTGTCCCGAGCGATGGAATGTCCGCCCGTGCTTATCGCGTTCCTCGGGCTACCGCTTTTTTTCTCGTCGGGTTTCAAAACCATGTTTCGGATCCTCGCCACCGCAAAAGCTGTGCACTGACTGCAGCCTTCCTGAAAAATGCTCTGTGCTACCAGACCCTCGCGCTCCAAATCTGCGATCGGGCACTCTATGGCTCCGTCATCGAACTGCCAAGCTTTGTGAATATAGAGGAGGCTATGGCACAACAGACAAGCGCTGACTCGCAACTGAATTTATACACAAAAGGAAGAAGAAGATGACGTTTTGAAAGACACGCAGGGCACGCAGGGACACGCACTGCGTACCCTGCGTGTGTTTCAGAACCTCCTCTTCTTCCTGTTGTGTATAAATTCAGTTGCGAGTCAACGCTTTTGTGTTGTGCATGTTCCTTACTCTTTGTTCTTGCCTTTTTGTGCGCTGCTCTGTTTACCATGTCATCATACCAACTCACCTAACTTACAGCAATTCTTCTGAGTCATATGCTTTCGACATGCTGCAAAAGCTGCATTCATATACCAGCATGAACACCAAACGGTACAGTCAGTTGAGGCTACTGTGTCAGACCACAAGACTGTCGCTGCATCAGCACACATTGCTGATGCAGTGACGGTCCGGTGGTCTGGATGTTTACCTTGGTATTTTCTTTTCATTAAACGTTCAGTTGAAGTTCAGCGCTAGTCCTGTCCATTTCTCCCCTGCGTCTGTGTTTGTTTGCGGGCTGCTACAAGTTTGAAATCATGAACCAACTCGCCTGCATCGCCATATTGATCGACTTTCGCAGGACTCTCCGAAAGCGGCTTGCAACACTTCATACGTTTCAGCACCAGTTTTCCCAAGACGGAAACAGAAATCGATGCATAGATGCTGCTGAGCTTTCTCCTTTTCCATCGTGAAATGCTACGCACACTGCAGGTAGACATTCCCTCAGAGGCTTCTACGGAGCAAATGTGGGGAGATAACGGCTTCCGGTTATGCAGGTACACTTGTACAGAGTTGCCATCTGTCCTGCCCTTTTGCCATTTAACTGTTTACTGTAAGTTATAGTTTCCCCGAAAGAAAATCAGTCCAGCAGTTAAATGATCAGCCCTCGTAAATGGTATCGACAAAGAGAAATCGTACATGTCCCAGAGTTTATAAAATAAACTAAAAATATTTCGAATGCACTGGGCATGGGAGTGCAGAATGGTTGGGTACAGGAACTAAAGCTCATTACTTTAGCGTGAAGAATGCTTCAAAGTGTCCATAAAAACGGTTTTTACAACATGATGCGCGTTACAAAGTAGCCGTCTGACTTTTCGGACTTTGATGTGAATCGAAATAAGTGAATAATTGGGCAGTCTGAATGGGCCGCAGGTCACTGACGGGTACATGCGAATATCAGAATGAGCAATCGAGTCGCTGCTTTACTTCATTGGCTGCTAGGCTAGTATGACAGTGGAAGTTACGTGCTTGTGCCAGTTAGCCAATGGCTTTGCAATGTGTCTGCGCATACTCACGTGCAAAGAGCGATGTCAAGCATTCAAAGGAAGGCGATCGATTGGTTCAGCGACCGTGTTGCTTTCGTTGCCCTGTCAGCTTGCGTCGAAAAGTTTCAGAGAGCGTGAGCGATGGTGCTGATAAATTTACTGTTTTGTGTTATGTGCTGGCAGACATGGCAAGTAAACCGAGCTGTAAGCACGGGCCTGGTATCAAGAGGACCAGGAGTGCGTGGTGCGGCTCTGCGGCTTGACCGTCTACGAAGAAAACCCATGGCTGGCGGCCAGCCCAAATGGCCTGGAAACAGCTGGCAACGTGTTGCTTGAAATCAAATGCCCGACACCAGACACTCTGAAAAAGTATGGCTCTCTAGGGGCCTCCTTGCATCTGGCAAGTAAGAGATGAGGTCCAACGGCCCAGAGCTTATACTCTCGCCCAAGGGGAAAAGTGCATACTACACACAAGTGCAGCTCCAACTGTATTGCTCTGGGCTACACTCATGTGACTTCGTTGTGTTTGCAGGGAAGAAGGGCTACGTTGCTGAAATGTCATATTGCAAGGTTTTTATTGACCGCTTGCTTCCAAAACTGAGATCCCTATTGAAAAAGGCCAATATGAACTTGGCTTATTGGAAATATTGTATTCCAATGAAGATGATGGAAACCAATAAAACGTATTGTTATCCGATTAACCCAATACGAACAATGGGAATTCATATCGGAGCACAATATCCCGATATAGTAAGCGGTTATTGGTATACAACAGGATATAGGAGCACGATATCCCGATATAACTTGCGGTTATTGGTATACAACACGATATCGAAGCACAATATCCCGATATAATACACGGTTATTGGAATAGAATACGACATCGCGTGCATATTGGTGACCGACATGGACATACTGTACGGCCACACGATATACAAATATCGGTCGTCGATCATGGTATCAAAGGAGAATACAATAGGATATCGCGCGCATATATCTCAGAACGCGGATACCAAGTTACCAACATGAATTACGTTGGCATATCCACACGGCAATACGCGAGAAATATATTGGGTGTGGATACACACATAGTATAAACGTTCTGCGTTGCGAACATATTAACATTGATCGACAGTGCAAGTATGTACAGCTGTTAGTACGGCACACAGTACACACAGCCTCGCGCGTTTGAAACTAGACAACCACCAAACCATTCAGAATAACTATAGCCGGAACACCCGCCGCGACCTACCTTTTAATGACAAAGCCCAATAACGACGTGCTCATTGGAGTGATTGTTTTCCAACAAATGTTTATTGCAGTTGTAATGCAACAAAAGTTGATCGCCAAACGATAAACCCAACGTACCAGGATACAATTCGATGTTGCAACACAACATCGCAATACAACAAGAAACTATCGGTGTTGAGACACAACCACCAGATCGAATACGATATCAATACGAAGTTACCGACGGCGAGAAACACAACACCAAACACGATATGCTATTCGAAGTTACCGGTGTTGGGACCGAAATCGAACACGATACGTGGCAATGTCGGTTCGCACGATAAAATAATGAGGGTGAATAGGTTTGACAGGTCACGTGCATGTAGTTGCTTCTTACGCGCACATTTATCTATATTGACCCACCTTTCTGGGTAATCCTACGTGGTACACAAAATCTACGACGACAAGCGAGCACATTTCACCCACCACTTTTCGTCGCCTGTTTCGCGAGATTCACACACTGTACAAAAGCGACGTGAAAAATACGTGCATTTGCGCCATCAAACGATACGTTACAGCCTCGTTTTTCGAGAAGAAAGTTTCCATCGCCAAACCGCGCGCGCGCGCGCAAGCTCGCGCTTCGGAAGCAGTTTGAACTTCGAACTGTTCGAACTTCGAAGGGAGCGAGCCCGGCGAGCCCGCGATGCCCGCGAGTCGGCGTACTGCCGAGCCTGCATAGCGGCTGAGACAGCTGAGACAGCTGAGAGAGCCGACAAGCAGAGCATGCGCAGTGCGCAGCGGGCGGGCGTCGGTTGCGCGACCCGGCCAACCCGGCGACCCAGCCAGCCGGTGCCGTCGCGCTGCCGGCGGGATTGGCGTTCGTCGCACTCTGTGCTCGTGGGCATCGAGCGAAACCTACACACTTTCAATTGCTTCGAAAGGTACGAATACACGACTCTATTACTTGCAGCATTGAGTGCTTTGGTGTATGCGGATCAAAGTAAACACCGAAGGACAGAAAGGAGACGTGAAGTTTTTAAATCGCGGCCTTTATGAACGCCTGTGTCCCCTGTTGAAAGCCTCTAGCTGTGCTCTGTTGCAGGCGTCATTTCGACTGCGTGTAACGTCAGCCACTGTTCACACTCGGCTAGCTTTACCATCTTCTTATCTCATGTGCGAAATAGACGTAGAAACCAGCGCCGCGTCTCTTTCGGATACTCCGCCTCCAGCCCCCTTCCTTCCGGCGTGCTTTCTGCCGCGACCGTTCGGCGCATTGGATTCGCGGGCGCGTCAGGCTCGTTCGAAGCTGGTTCGAAGAGGCGTTGTTTGAACCTGACGAGTCGCCGAAGTGTTACCGGAGCTTCTCTTTAGGAAAGTCGCAATCGACGCTCGGCGGCTCGGCTCTGAGCTCGTACTTTTCTCCTCCCGGGTAGACCATGAGTGCCGTAGAACGAATTTGAAAAACGCTAGCGAGTGACTTTGTGACGCCGCCCAACTGTCCTTCTATCAACGGCGCAAAGCAAATAATGTACAAAAAAAAAAACAACAAAAAAACAAACGCGTTTTTTATATTTTGTTGACCATGTTTCACCTCAACGCAAAGGGAATCGCGGCTGAACGTCGGTTGACTCATTACTGTGCCTAGATTGTAACGGAACCTTTTTGGTGTGATCTTATTCTGATATCGTTATATCTCGCCTTTTCATCTTGGCTGCACATTTCTAGACGACATTCTACACATTGCACTCCTTGTCGACATGTCGCTGGTGCTTGAGACTAATTGGAAGTCACTGTTTGCTCACTCCTTGGTGCACATATTTTATGTTCAACATCAGGTATCTGAAGGAGGCTTCATGAAACCCTGGAATTTGTTTAGAGGTACCTCTACATACTGTATTAGAGTGCTGTTTTGTGTGTTGTAGGTTCGTGCAAAACCAAATTGCACTTTGTAATATACCTTATGACTGCTTACTACAATTAAAGTTGCAAAGAAACATTGGCCACGAGAGGTGACTCGGCCAACGTGGCCGACAAATTCCTTGCATAATTTTCTCCGTGGGTCATTTTGGATGTTGACAAATCTTCGGAATAATGAGTGTTATGCACATATGTTTCTTCTGCTCTTCAGACAGGTACTTCAGTTAGATAAACCCCAGCAAAGGCAGCAAGAGAGTCTCATAGGGTCACACCAAGGATAACGGCATTCTTGTCCGAGTCCTGGGTCTTCTCACCGAACTTCACTGAACATAATGGTACATTCCCTTTCCTTAACTTTTTGGGAGCCAAGGGTGAAAGAATAGGTAGAGGGCATGACAGGCGGTCGGCGGAGAAGTCACGAGCTGGCGTGAGACAGTGCGTGCTGAGCGAGGCTGGAGCTGGGCAGGAACATCGGAGCCGGGCTGCCTGGCCTGGCCCATGCCGAACCCCGGAGCGGTCCACCAGCGAGGTTCGAAGTCCGGACCGGAAGAAACGGCGAGTCCTGGCCATCTAGCCTAGGCCATGACGATCCCGGGGTGATTCCACAGCGAGACTCGGGCACTGATAGCCCGGGACAGCCAGTCTACGCAGCGCTGGAGTGGCAAGGACGATCCGCAGGCCTGGACACTGACTCCGACTGTGAGCTCTGATCGACGGGCGACAAGGGTCGGCGTGCCTGGACTGCTGGCTCCGAACGACGGGCAACCGTGAGGTACAGTCATCTTATTCGCTGTCTTCTCGTTGCTGTATGTCACTCCCTGGGTGACAGGCGGAGCGCATACCGATTGGGCGGTGATTATTAGTAGCTAAGCGAACTCCATAAAGAAACCAACATTAAAATGGAAAATCCAACGTGGGGCTCGTTCGGTATGCCTCTGCTTCTAGTCGTCCCCAGGGGGTCTCACGGATTCGTTGAGCGGGTTGTTCACTAACGCTAACGATGCCCGTTAAGAGAAATATGTTGGAATTTTGGCGACTTGTCTCACGGCAGAGCTCAGCAGTTGTCTCCTCGAATCGAGTACCTAAGGGGCTCGAAGAACGAGGTTGCAGACCCGCTTTCTCGGGTACCCCAGATTAGTGGTTGGCAAGAGACGGGGAGCGCTGTTAAGATGTAAGAAAGTTGTCTTCAGAGGCAGAGGAGAGTCACGGCATGTTCGCTGGAAGGCAGGATAACGAGTGGCAGGAGGGGAAACAGCCAGGACTCATTGCAGATTTAGGATTTAGGCTTGGGGTGATGCGGTAGGCAAGTAAGCGCTTGTCGAGGCCTGGAGTGCAGATGGGTTTTTGTCAGTGGGTGTTGGAAAGATTGCGGAAATGGCAGTTGACACCGGGAACACTGGCAGACAAGATTGTCAGCGGGTGTCGGGTAAACTGGTGGAAATTGCGGTTGGCACCTGGAATGCTGGCAGGCGAGTTAATGAGCACTATTATTTGTAACTGCTGGGCCAAGACGGCTAGTTGCTTTGCGTCAGTCCAACAATCGACGAAAGGCGGAGGGACGACTCTCCCTTGAGGGCGGTCGTTCCAAGAAAGCTACGAAAGGATTTATATGATTCTTTTGCGACTTTACTCTGGCCGGTCGTGGCAGTGACAGCAAGACTTTTAATAAGTTATGTCGCGTCACGACCTGGCCGGGGATGCGGCGGTAGACATTTAGGTGGCTTGTAGCTGTCCAGCTTGCCTTGAGGTGTGAACGGTTGAAGCAGGCTTGCTCGCTGAGCGTGAACGGTGGAAGCGAGCCTAAGGCCCACTTCAGACGGGGCAATTTCCCCCAGCAACTTAACGTCGCAACACCAGCAATACGGGCCGCCTGGGTTCACACGCTGCGACCCAATTGCTACGACTTGCCATCATCATCATGAATTTGGATTTTTCTTGCACTATATAGACGCACAACTACGTGCTAAAAACATGTTTTTATATCTTTGAGTGGCGTTGAGAATACTCACTCATGTTTCTGAAAACGTTTATTTCCAAAAATGATCCATTTCAAACCAGGACCAAGTCTTCTGCTGCCATCCTCACCACCCCAGGGGTGTCACGTGAAAGTATTGCGTCCCTGATTGGCTGCTGCCGCTTCAAACTTCTCCAGTTTGTTCGAGTTGCTTGTCTGTTTTGAGCCGAACCTGATCTCAGAAATTCGTGCTGATCTGGGAAAACCTAGGGAACAACCCGCCAGCAACCTCAAAATTGCTAGAAACGTTGCCCCGTCTGAAGTGGCCCTCAGGGAACTGAAATCAAGGGCAGTGGAGCTCTGGGTTCAAACCCACCTGGAGACGTTTCTTTTCTTTTTGCCTTTTTTTTTGTATACTGTTAACGACTTCCTTTTCGCGGGCTCAAATTTTCGCGAATCGGGCCAAAGCTGAAAATTTGAAATTATTCGCGGGTTCTAATTTTCGCGAACCGAGCGTAGCTTCCGTAGTGTTCACATATTGCCCGAGTTGTTCGCGGGACGTATGTTTCGCGTTTGTAGGCGATTCGCGAAATTCGCGAAAACTAGGTCCTCGCGAAAATTTAGTCGTTTACAGTATATATATATATTTATATTTATAAATAATACTTTTTTTTAAGTTTTAACGTATAGACTCATAATTTACACACTAATTCACATTCAGGAGTGCTTTTATTCACACACTGGCTCCCTAGTGCTTGCAATAGCTTCTTGCTGAGCTATTGCAAGCTCTGCAAAGGGAGGGGCATCTTCCCACCCTTTGCAGGCTGTAAAGCTGTGGCTTGCACAGCTCAAGCAGGTCGCACCTCGCACACTGGCTCCGTCATCAAGCATAGGGGCTGCATGAGTTGCGCCACACCGTAAGGCTATATACGGTCGGGTCACAGCACCTGGGACCATTCGTCGCTGCACTCAGCTATAATATGGTGGCATGGTCAGGGCATGAAGCAGGGGTACAACTTGGAAATGCTCATCTTCATCACATTTGAAGCACATTTTTTTATTACTTTCGCTCTTCATGAGAATTTATTACGAGCACTAGGAAGCCGTGGAGTATTCTTAAAACGCTTCTAAAGTTGAATTAGCATATAAATTATGTGCTAGTGCCTCAAAAATAAAAACAAAACAAAAACAATTTAAATAAAATTAATAAGGATAAAAATATACACCAGGAGGACTTAAACCAGAACTACACAGTCTGTAAATTTGAAATTTGACACCATAAACCACTTGGCCACCACCCAATTTTATTTTTAGGTCGTTTATCGAGGTATATGAATTTCGTTTGCAGCTGTCGGCTGCAAGAGAGATAGCCTTATTTTCATTTACTTTACTATTCCCACCAAATATGACAAGTAACCAAGAATAGAAACTCATTTGTCGGCCGAGGCACTGTACCTGCATCAAGGCGAACTAGTCTGGCTTGGTAGGCTTATATTTTGTTTCATCACCCGTTTATGATTCTGTTGTCGCTCATCAAAAAAAGAAACAAAAAAAAAACCGACTAAGTCTGATTTATTCTGGTTTGCAGGTACCCTTGGCAGTAAACTCTGCTAAATGGGGCAAAATATATATTATACATTTTTTAGCAAATATGCATTGTTTTAGCAAAATGAGCTGCACTTTTTGACTGAAGTGAAACAGAACGAGCCTCTCCACCTGGATCTGTTTTCATCTCTCGCAGGCACTATTTCCTGCTTTTTGTGGTTTGTATCAGAATTTTGTGTCTCTGTCCGGCCAAAGCATATGTGTTAAACTCAGGCTGGTTTATTTAGGATATGTGCTGGTATTCTTCGCAGCAAATGACTGCCAATCAGGAACACAAGTTTGTTCTCATCCACCAAGAGCAAGTATTTTCAAGGTGAGCTATTACCCGCCTATATGAGTTTTGTGCTTCATTCCTCTTGAATGCCATTTCCCATGTGTTCTGGTCTTGCATTAGTATTTTGTTGTGTCTCTTCTGCAAAAACACCCAAGTTTGACTAAGACCGGGTCTTTCTTATACATGCAGGTTTTGGTGGCGAGCACCAGCCAATCAAGGCCAGAAGTTTGCTCTTTGCCGCTCATGGCAAATGTTTTCAAGGTGAGTGATTGATGCCTATCTGAGTCGTGTGTTTCATTCCTCACAAACACTCTATTTCCTGTCTTTATAGTGGTCTTGTGTCAGGCTTTTGTGTCTCTGTCTGGCCAAAGCATCCGTGTTAGACTAAGACTGGGTTCTTTAGGATATGTGCTTGTATTCTTCGCAGCAAATGGCTGCCAATCAGGAACACGGGTTTGTTCTCGGCCACCAAGAGCAAGTATTTTCAAGGCGAGCTATTGCCCGCCTATATCAGTGATGTGATGGCTGCGCCAATTGCGCCAAACTGTGCCAAGGGGCTAACCCTGCTACATTTTGTCAAAATATGGGTAATCTGCGCCAAGCCTGCACCAAAGGGCCAATTTTGGTCGACTTTCAAAACCGAAACTAAACTAAGTACCGTAACTGAGCATGCATTAGCTAGGCGGCGCAAACGGCCGCCCGACACAAAATACCCTGCATCAATCGTCCATGGTTTTTTTGCATGGTTTTTTCCGCCATGCCGTCTCTTCTTTCACGCTCTCGTCGTCTCGTAAGCGTTAGTCTCGTCTCGCGTTTTTTTTTTTTAACGATAGATGTTGGCGTGTGTGTGTGCTGCGACGCTAGCGTGCTGGGTACCAGCCATGACGTGACGCTGTGAAACGAAACTATGTTTCGGCGCGGCGGGAGTTACTTTTTGAGCTGAAGCTCTCGCTCCTGAAATCAACGGCCACACGACGGTGCAGATATGGAGCTTCCTAAACTGAAAGATAAGGACCGCCGCATGTTCACCAAACATTCATGTTCTTGTTTAAAACATACGCTGCTACAAAAATCCCTCTCTAACTCAAAGACTGCTGTGTCAAAGTATTGATTACCTAGGTTTCTCTTGGTGGGCTTTTTTTCGAGAGGGACCCCGGTACATGAAAAATGTGTCGCGAAGAAAAGTTGAAGTGAGCTAAAGCAAAGAAGGGAATGTCTGCACGCTGAACCCACAGAGCGCGCTTGTTTATCTCGAGTTCAGTCGTTGCACAAAGCGGCCCTGGCTCGCGATGTCTTGCATCAATGTGCTCAGGCTCTTTTTTTTCATGTGTGTGTGCTTAGCTTATGAGTATGGATCGCTGGTCTCTTTTTTGTCGTATGCTTAACAGTTACATTTTGCATACAATTTTAAAAATCAGTTGGCGACGGAGCGCAGTGGCATAGTTTCGGTTTCGATCGAACAGCCGTTTCGCTCGCGCGACGAAGCACGTGACCTGCAAGCCTGCCGGAGTTGCCCTCACGTGTATCTGAACCAACGATGCGAACATAATTGCACAACAGAGGCACCAGCCGGGACGCTTGCAATTCATTGTTTTACATTTAATTAGTTTTGACGAAAATCTGGCACGTCGGCAACCAGTAAAACGGTGGCAAGCGGTTTTTCGAAATTGCTTGGCAATGCCTACAGCACTGTACACTTGTGGGATGTCGCAATATTTCTTTGGAGACACTGGAATTGGACATTCATTACTACCCTAAGCTAAAGCAAAGCTTGCTCCAGCCTTGCAGAATGTTTCGAAAAGCAAAAAGAAATGTGTCATGTCATTGGCATTTCAGTTACATCTTGAAAGACTCCCAGGTGGCCGAACTTGACCATAATTGGTTTATTTCGGCGAAAATGATTCTCTTCGCATGTCCAGCATTTAAAACAAATATTTTTATTTTTATTAGAATATCTGCTTTAAAAGCTACTTTTGCTGCTCCAAAACACTGTTTTTGCTGCTCCAAAGGCCACTTTTTCTGCTCCAAAACGGCTTAGGCCAATCACATCACTGCTATATGAGTTTCAGCATTTGTCAAGGAGCGCAAAAATCACAGCCCGGGGGTTGGCCATTGCAAAAATGTTGACTCGGAAGCGCATAGGGAGGAAGCTTTACAAAAGTATCCACCTGCCTCTACAAGTGAAACCGAAACTAAGAATCTGGGTTCCATTAGAAAAAAAAAATTGTCAGCCCGAATTAACTCAAGGCGGCACGGAGCAAACAAGCCACGGTACGAGTAGGCTTGGTTCATGCTTTTGTAAGGGTGGTCGATGACTCGGCGTTTTCTAAAAAGTTATCTTTTTCTAAAAGTGTGGTGGTCGAATATTCGGGGATGGGCATTGAGTCAGGATCTTAAGGTAAAAATTTCATCCACATGCCAGGATTCATATGCCTTGTCCCCCTAATGAGGGGGACAAAGCCTTCAAAATTTTAGGTTCGCAAAAGGGGTGCGTCAGTATTGACGTCTCATTTTACGTCAGGCCTTTCATTTTAAAACTCCCTATGAATGACATGACTAAAATTCGTTTGGGTGTACTTCCTCCCAGCAAGTATATGGTTCTGTCTCAAAAGGTCTAATCTGATGTTGACTGCACCTCAGGTCTCCACCGACGATTCATCAGGACGAGACCCAACCGGGACACTAGAGAGGAGCGGCTTAGGCAAGGGAGGCTACATATACGACAGCTTCTTGCGGACAAGAGACGAAAATAGATAGATGGTGAGTGTTTCAATTGCTATGCCTTTTGGCATGCAGATTCTGTTTGTTATGATTGAAGATTCCTGCAGAGTTAAATTTCAACTATTGTTAAATACCGAGCATGCGCTCAGATCGCAGAAGCGCCCACCCTCTGATTCGAAACGATCCGCAACTAAGCAAAGGACATACCAGACACCCATCCACCTGTTTTCAGCAATGCTCAAAATATTAAAAGAGCACATCAAGCGCCAGGTGCTTTGGCGTCTTTGCCACAATGGCGCCGGTTGCAGAGCTGACAGACCCGTGACTGGCACAAGCCATGGCATGGCCTTTGGGAACCAGGGAATCGAGATTAAAGAAGTAGTGCAGAAATTGGAGGCGGGTGGTGAAGGTGAGCAGAGTTAATGGAAAACAAGGATGAAGGGGGTCCGTCGCATGAGGCATCTATGTCCCGTGCATGTAATTTTAAATGTGCTGTAGGCAGCTACTCGAAAAAAATTGTTACTTGTACGTAACTAATCAAAAATATCTCTTGCAGTTTCCACGGCCCACAAGCCAGCAGGTGCCAGTTCGCTCTCGTTCAAAGGTGAGGATTCCAGATTTTCTAGTTTGCTCTGAAGCAGCAATACTGAAGCCAAACAAGCGGTACGGCATATTTAATTGACGGAACTTAGAACAACTGGGGACGCTTTCACTGAAGCTTGTTTTGCTGCAATACACTCGTGTATTGCAGCAAAACAAGCTTCAAAGAAAGCGTCCCCAGTCGTTCTGAGCTCCGTCAATTAAATATGCCGTATCGCTTGTCTGCCTGGCTTCAGTGTTGCTGTAGGCAACAAAACATGTGCCCAGTTTTGTCACAAGAGGCATATTATGTCACGCACATGTAATTTTGATTTTATCCGGCTTAGTGTGCTGTAGGTGGCTGGTCAAAGAAATTGGTACTTGGACGCAACTAATCGCAAATCTTTCTGAGAGTTTCCAAGGCTTAAGAGCCAGCAGGTCCCAGTTTGCTTCTCCTCAGAGGTGAGAATTCCAGATTCCTGAAGCAGGAATACTGAAGCCAGACGACCGGTACATCATTTTTAATTGACGGAGCTCAGAAGGACTGGGGGCTCGTGCATTGAAGCTTATTTTTCTGTAATACACGCGAGCGACATTGACGTATGCCCAGTTACGTCGCAAGAGGTTATCTTTGTCCCGCGCATGTAATTTTTTTAATCTTTTCGACTTAGTGTACTTTACGGGGCTACTCAGTGTAATTGCTACTTGAACGCAACTAATCGCAAATCTCTCTTCCAGTTTCCATGGCCTACAAGCAAGCAAGCACCAGTTTGTTTTTCCTCAAAGGTGAGCATTCCAGATACTTTAGTTAGGTGCAAAGCAGGAACTGTGAAGCCAGACGAGCCGATACGTGTATTTAATTGACCGAGCTCAGAATGATCCGTGGCAGTGGAATGGAAGCTTATTTTTCCACAATCAAACGCAGACATAATTTTGAATCTATCCGGCTTAGTGAAGGATAGCTACTTGTTGCAAACTAATCACAAATTTTTATTTTGCAGTTTCTATATGGCTACAGCTAGCAGGTGCTGTTTTCATTAAAAGGTGAGGATTTCACATTCCGTTTTCAAACAGCAAGTTTTTGAATGAGGGTCCTAAACAATTAACTTTCTTTTGCAGTAAATGCCAGATCCTCCAGTTCAGGAATATGTTAAATATATTTGGTATGGATAAGCCCAGTGTTTTGCTTCTTTATTCATAATTTGACAACAGCAACACTTTTTATTTTATCACTCAGAAATACACACAAGAAGAGACTGCGTTGCAAAGAAATGTCGTACTGAATGTGATATTCCAACTCATATATAGTTTTATTGGTAGCCGATATAATATATTGGATTCCAATATCCATAATACGCTAAAAACACTGGAACCGTAAACCCGTATTGGATCCCCATAGACACATGGGGATCCAATAAGGGTTTATACGGTATTGGATTCCAATGTTTTCAGGGTATTATGGATATTGGAATCCCATTACAAACCCTTATTGTAATACAATACAATAAATGTAATGTTTTCCAATACACTGCCCATATTGTATTGCAATACAATAAAAATATATTGTTTAACAATATCCATAATACGCTGTTCATATTGGGGTTTTCCAATAGGGTCTCTTTATTTTGAACACTACTTGACGGCACTTGTTAAACAGCTTGGAAGTTCGTGAAATGCCGAGTGGTAAAAAAGTTAACATTCACCAGAAGGACCACTGCTTATGAGTGGCCTTTATTTCAGTCTTCCTTAATGAGCGATGGCTGCAGGTTGCAGATCCCTGCAATGACAGTCAGTGTGCTGTCAATACAATTGCTTCTTGCAAAGATCGACGAAGGTATATACTTCAAACACCGAAAACGTTTCACGCGGCGAATGGACATTTAAACATGAATGCGCAGTTTAGACAAGCCTCGTGAGTAAACCACTTCAGCATCTGAGAGCTGCCTTTTCTTTCTGAATGAAGAAAGTGACAGCTTAACTCCATAAGGCAGCATGTCTTCAATGGTGAAGCCTTTTACTGCTAAGATTTGATCCCCTGGCAGAAGATACCTCAGCAGCCCAGAGTCTGAGGTTATGAACCGGTCACTTACACCGCCTCCATAGGCTTTTGAGATAAACATTATAAAGCCGTTTGGTGCGATCACGTGGAGAAGGTTGGCCCTGTTGTCACGTCCACCCTCTCTTTAGCATGTTTTGTGCCCTGTCGAGAAATATTTTGAAACAGTCGATTATGCATGTTGTATGTGGGAAATCTGTGAACGCGAACGGACGTGTTGAGACTATCGTCTATTGTAGTAGCCACGAAACCAGGTACCGTTTCCGCTAAATATCCGCAACTACTTGAATCCAAACTTGAAAATCTTGCTTGCCAATCCTACAGAGACCTGGAAGCAAAATCCGAGAACTACGAACAACAAACCTAACCTAAGCCTCATGAGAGTAATTAAAATCTGGTTATCCGCACCAAGCTTGCAAGTAATGTTTGCCTCTGACGACGCAACTCTGGTGTATTCTTCAAACAGTACTTTTGATAAACCTGTGAAAAACCGATTTTTCGGCAGGCAAAGTATCACAACCTGAAAATGCCGTTTGTGTAGCACGTGTAGCTCTGGTCACCACCACGGGGAAGGTTGCTGTACAGTACGAGTGGGCTTTCTGCTGGCCAACTTTGCACTGTATACCAACTTCTACCTTGTGATAGAAAGTGTTATATTTTGTAGATATTATGAACAAAAGCTGTGCGTATATTTTTTTGGTTTGTGCGCTTGTGTGCGACCTTAGTATTTTTGGTAAATATTGGTATATTTATTTTGGTATTTTGTATAAAAGTATTTTAGCGTGTTTTATTTATTCTTTTTTGGAAAGTTAGTCCTGCTGCCAATCTCCAAACGGGTTCCAGACTCCGTCAAGCTGCCTTTGGCAGCTTTTTGTATGGGGCACCGTTAGCTAAAAGGCCAAAAATAAAGATTGATTGATTGATTGATTGTTTGACTACTGCAAGTCCATTGGGGGGCAAGAGTTGAGCTTGGTGATAGTTCATGTACGTCGATATTCTCCCTTTGGGGGCATCACAATCCACAACCAAGGACGGTGGAGCTTGAGGTGGAGATTGGGGCGGAGCATGAAGCACAACTGGCAACAAGTTGGACAGCGCACTGCTTGAGTGCACACCAGCGGGTGTAGCCAGTGTTGCATGCTCTAAAAGTGGTCGCCGGGATCGCTTGCGCCTTCCCCTGTTTTTCGCGACCTTCAAATAAAAAATGTGAATGATGTCAGAACAGTTTTATCAACAGAAGCGTGAAGAAACACACTTCAGCTTGGACTCGCGAGAAAAATGGAATACAGCCAGTGAAAAGATCAGTGCTGTCTATGTCCACATTCTGTCTAGTCGGTGCCTGCTTTAATGCGTCAAATTGTTTTCCCAAGATTTAAAGTGTTTCCAGTACCACCCACTCAAACGTCTGTGCAATTTGTACATGCATCTTTTGTTCTACCAAGTGGCAAGCTCATACCTGCAAAACTGATCGTGTGCTCTGAATGGTAATTTATTTTGTATATATACATAATTTATACAGTACAATGTTTCATGCCTCGAGCATGTTTTACAGTACAGATCAACTGTACCTGAGTATGCAGTGAAATAGTTGAGTCCTAAGGTTATTTTTCATTTAGCAGCTTTTGATGGCATGCTTTAAAATGGAGTTGTGTGTTCATATGACTCCAAAGGTCAGAATTGACACCGGAGCTTACCTCATTCGTAGTCCTGAAGTTCAATGTCGGGTAAGGATTCGTCTCAGTCTTCGTACCGTGGACGAAGTGAATGGAGCAAACCTGTTGATGTGAGCATATATCAGTTATAATATGAGCGTACCGTCCAAGCATTAGTGTTAGCATGGACGATAGGTAAGTTGTGCTGTTATCAGTGTACTGCTTACAGCTCACCTATTTGTGGAAGATGTTGAAAGAGATTAAATCAAAGGTGTCCACGACACCAAGCTCCTACCAACTTTGGAAATACAATCAAGTTGTATTCGGGGATTGTAGTAGGTACACGCGCTGGCGTCTTCAGCAGTAACGATTTAGAGATCTAGATTAAATAGGATGTTGCACCCGTGTTCGTCGTCACCTCATTTTTGTTAAGTTCAAATCTATGGTATGCGTTAAGGCGAGCGCATGCAACGCGTCTATTTACATTCACCGCGTGCCCCAGGGTGATTGGGAAATTTGCAAATAATCTCTTCCCGATTCTACATTTTGAAATCACGAGCGAGAGGCTGGTGCTGGCGTCCGTGTGCCCGCGTGTTCTCTACCGGCTACAGATACCTCCAGAAACAGCGATGTCTGAAAATAATTAGGAACCCGATTAATGCTAGTATACTAAACCCCACCCCGGGTGACCGCTACGTGTTCATTTGGGCCCAATACGAACTCTTTTTAGATCGCCGAAAATTCTTTTTGCGTGTTTCGACTCCGCCCCAAGAACAGGGTTCGCGTCTTCCGAAACGGCGGCCGCGACATCGTGAAAGTCCGTTAACACGAGCCGTACTATACTCTGTTTCGCCTTGTGTTGTACCGCAGGAAAGGCAACAAGCGCGAGCTCCTTGCTCTAGGCCACATCTGGGCGGCACACGCTCTCGTGCACCAAGGGCAGTTGCCAGCACCATGAGCTCGCGCTTCTAACCTTCGCTGCGGTAGTACATAAGGTGAAACGGAGTATAACCTTTCCGTGCTTCCTGGGGTTCAGGCTTTTCCGCTGCAGGTTTGCGACCCACTTACCGCGGGTTTCCTCGTTTTTCTCGCCTTGGGCAAACCGGTACAAGACATATGGCGGCAGGCATGGGCAGTCTTGATGTAGCAGCGGCGCATGTTGTTCGTTCGTGGAGGCGTTCCACGTCTTCAAAAAACCTGCGCAATTTTCGCAGCCTACGACGGAACAGGTCTTACCGGCCCAGTATGAGCTTTGTTTCTTTCCTACGGCACTCATCTGATGTTAGACGCCGGGAAAAGGCCCTAAAATGGAATACCCTCTACATACACCCACAGCGCAACAGTAGCACCACCGCTGATTTGAAGCAACCTTATGGCGGCTGCAGCACCAGCGCCCCTGTGCACCGGTCTGAGAGCTACAGAAATGAAAAGGTCTATACGTGCTTTGAACCTGACATCATCCCGACAGCTCTACGTCCAGCAGTAGAGAAGAGGGACGGGAGAAACTCCTTACTCAACGTCACTATTATAGAGGCTATTCAGCCTCTATAAGATAATAGAAGATTAACACGTCACTAAAAATTCACACAAAAGCAGCTTTGCGGTTAGTTGCGATGACCCGATCGTTGGCGAGGTTAGACCGCTTCGGTGGCTGGAACGGCTTGGGCATCCTTACGACGTCAGCCTCGCCACAGCTTTGCTACCCCGAGACAGACTACGTCACGATTGCGCCGGATGTGGCCTGCTCTCCGCTGACTGCTCTCCGAGTGCTTGCCAGAGTGGGCCGTTTATAACGAAAAATACGGCCATCAGGCTCAAAATAGAAACGTGCGATTGCCATTTACGGATATTGTGGATCATATTCAGCCTATTTCTGAACACGACGGGAATATTTCAAATGTCGTTGAAGCATCCCTTTGATGAGTAGTGGGATTTATATCTGCTGAACGAATACAGCTTGTTGCTTCACTACATCCCAGCGCTCGATGAAGGAGAGATTAATTCCCTTCATGCTCATAATTGCTAGAAAGCTACAAAAGAGGTTTATCGGAAGTTTCCACGACTCCGCTCTGGCTTATACTCAGTTTCATCTTACGATGGACCGCAGCGAATGATACGAACCGTCTCAACCAATCAGGAGCTTCGCGCTTACCACGTGACAGCATCACGCTCCGCAAATCGCTCTGCCCAAGCATATGGTAATGTGACAATCCCTGAGCTCTAGATTGGCTCCGGTAGCTCGTAGTGACCGCTGGGGTCCAGGGAGAGGCGAAGCGAAGTATAGTCATAGCAGTGCGGGCAAGACTTTTCATAAATTATGTCGGACCTCGATTTTTTTTTTTGTAGATGAAGTTGGACGTATCTCGTACACTCCTAGATGCCTGCCAGAAAGCATTGCCGAGAGACGGACGGCATCCTGGTTTGATGCAGCCGGTGCTGAGTCGCCACCCGGGGGAGCTGGTCATCTGCAATGTCATTGGCCCCCCTCCGCAAGATGCCGATTCTGCAAGGATCGAGCAGGTAGCGCTTTGCGGAGTCATCGTCACCTGAAATTCAATGTAGGGGCAGCGCAGGCCACGACTGAGCCCTCGACCGACTGTGTAGACTGGTTGTGCTGTTCAATGGCATCGAATCAGAGGATGCGAGCGCTGGCGGGTCGAGTTCTCACTGCAGCCCAGCGTTCGCAAAGGGCGCTTAAAAACACGAGCGAACTACAGAAGCTTTGCGTATCCGTCGAGGGTGTCACTGAGCACGTGACTCGAAAGCGACGTAAAAACTAAGAACCATCACAAACCTGAACTTGCTTCACTCGTTCAATAGAAACTAGGTCCCGCAAGAATAGATAGTTTTTAATTTTTCACTCGAGAAATGACCGACACAAAATCCTCCAATTATTGGGCCGAAATCCAAAAATCGTTGCATCGACCCTTTCGGGTCGGAAAGCAGGCGGGAGAAAAAGATAAAAAAAAAAAAGAAAGAGAGAACCGAACATTCCACTAAAGCCTGAAACGGAGAAAAATGTTCCATGCTAGCATCGGTAGAGGTGGTTAGTGCCTATGCACTGCTAGTGCGGTTGTGTTGAAATCTTATTAGGAATTTCTCTACAATAGAAATTCCCGTGTGGTTCATTTTTTGAAGAAATTTGATGAAACATTTTTCCAATTTTCCCGTTTTTCGGCGTGATTTCTGTGGATGGTGATGAAAGAACAGTGCAAAAAACAAGGACCAAAGAGGAATATACCCGACAGACAAGCGCTGTCCTGTCCTGTATGTTCCCCCTTTGTCGCTGTCTTTTGGCCTGTTTTTTTCATCACCATCTACAACAACCGCCAACTTTCAACTTTATTGCGTGATTTTTGGTACATCGTGCGCCCGTGTGTTCCACCTTTTAGGTGGAGCCTAATCTCTCGGTGACAATACTACAAAGTATTGGCACCATGAAACTCTTTATTATATGATGCCAGGAAAGCCCTGCGTTCGTGCTGAGTGGCGCCATTGCTCTCTAGCAAGTCGGGGGTGAAGAACATTCTGCAGTTCTTACGAGACAACAGAGCTAGCTCCGAAATTCCGAGACCTTCGTACCCAGCTAAGCTCAAACAGCCGCTATCTCCTGTCCAGCCTAACTGACGAAAACAGTACCGCATTTGAACCCGTCATGGAAAGCTAGCACAAAAGTAAACGGAGACCACGGAAGAAGAAAAAGTAACCCCGTCTTGCACTCCGCCAAACAGCAGCGGCCCTCAATAGGGAGTATTCACTGGCGGCCATATCTGTGTGCGCGGCTGCGAGCGCGTGCTGACGGCGAGCTTCCGCAGTCCTTTTGGAGCATGCATTTAGCACCATCAAGAATGCCGGTCTTAGCAGGCTATTAAGGTGAGCTCGTTCTGGGCATGCGCTCTAAACATCGCCCTCAAATATGGCGTCCAGTGAATACCTCCTATCGACCGATCTCACCAAGCGTTCCACGGATGCGTGACGCCGCTATAACTGTAGTTCGTAGGAGGCAGACGCCAGTTCACGCGAGAGCTCATGCCGCCTCGTGCTCTGCTCGCGCAGACCGTGCGTGCAGAAAGATTACAGCTCCCACGATGCATGTCGGCAGCGGTGGCGTACTCAAACTAGCTGTGAGATCGGTCTATTGGCAGAGTGAGTGCATTGCCCCAGTCCCATTCGGTGACGTAAGCTCCTCCACCGGAAGCGGAATGACATACCCGATCGTCCCAAATGTCGCGAAGACGTGGTTCGTCATCGGAAGGCCCTGAGATTCCGAAGAAGCTTTAGGGAACACACAGTAAACTTTTTTACACCCTTAAGGGTGTTTTTGAGTGTCTATAACTCACACCCCTACACCCTCACAAAAAGGTGCACAGTAAACTTTTTACACCCTTAAGGGTGGTTTTGAGTGTCTATAACTCACACCCCTACACCCTCACAAAAAGGTGTGTTGGACTCTTGGGCACCTTTTTGAGGCGTCTTCTTGTCACCATTACACCCTTGCACCCTCAGAAACACGAGTAAGGGTGTAAGGGTGTCACATGCATTTTACAGGCACCACACATGCATGCACTGAGAAAAAAAGTCACATTAACTTGGCTGTATACAGCCAAGTTAGTCTGGCTTTTTTTTCAGTGCATGTGCGCTTCTTATGATGTTCATGGGCTGTATACAGCCAAGTTAATCTGACTTCATGTTCATACCTTTGGAGACATTCCACAGCATCCAATGTCTGGCCGTATGATGTTTATGTTACTTGTAACGTTTACAGTGCCACAATATTAAAACATGCTTGTGCTGCTGAAAACCTTCGAAAACACTTCATGTATTCTTACTTAACTAAGTGGTTGCCTCATGCATGCATCCACTAATGAATAAAGACAAAAAGGTGTATATGAAAGTTGAATACTCTTTTAATTTGTGCGTCTTGCATATACAACCTTTCAGTATGTTAAAACTCCCAGCGTCGAGTGTTTGTAGCTTATCACGCGTAGCTTCCTCGGCGTATACAAGCACGAGCTCATTCAATGTCAATGCTCCCTAAAGAGCATGGTGTGCGCGCTCGCGCCAGAGGGACATTATAGGGTGGGTGATTTTAATGCGTACAGATGTAAAAAGGATGACCAGTATACACGAGTAACATCATCACTTTATGTGTATCGGGCTCAACGGACATCAGATCGCATGATAATTAATAACCTGTAGACTAATTAACTTAAACTTTCGGGGTTTCATTTAACAATTTTATACGTTTTGTATTCATTGCAGCGTTGAGAGCAATTAAAGTTAGAGACTAACCTAATCTGAAGATTTTGAATGAATGCAAAGTGCTTTGCAATATCAAGAGATCAGTTTCCGCGTTTTTGACACGCAATTCCGAAGCTATAAACTAAAACGCCACAAGCCCTCTAGATTGTGCATAAAAATGTGACATACACTTTTCTGGTACCCTGTTACCCTCTCAGCAGTATGCCATCGGCATATCCACCAAAGATGCGCTGGCCAGTTAAATACGAAGAAACCGAAACGACTGTGTCACCCCTCATAGGCATCATTGAGGACAGAGCTTTCTTACTGTGTATTTACTTTTAGAATCGCGCGACAAAATCAGAAAACTGATCTATTAATATATCAAAACTCTTGGCTTTATGCAAATTGTTTAAATTTATTTTGGCTCTGACATTGACTGCCGTTAAAACCTGCAGCTGCAATATGACCTACGAAAGTGTTAAATTAATTCGCATGTTTAGGTTAATTAGCCCACTGATCAAGACCGTAATCCTCTAATACAATGTCTGCCGAGCGCCATACCCGAGCAGCTTGGAGTATACCAGGTATTTCAGCGAAGACTGAAAAAATTCCTAAAATGTGTGTATTCGAAGTACAAAGATCATATTCTCGGGACTGCATTACTCGTGGTGGCGGACGTCAGAAATGCGCGATACCTAACAAATTAGGCTGTTAATTATTAAAAAAAAACGAATTAACATTTTCATTAGTAAAAAGACATATGGTTCCAACCAGAAACTTGCTGAGCGTCATCAAAAAGCACAAAATTCGTAATTTTCAGAAAGGCTTTGAACGCGTGAAAAGCGTAGTGGTGCGCTGAAGTTACCACTCGTGCAGCAGATACACAGATAGCGGTCTGATAAGGCGCCCGAGCGATTCTTCCGTCTCTTCTCAGAGCCCTAGCCTTGTATCTGTTTCACGAGTGGTAACTTTAGCATACTACGCTTCCTACGTCCTGAATATTTCTGAAAATTACTGATTAAGTGGTTTTCGATGACGCTCAGCAAGGTTCTAGTTCGAGCCATATGTTTATTTTCACTTAATATAAAGTTAATTATTTATATGTAATGAAGTACCGCACTAACTAGTAAGTATCGCACATTTTCTGACGTCTGCCACCAAGTGTAATGCTGTCCCGAGAAAATTACTTTTACCTTGATTACACTAATTTTAGGAATTTTTGTCAGTCTTAGCTGAAACACCCGTTATATGTACTGGTTACCCAATCTTTAAAGGCCCAGGAGCGTTGGGCGATGCTCCTGGGCCTTGAAATCGAAACCCCTTAAAATAGGTGTTCCAAAACACAAGAAATATTAAATGCTTTTCTGTTGTACTTTGAATTAAACATTCCCTGGGCGGTCATGATTGCTGTGGTCCCTTCCACTGCATCTATGACGCGCAACAGTCGACTTTTCTCGATATAGAGGAAGAGCGCTTCGGCCTCTTTGAAACTCGGGCCCGAAAATACGATGCAAAGGGTAAGTGGTTTCTTCGCCTCCTAAAAAGAAACGAAACACAGCATTCTAGATATACAGTTCGCAGTCACCATGGTATACACCTGTATATCTATTTATAAAGGCAGAATTTTCTTGCTGACTCAAGTTCTTTTGTTATGTGATCAACACACGTCGGCCACATAAAGGAGCTCTGACTAGTACTCAATACTTAAATTTCGGCTGTTATTTTCTGCTGAGATGAGTGAATGCTTTCTGTTTGCTTTCATATAGGTATGTTTGTTGAAAAATAATTGCAGTTGTAATATGATGAAGTATCTATGCTGAAATCCCAATTATTAAAATATATTCGCATTTTAAAATATTATTTTGGTTCACGGTAAATGACTGTTAGACATCTGATTTCCTGTTAGAAATATTTCATTTATAAGCCTGTAGGTTTCTTTTTTGCTGCAAAAACTGTGAGATATTCTTGATGATGGTAAAAAAGGCCTTTGCATGGGGTGCCACTAGACCTACCAATGTCAAAAAGGATTTTCAGTAGTTACACCACAATCAAGCAACATTAAAGTGAGTTTTTTTTTTCTTCTTTTTTTATGTTATTATGGGAAGTCTAGGAAACTGGAAACTGCATGGGGGCCTTACACATATTTACAATTTTGTTCTAATGACCGAAGTACATTACCACTTATATATAATTTTGTGCAACGCATACAATGTTCTAGAATGAGGGCTTTTAAGTGAAAGCTTACCGAAGGCAAAGACATCTGTGAGTTGCACTATAGGCTGCTTAAGTACTCTTGCCAGGAGTTCCAGGGCACGTACGGCCTGAACGTCTGCAACAGAAACGCATAGTAAAACTGAGCCACATGTTACTCGTGCTAAATTAGAAACAAATACATTGCACGTCTTCATTCGAAACACGATAATGAAGGAGAGCAAGGATTTAAAAAGCCCATGGCATGTAAGTGAAACCGACGGATTCATCATTATTGTAAGAGTGCATTTTTTAATGAATGACCTTAAAAATAAGACTTCTTTTCCTCAAACATTCCTAAAGACAGTTGCAGGCGTGGCATCCAGCTGGTGCCCCGTGAGTGCAAGCGCATCCAGGGTGTGAGTGAAAGTAACTGAGACAGGCATCTAATTGCAAAACCTGCTCACATGTGCAGACATGGTGGTGACTAAGTGCCTTGCTTGCAACTATTTATGGGGAATCACTTCCTTCGCTTTGACTAATGTACGTATAGGTTGAGAAAGGTACAAATTCTTACATCTGCTCCAAAAGATAAACAAATGTGTTCGACGAAGACAGGCAGTGCTGTCCTTCAGAAATGACAATCTGTAAAACACTGAGCAAGCATCCATTTAATATTCGGTGATTTTCATGAACAGGAGGATATGCATTTGTTAGTACATGACATGGCGGGCTTCAACCACTTTGCAGCGACGTGTTTGGAAAAGCTGATAACACAAAGGAGCGTCTCATGTACTTAGCTTCGAAATATTTCAGATCTAGCTGGTGGGCGCTTATTGTGAAATGAATGCATGCTTGATGCTCCATAGTACGTTTAAGATTCAAGAACTTAACAAGGTGACTTCGATATTATACATTTTTGTAAACAAAATATACCTTCCAGGTACGCTTCATCCAAACATTTATATGCTAGATAAATTATCGTGCCAAAATATGGAATATTTTTAAATTAAGTGAACTCTTCTTTCTGTCCTCTGAGCTTTTTCTTTTTTTTAAATTGAAGTACTTACATTTACACTTAGCTTGCACCATTCGAGAAATGCGTGTGTAGCAGCACATGTGATGTAGGTCAATGGACATTACTCGCAGACTGTTATAAAACATTGCTTGGTCTTAGTTATTTTGAAGCAGCAGTGAAATTAACTGGATACATAGAAACCAGAACAAGCATGTCGAATGACTTTAACGGAAGAGGTACCTTCATTCAAAACTTTCCCTTGGAACAAATTTAAGTCCTGAATCCAGGAAAGCATTTCCTGTGACAGAATTATCCTGCACTATTCGCAAATCTTTAAATACATGCCTGCTCTTTGCACACAACACTCCTATTTTATGTAAATAAAAAAAAACTGCTTAGCACTTCCATCTGTGTCTAAGGGAACGATTAGTCCGCAATGCACATAAAAAAAAGTTATATTAAATGCAACCATTTGTACCGTAGCACTGCTGTGTTTTGTGTGACTATTCAGATTAAATCGATGGCCCACTATTTAATTTAAACAATAATATGTAAATTAAACTGCACCCATTCAATTTGCACAGTAATTTACACTATACAAGCTAACGGTAAAATAGGCAACATTTTAAAAAGTGCACAATAAAAACTGATGAGAAAAACTGTGTTTTGAAAATAGTACCCCAACAGATGGTGCGTTCTACAAAAACACACATCTGTTAACCTTAAGAGAAAAGAAATCCAACAGAGAAGGCACATCGTGTCAACACTAATCTGAACATCTGCGCATTTTTAAACATACACGGTAACATACCATCCTTCTGTTGGTATATGTTATGCTCAAAGCGGTATAGTACTGCTTTGAGCAGATCATACGTATGCCCTTTATTCCTATACACGAATCATCACTTACGTTTCTTGCGTCTTGCACCGGTTCCTGGCGGGTCAATTTCAAGTAAAGGCTTCAGGTCTTTTTTGGAGCCCCCTTGGTCTCTTCTTAGAGCAAGTTTCACAATCTTATGGAACGCCGCCTCGACCGCTTCATTCCCATCTTTCTTCAGAAGTTGCTTGAAATCCTCAAGCAACTGAAACATTGTGAGCGTTTGAATGAAACCCATGCATTTGTAAGAACAGTGAAATTCTTAATGTTTTTTTTCACCTCGTTATTAAATATCTTTTATTAGCCTACTAACACATTTGAAGCATTCTGTCGTGTCGCACGGCTACTGTAGAATCCTTTACTTCGTGCCCTCAATTTTTTTACACATGCGATGACAGACATAATCATGACCACTAACCTATGAGTATAAAAGTTGGAATTTGAAAATTAGACTGAGGACATGCATGTACCTTCAAATTACGCAAATGATTGGCTTCGTGAATATTTCGGCAATATGGAACTTGCGAACGTTAAAGAGATACTGCAACGAAATTTCGGCGCGTATTTTATGGTCTATATGTGTTCAAAGGAGCAGTATCACATCGAACACACCAATATCTTGTTAAAAAAGTCACGAAAAGGAAATTTGAAACGAATTAAACGATTTGCAAAGAGCACCTGGTGGACGTCGCTAACGCCTCGTTTGAAATGCCCGTCCAGGATCCTTGACAGCTAGTGACGGTGAGTGTCTCGCCTCCGGCCACGACGAGAGAAGAAGTGAAGGAAGAACTCCCGTCTTCCCGAGAATTACTTTTGTGTGTTCCAGATGTAGTTATTGTCCCCCTACAAGATTATAAAAGATTAACCCGTCACTCAAAATTCGTACAAAAGCAGCCGCTTCGGTGGCGGTAATGACTAGGCCATCCCCTCGACGTCAGCCTCGCCGCAGCTTTGCTCGTCCCGAGACGACCTACGTCACGATTGCGTCGGATGTCACATGCTCTAAGCTGGGCCTTCTCCGAGCGCTTGCTAGAGTGGGCCGTTTATAACAAAAAAACAGCCACCGGGCTCAAAATACAAATGTGCAATTGTCATTTACGGATATTGTGGATCATATTGAACTTATTTTTGAACACGACGGATATATTTCAAATTTCGTTGAAGTATCCCTTTAAAGGTTGCACTGTACTGCTGAAGTAGATCGCTAGTAGATATAATGCAGCTCCGAAATGTAAAAATGATCAACCTTGGTTTAGGCTAGTTACTTAAGGTAATATTAAAGGCAGAAACGTCATAATTAAAATGGTGTTTGACTGAACAAATTATGCAAAACATTAATTCTGAGAAGTAATTTCGTAGTATGCCATAAACCGTTAAGCGACAGATTGAGCCCATATTAACCTAAAAGGAATTTGCTGAAGCACTTTGTGCCCCTGATTTAAAGTTTTCACAAATGTTTTACGAACAAAAAGATAGGACGCAAACTAGCTGGTGATGCTTGAACATAACTTAGGACAAAACTGAGAGACTGGGGAAAAAAGAAGGACGACACAACACACAGCCCTTGAGTATTGTCATCCTTGTTGTTTTTTACAGCTTTGGGGTTAAATTTTACAGTATGTTATGTATGTTAAATTGTTTCAGTGGAAAAAAATTTCTATGTTCTTCAGAGAACAAGTTCGTAAAATTACAGCTTCTTACAAACAGAGCAGCTTTGTGTAAGCTGGTTCTCCTAAATAAAGCCCGTCTACAAATTGCGTACAAAAGAAACTACTCACCTATTCAATGTCCCTGAGATATGGATACTCTTCGATAGCTTCAGCAATGGATCACTTGCACAAATCTTTGACCCTTGCGGAACGCGTCAACTCAGGCCTGCAGCACATTTGCTACCTGTCGGGGTTCGATTTGATCCCCCCGTGACTAACCAGGCCTCATGCTGTGTGAGACTGTATTCGTCTTCTCCACTGGGAGCCAAGCTTTGGGACTGCATAAGGATTAAACAAGGACGATTATTGTAATTTTATTAAAAAAACACATGTGCGTTACACCGAGCTCTGAATCACCGACCAGTGTTGCGCCAACTTTGCCCCGCTATAACTCCATTGATGCAGCGGCGACAGCCGCCCTTGGTTGTTTCCCACGGCTGCCGAACTTTGGTCGGTTTGCGTACACACGGTCAGTCTCCAGCTTCCGTCTCTCATTTTTGAACTTTTGGTGGATGAGCATGACACATGAATTCTGGAGTATTAAGATTTATTTATTTATTTATTCAAAATATCTGAAAGGCCTGTCCGGCATTAAATCATCCATAAACTTTACAATGCAGGTAATACTGTACAAAAAAAACTCAAAAAGTGCCAATAGCAAATGATTTTTTATTCAAATTATGAAGTTTACTTTCATCAACATTAACAATAGCCCAGTGCAGCAGCTATTACATTTTCTTCCGAATTTTTTTTAATTCCAATAACATTTGCATACAATGAATAAAAAAATTCGCATAGAGCAGTCAACACACTAAATAAATTTACAAGACCCAATGCCCGTTAGTCAGCCATTTGAGCTTTCGAACAATCCTAACAGCCACATTTACAGCAGATAGACTCGGTCCATAGCAAAAAGAAAAAGAGGCAAGATCAGCTATATTCAATGCAAAACACCTTGAACAATGTTTACTATTCAGTCCTTCTAACAAATGCATTCCTTTACTTGGGTTAGTGCTCTAAACTGGTCTAGATCTTCTAATTATTTTTTATACTTCATAGCAATCACAGTAGCAAAAGAAAAACCCAGCTACTTGTTCGACTTTTTTTATTTGTTTTCCTATTATGTAACATTATAAAAGCTGAAAACGCGAGACTGGCACATAATCACGACTCCGCAAAACATTACGAAGTATGTACAGTTCGCCATACCTACTGCAAGGTAACATTTGCCCCGCACATCAAATCAAGAAACACCGTGCAGAGAAACCCATATCGTACCAAGAAACACCATATCAAGAAACACAAAATCTTATGTTCAAAATAAAATTATAGAAATTATATGGCTTGAAGCGAAGGGCTAATAATTGGGCTAGTCAGTAATTCATCGGATGAGGTCGAGAGGGACAAATACACTTCGCTGTGTTTCTGTCCCCCTCTTGTCCTCTTTTTTGTGCCGAATTTGCTGTCAAGCAAAGACAACTTAAGAACTGGTGCTGAGCACATTAACCAAATCGTTAAACAGCGACGACGCGAAAGCGATATACAGATTCGGATGAATGCTTAAACTTTGACGCAGAAAAGAAAAAAAACAGAAATCTCCGTTTCAGCTTTCCACCGATGAAGTGATTATGCTTACAGACTGTTTAGTTTCGACAGTTAGCGAGAAAAAAGGCGCCGGCGTAAAAGCGAAAAAGAAAACAGGAGCACTTTCGTCACTCCAAAGTAGTTTTAGCGGTTATGGCTTGATAGAGAAAACCGAAGCCAGCCAGCCGGTATATAACACTCGGAGTCGCTACCACCACATTTAAGCGTTAAACAAGTCGAATACTCTGTAAGCGGTATCAATATTCACTTCCTGGACACCTGGACACAAAGAATGTTCTACAAGCATGCTGCATAAATATTCTCACCTTTAATTGCGTCCACACGTGGAAGTGTCTCCGGTAGCAGTTGCGGCGATTCCAGCAATAACCGAAAGCAGCCATCTTTAATAAGAACGGGGATTGGCTACGACTTACGCCTACCCTTTCTAAAAAGATTTGCTGTAGTTTCGGTTTCGATATCTTGGGTGGGGGCTCGTTTGCATTTTTCTTGCTTCGCGTTTCAACAAATTTGTTTTTAATATATTGTTTTAAGTTAAAGCTTAGTTAAAGTTAAAGCGAAAGCTAAAAGAAGAAACTGTCTGTATGGCTATTCCACTTAAACTTTTAGTTTTACAGAGGTTTCGTTTTTTGGGGGTTTAAATGTTGCATTTTCTTTGTTTAAGTGGGGTAACACTCGTATAGCTAAACCGACGCCTTGTATTGCGGATTTTTTTTTACGCTTTCGCCTGCGTGATTTAATAACCATTTCATGTAAGGGATTGTACCAGTCTATATTCAATAATCCAAACGATTTTTATTTTCCGCGATAAAAACGATTTCACAGTGTTGGCAAGTGCCTCAAATCGCTTTGTTTAGTACAAAAAAAAAATCATAATAAACAGGGAACCCTAAATTTTTGTGATCTATCTGTTCTCTAAAATATAATAGAGATGCTTTTAAATATTATTTAGATCCTATTATCTCTCCCACATTTTCCGATATAAGTACACTGAAGAACAAATCATAAAGGTGAACGCCTGAACATATAAGCCACACCCATTGGTTCAGAAACTGTGAGTGCTTTCACAAGGTTCAGGTGCACTACCCGAATAGATACATATTTGTGTTATTTTATTGAACCATATTTTTGTTTCTTTAACATATTTAATCGTATTCATTGCTTTAGTTTTTTCTTTTTTTTTTTGTATTTCCTAAAACAGCACGCCGTAGAAAAGGTACCTCGAAATATTTGCTCCCAATCATACTGAAATGTTCGTTGTTTTTTCACGTAAATCAAATTTTAGTTGATGTAATATACAAATCAGTTTTCGGAAAAAAGACAATTATTTTTACAAGTTAATATTCCATTGCTCTGTTTTAGAAGTCGCGTTAAAATTTAAAATTCGTAAATTTGAATCTGCATTTTTTACTCTTATCAGATCAAAGTGAGCGAGGCTTTATTTTTTTTTTTTTATATCAGAAACAAGGAACATGCCATTTGAGCAATGGGAATCTATACCCAATCCTATAAGTACGCGTCTTAACTAAGTGAACTTGCATTACTCATTTATTTTATTTATTACTCAAGCTGTATATGTATATACACAATCCGGCGGTTCTGGCGTCACGCCGCTGCGGCGGCGCTGCTGGATACGCGGACGATTTACCTCGAGCGAATATTGTTTTTGCGAATGCGCAGTGACCTCACCTGGTGTGGGCAAACGCGGGCATGTTTGTAAAGGGGCGTGTTGGCTTACATGGCACATTTACATCTGTGTCATCCTGACTAGCTCTCATGCCCGTGAAATGCAGCATACGCGTAACCTGGACATTCCAGGTTTCGAGTATGCCGATACTTATGTCAATATTAAGTCCGACCACAGCCACCTGTGAGGTAAACTTGGGCCGAGTAAACCTGGAAGGAATGCAACCTCTCCAGTTGGCCACAAGTGCCCGCACGTAACAACAGAGCGGCGCCACCGAGTTCTTGAGACTTGGTCTCGCCGCCATCGCCTCGTGGCGTTTTCTGCCGAACGACCGCAGCTCGGAATCCAAAGGTATACAGCGGCGTAGCGGGCCTACGGAGAGAACGCAGGGGAAGGGGGAGAGCTAAACACCGAGGCCTTCGCTTTCTGGGGATGTAAGAGAAAAGAGGTACAGTTGAGTACCGAAGAAGATGCGGATGTGTCGAATACGCGAAACCCCCGAAAGGAATAATGGCAGTCAAGAAACACGGAAAGAAGACCGGCTGGGAACACCTGTTGACACCTGCGAGTCAGCAGCCAACGACGGGACCCCTCATCGCCTGCCCATCCTTCGAGGCAACGAATGCAATCGTGAGTGAGCACACCGACGAACATATGAATATAATATAGTGTTCAAAACAGCAGCCTGGTTTGTGTGCTCCGAATTCCTAAACTCAGGGTGAACCCACAGAACCAGTTATCGGTTACACAACGCCATAATTCCACGGAGTCAATCAAGCAGAACCAAAGGTGCATTGTCATGGCACTCGTCGCCTTCGTGCATTTGCTCCTGCCGGCTAGACCAATCAAGCACAGAAAGGATCACTGTGCCTGATTGGTCTAGCCAGTGAATGCAAACTCGCGAAGACGACGAGCGCCATGACAGTGCTCTTATTTATTGACTTCATCGAATCGTAGTGTTTCAGATTAATGGCGCAGTCGGCATTAATCTTAAACTGCTCGGCATTGTTTTCAACGATCAAACTCCAAACACCCTTACACCCCTGGCGGCATCATGGGGTGTACCTTCATTACTTAACCCCTTTCTTGCACCCTCCTAACACCTTTCTTACACCCTTTCATTATCTAAAGGTGTAAATAGGGTGTTTAAGTCGTGTGGATATTCTTCTAACACCCTTCATGTTGAAAATGAGGGTGTTAGAAGGGTGTTTTTAGTACCATTACGCCTTTAAGGGTGTAAAAAAGTTTACTGTGCACGCCTCCGGGTATGTGCCCGCCCCCCGTGTCGTATCAACCACTGAGAGGAGGGGCACTCGGAAAACCCATACGTACAAAGGAAGTGATTTTCAACTTGTGCACAGACAGTGGCAAATGACGGCGAACGTCTCGTCTGTGCGCTCGGATACTCCCCAGGTTAGAATGTCGCCTTTTACACGGGCCTTAGTGTTCCGCGTCCCGGTTGTCCAGTTTGGACAACGTCGGGACCAGTCGTCTGTGAAACATCTGCTTTTCATTTTGCTTGTTTTGCTCCCGAACACGCTTAAGGCTGTCGAATTTGGCGGTAGCGGACGAAATTGGCATTTCTAGACGTGTTTTGGCGCTGGAAATGGCCAAGATTGTTGAGATATGCGCCGCCGCTGTCGTGCTCGAAACTGCCGGACGAGGTATGGCCCGAAGAAAAAAAATTGCGTCGGTATTTGACGCTGGTGATGTTAAGTTCGGGTGCACTCTGTCGTGCTGGGCAGTGTGACCCAGTGTTGCGGAGTTGCCACTCCGGAGTTGGAATGATTCCGGAATCATTCCGCATTTTCGCGACCCCGGAATGGAATGAGAATGGAATGGCGGCAACGTTGAGGGGAATGGAATAGGAATGGAATTGGATGCCTTTTGCCCGGAACAAAATGGGAATGAAATGGCCCCGATTTTTTTATTCTTTTTTTTTCTATTTTTTTTTTCTGGGAGGGGGGGGGGGGGGAGGGGGGGTTACGTTTAGCTAAACCGAACAGTCAGCGAGTCATTTGCTCAGAAATAAAATGAGCGGAAACTGCTAGCCCGCGAGACTTATACGCAAACAAAAATGCAATACAAAAAACAAGCGTCAAATCAAAGAGCAGAGCGGGAGGGGGTGACGGTGGCGCCTTCCGCGGAAGTGCAGGTGACGGGCTTCACTGGCGTTACATGAGAGCGAAAAAAGAAACCAAGCACCAACTAAAAGAAACAAAGGGAGCGGCAAAGTAAGAAACCGCCATGCACGGCTCCTCATCGTCCTTCTTGTCTGGCTTTTTTTTTTTTTTTTCGACGGCATGGAGGATGCACGCGCACACAGACTGAGATTTAGGAGCGGGGGCGTCTCATAACTCGCAGAGCTCCGATAACTCGTTGACTCGGGCGCCGCCGAAAGATGATCAGTGATTGTTCTCTTATAGTTCGAGGACCGTTGTTTAGCAAGTGCCCAACCCTGCTGCCTTCCACGGTCATTCGCGCGCACTCCTTTGAAGTGCGAAATCTGGGTTTGCTTCCGCATTAAAACAAAGCTAGATTCACTTCTCTCTTCTTACCTTGAGCTTTGCTCCGACACTTGTTTTTTTATACTGCAGTTTTACGCGTAAGTCCGCCTTTAACTTGGTTCTTGTTCCGATGCTTGCTTTCTGTGTTATATGTTTTACATTCAAGTGGGTTAGGGTTACAAGCAAGCTGGGCTCCTTTGACTTTTGTCTTTGCATACCTTATTTCACCTTGCGATGGACCGCTACGGACGCTAGGAGTCACCCCAAGCATTCCAGCACCGTGAGCTTAGTAAAATCAGTGCTTATTGAGGCATTTAGCTTTTTTTTTTTGCATTTGTCTATGCGTTTGATAATGTCAGCCTCATGCGCCTTATGCCGGCAACACAATGTAGCTGTCAAGTGCCAGTTTTTACGTTTAAGAATTAGAGGAATGGAATGGAACGATTCAGTCATTCCAGGAGTGGGGATGGGCCCAGTGTCCCCATTCCTAGGAGTTGAAAGGAATTGAATTAACGAAAACTCTAATTCCCAGAATGGGGGTGCCCATTCCGCACTGTGGTGCGACGGCGTACCGCTGGCTTCAAATCACGTCGAACTAAAACTTACCTCGCTCGCACGTGAACAGAGGAAGCGCATAAGCTAGATCGCCGAACACATCGGAAGGCGGAGTGGATTCGAGGCCGTCGACGCTTTCACGAGACGCCTCAGCTCCCATCAGGCACGTAGCCAGAATTTTGTTTCGGGGGGGTCCATGACAAAATGCTGTATGAGGGGGAGGGGGAGAGGAGGTCCCAACAAAATGGAAGATTTCGGGGGGCCGGGCCGCGTATTAGCAAACCATATCCCGTACAGTGCCAGGCCACGCCCCCTTCGGCGCGACGGAAAAGCGGCCATTTCATTGGTTTTCAAAATGTCACGTGACATGACGTCACTTCCGCGCCGTTTGAACGCATTTGGGCGCGTTTTCGTCTCGTCAAGATGGCGTCCGCCGCTACGCTGGTGGGTGAGACGCGCGTTACACTGCGCCGCTGTTAACACTTCGTTTCACGCGCGTGCCTAGATGACTCGAATGCTTTCAACTTAGCGATGTGAACTCGTTCTTGGGTAAGATGAACGCCCAGGACTGCACGCCGAGATGATGCCACCGCATACGCGCCGCTGCCGAAGTCGCCCCTACGAGTACGACCACTACGATCGTCGAAGTTCGCCGCTGCACCGTAGCACCAAATGCTAGCAACTAGTGCTTTGATTTCGGCGATGTGAACTTGTTTTTCGGTAGGATGAACGCCCAGGACTGCATGCCGACATAATGCTACAACATACGCGCCGCTGTCGAAGTCCCCCCTACGAGTACGACCCATAACGATCCTTGGAGTTTGCCGCTGCACCGTACACACTAAACATTTTCACGCCCTTATTGGTGTAAATGGCATGGGTCACAACTCACCCCCTTATTGGTGTACAAAAACGCCCTAGAAAAATGGTGTTATTGCTCACACCCTCAAAAACCGGTGTAATCCCTTACACCCTACACAGAAAGGAGTGATTCTGCTCTACACCTATTTATTAGGGTGTGATGGCAGCAGTACACCCTACCAAAAACGTGTACTGCAGCTAGAAGAGCATGGTGGGTAAACCCCGAGACTAGTGACAAAAAAATTGGGAAAACACAATACTGCCTCAAAATGTCTTGAGACGTGTTGAGTTGTCCCGATTTTTTGTCCTAGTCTTGGGTTTTTTCACCATGATCCTTCACCAGCTCGCCTGCGCAGTAACTCTCACTTCATTCAGCTACAAGAAGTTATACTAAATGTGTAACACAGCACTTCATCAAAAAGTATTTACGGAGAAATGATTGCTAACAAATTGAAACATGTGGAACACATTATTTTTTTGAATCCAGAAAAAACGTGCATGGACCTCATCTTCTTCTTTCGCGAATTCGCGAGAAACCCATGTCAAACCTCAAATGCTGGCATTTGTGACCTAGTGTTAAGTTTTTGTGACAAAGCTACAAAATTCTTAGAGGCTTAAAATAAATGCACTCAAACTTTAAATAAGGCTTTCCTTCGCCTAAACCTACTTTAAAGCTTTCTAGCTCTGCTGACGTAGGCAAAACTCGACAGGCTGGCAGAGACGGAACGACCGGGAGTTGATTGAGGCGTAAGCAGCAGTTCATGCTTGTAAACAGTAAAATGGTCTATTGAGACGGAAGCAGGACTACTACCAGAAGCATGCTTGCAGAGTACTTACAAATAAAACACCGATCTCATGTAATCCGTGATAGTTGCATAATCCGGTTCGGGCACAACAGAAAAATTCGCAAACACAACGTCCAGGATGAAGGCGGTTGCTCACATTCAACGGAACTCTCGCCGTCGCCGATGAGCAGCTCTCTGTCGTGATAGATGCACAATCCGACTAGGGCAGCACAAAACTACGCAAACACAATGTCGAGGATGAAGGCGGTCGATCACAATCAGCGGAAGTCTCACGAGCGCCGACGAGCAGTTAGTTCTTTGTCGAAACGCGTCCAACAAACACAGCACAATAATTCTATGGACTCCGACGAAATTCACAAATATTACCAAAAAATTAGTATGAACGTATTCCGGCCGTTCAAGACGAAAAACCACGGCTGCGACTGCAACGCACGAAAAACAGAAGAACACTGACGCCTGACGGAAGCTTTTTAGAAGCCGGACCTACGTGGCCCCTACACTCACCGTAATTTGGAATACAGCAAAGACTTCGGCCCCAGTGAGCCCATCAGCGCGTCGGAGCGAGTCACGTGACATATTATAGTCCAAGCGTCCCTGTCCCACGGAGAACGGTCACGTGTTACACACCACCCCTCTGATTTGCTAGAAGCGGCCTTCGCACTCGCTCACAGCCACACGAAGACACAAAAGAAGGTGTGGAGGCTTATCAGAAGACGAGGTCAAAGAGGGGGGGGGGGAAAGCAGCTAATCTCCCTCTGCGGCTTTGTATAAGCCACCTGGGCTGCCCAAGGAGGGTCGCAAAATGGGACACGTCAGGACTTGCTTCACGCAGTGGCGTGCGTGCTCTGATGCCGACCGCGAAATCACGAAATAAATAACACAAAACAAATTCGAACGCATGAAACAAGAGATGCAATTTCACCCGTACGAAAAAAAGAAAAAAAAAAGGAAAAAAAAAGCGTCGGGAGGCTAGATATTTTGGTGTCAACTAAGGATCGCGTACTATAGCCGGGGTGTCATAAATTCGGCACTTTCGATTGTCTTGCGGAATTGTTTCGTTAGAACTACACACAAAAATAAAATCTCAGTGAAGGTGCTATAAGTAGTGCGAGGGCCAGTCAGGTGAGTTTGTAATACACGAAATGAGGGCGCCACGGCCCATAAATTGTTCAGTGGTTCAGCGCAGGAGGTCTCTCTCTGGTTAAAAGTAAGCAGATTCCGTTTTGCTTCATCTTGTTTTTCTTTTCTTTATTAACGTCGGATTTTAGGCGGTTAAGAAATAGACATACCTCGCCGGCATAGGCCATTCATGCGGGAATCTTGACGCTCAACCAAAAACGGCATCGCCTACGGTATGTCAGGATGGCGTCGCCGCGACCCATCCTTTTTTTCACAGATATTGGCTGGACCAAAATGGTAACGGCGCAATTTTTCATATTTGATCCTATATCGGCGCAATGCTGTGTGCTGTTTGGGTTGTATATTGACACGTCTTCGTTCATCTTTTGCGAGTGGAGATGTTTTGTTTTTAAGTCGAAGTTGAACTGATGAAACTGACGCACACGCGACACGTAATTTTCGGCTCCTCTCGGACGAAGAGTTCGATCGGAGTTGCAAAAACTATACTCCATCACTTCCTAACCATACGCGACTTCGTGTAGCGATTAATTATACTGGATGTTTATACCGCCGTACATCAGCAACAGTTTCAGCAAAGCAATAAGCATTAACGGATATGAAATCATGGGTGTATTAGACTGGCATCACCATAACGCCCCTTTCACACCGTGTTAATACAGGGCGTATAATTCGCCCATACACCCTTTTTACACGATTTCAGACGCCATCGCAATAAGCGAGGTCGTAAAAAGGGTGTGGAAGGGATGAAAAGCATCAGCACACCCTTTTTACACCCACCGATATTCAAATATCGTGTAAATGAAGTGTAAGAAGGGTGTTTTTCCTAACTTACACCCTTTTTACACGATTATGGGTGTTATAATGTTTAGTGTGTAGCACCAAATGCTAGCAGGAGGACGGCTCGACGCGGACGCAATGCTCTTTATACGTGAATATGTTCTCGTTACGCGAATTCGCGCCTAATCGTGACACGGGCGCGCTATGCGCCTGATGTCTACGCGCGTTCCAGTGCGAATTCGGAAAGCGATGGAGGTGTCGTTCTATCACCATCAAAGTACTCGGGCCCCTCAGAATGACTGACACCTTCAGTAAATGTACCGCAGTAGGTTGGAGTTGCGCATCTCACGACATAATGCTACAGCGTATATTGTAGCATTATGTCGGCATGCAGTCCTGGGCGTTCATTCTTACCGAAAAACGAGTTCACATAGCCGAGGTGAAAGTATTAGTTGCTAACATTTCGTGCTACGGTGCAGCGGCAAACTCCAAGAATCGTTATGGGTCGTACTCGTAGGGGCGACTTCGGCAGCGGCGCGTATGCGGTGGCATCATCTCGGCGTGCAGTCCTGGGCGTTCATCTTACCCAAGAACGAGTTCACATCGCTAAGTTGAAAGCATTCGAGTCATCTAGGCACGCGCGTGAAACGAAGTGTTTACAGCGGCGCAGTGTAACGCGCGTCTCACCCACCAGCGTAGCGGCGGACGCCATCTTGACGAGACGAAAACGCGCCCAAATGCGTCCAAACGGCGCGGAAGTGACGTCATGTCACGTGACATTTTGAAAACCAATGAAATGGCCGCTTTTGCGTCGCGCCGAGGGGGCGTGGTCAGGCACTGTACGGGATATGGTTTGCTAATACGCGGCCGGGCCCCATGAGCCTCCACCCTGGCTGCGTGCCTGCCTCCCGTTTATTTTGTCACTCACCGCGCCCCCTCGATTATTTCAGCTTGTAATGTAAAACTCGGGCGAAACAAAACTTATATATAAATATATTATTAGTTCATTCGATTAAACTTGCGTGGCGCACGCACAGTTTACGTTATGAAGTGCAGTGGGTCGCGTTGCTGCAACATTAGTGAGACTGTTTTGTTTTTCGCTGCGTGGCGCCATCTATATGAAGCGCCCGAAATCTTCCTGAAGCGGGTATATAAACAGGTCGCCCCCCCCCCCCCCCCCCCCCCCCAATCGACTCTCGTTTCTGCACCTGCTTACCTTACACCCTTACAGAAAGCATGAGAACAGTAGGGCGTGTCGTTCGAATGTCTGACCTGAAGAAGCTTCCGACGTGATTTGACTGCGCGCGCGTGCTCGACGTGCAGGAGACGCCCAAGCCTACCGAGGGTGTTGTGCGCCGAGAGACGGAGGGAGAGGACTTGACGCCAGAACGACCGAGCTCAGATTGGAACAAGGAGGGTATAGTGGGCAGGAGCTGGCGTCCGTATTCGTCATACATGGAGCCCTCGGAAGTAGGTATTGCCACAAAATGTCCCCTCAGTCGCTCGGCCTATGAGGCGATCATTTTCCCGCGTATTTGTTTTAGAGCGCAGCTCTCAGGCGCCCATTTCCGGCGTCAACCGGAAACGGGTGCCTGAGAGCTGCACTCTAAACGCACTCGAAACGGGCGCCTGAGAGCTGCGCTGCGCTTTTCAGGCGCCGTTGGCGGGTGGCGCCGTCGGCGTAACCGTGAGGCCACGTGACCCCCGTGAGGAGGTCACGTGATCCCGGTGACGTCACATGACCCCGTGAAGTCACGGGACCCCCGGTGACGTCACGTAACCCCCGTGAGGTCACGTGATCCCGGTGACGTCCCCTGTCCCCCGGGAGGTCACATGACCCCGTTGACGTCACGTGACCCCGTGAGTTCACGAGGGTCACGTGGCCTCACGGTTACGCCGACGCCGCTTGGAGGGAGGAGTAGCAGGCAGGATAAGGAGGTGAGGAGGAGGGAGGAGGGGTATACGCTCCCCTCAGTACCCTTCCCTCCTCCTCCTCCTCCTCCTCAAGAGCTGCGCTCTAATTCGGTGCTACAGGGAGTTGTAAGCGGCTGTAATTTTTTTCTAGAAAGTTCCCCATCTTTTACCGCAGTATCGGGTAATTTTCATTGCGATCAGGAGACTCAGGTGATGAACGTCGCCACGAAAATATAGGGCAAACAACCGCGTTTCTATGACAGTGCCGTGGCAAGAATGTTGTTCGCCCCATATTCCCATGGCGGCTTCCACTGAATCGGTGTCGAATAGGTGAGATTTGGAGCCCAAGACTTCCCTGACTAGCGGGAAGTCGGCGTGTAGCTTACGCTCTCGACACTGCGCCGGGTGCGTCGTCTAGAGTGAGTCAGTAGCGCGACTTCGGAAATCAAGCGTGTCAGTCATCGTATGCACTAACGCTGAGAATAGCACCGCGTGTTAAGAAAGCCGTAGCAGCCGTGCTTCCAGTGGGGTTCGTTTCCCTCTGCGGAGAATGCGTGTTCGCATCGAAACTTGTTTTGGTGCGCCGATCCTATAGACCTGTTGCTCTCGGGCAGGGGGCGCGAGCGCGTCAGCAAGACGCGACCATGTTATGCTGACAGCACTATCCAGGTGGTGCTGTATCGTTCGATTTTACACGTGCCACGTTCGAATGGAAGCATCTGTCAGCATCTGTAGACGCGCGATAACAAAAAGTGTAAAAAAAATTAAATAAAAACGAATTATGCAGCTCGCGGCCTCGGCGGCCCAGTTAGCTTTATTATTTCATTGCGTTCTTTCATAGCTTCCTTGAGCCCGTGTGTTTCAATTTACATGATAGCGAAGCCGAAGCTACTTGCAAAGACATGTTCCCCTGAGCGATGCTGGCACTGCACGAGCGCGCGTGCTTGGAAGGGACACTGCAAGCTCGGAGCTGAACGGAGTATAAAAAAAAAAAACTGTAGTGGGGGGAAGCGTGATGACGCACGTTCGAAACGCGAGCCAAATATTCTATTGTGCTCGCCTCGAGCGCTGCTCAAAACTTGAGAGCTACGGGCCTATCGAAAGCCAACCGCGACAGCGGGCAGACGAAGCAGACCGCAGGCACGAAGCAGACGACCGAGCAGACGATGAGAGCTTGAATGAGCGTGGCGTCGGTGCGCACGGCAGTCTGGGTTCTTTTTTCGACGGCGCGCCGACCGTGACGTCATGCCTGTGGTATCCTTGGGTTGCAATGAGGTAGACCTAAAGCCAGATGCTTTTGCGCACTCGTAGAGCTCGTTTGAACGCGGAACGGCGGCGTTTGGCTCTCGCATTCGAACGCATTCGACGATTGCAGTGGAGAGAGGCAGGCAGCTTTAGGTCTACCCACCAATCAATCGAACGCGCCGTTCTTACGTCCCCCCCCCCCCCCCCCCCTCTCATCTCCCCTTCTCCTTCAAGTTGTCGGCGTATAGTCATGTTCAGAAAGAAGACGACGATAACAGCTGCCAGTGCTGCCGTCTGCGTCTTGGAGAAAGTGGCCACCGTAGAAAAGGCTGCATCGGGAATGGCAAATCTAACAAAAGTGCTCGAAAAATACGAAAAAAAAAAAAAAACTCATCTGCGTTTGATTATGGACGGCCTGTTAAAAAAAATCGACGACCCCGAAAATCGGAGTGAACGCAATAATCTAGTAATTTGGGGATTAGGAGAGGCGCCTAATGAAACTGATCAAAAACTGAGAGTTGAAGTGGTTGAACGCATATTTTAGAATAAAGCTGGTATTTCAGCTACCAGCGTCGAACGCATACGCAGAATGGGAAAGTTTACCAAGGACAGGCCAGGGCCTGTCATACTAAACCATGGAAATTTTAAAGAAAAGAAAGAAATATTACGCAATGCTGGAAAGCTGAAAGGTACAGAGCGCGACACTGTTAGCGCGAACAAGCGACTGCCGGTTTTTCCAGTTTGTCTCTTCGAAACCAAGGGATGTCATCAAAATTATTATTAATACGAAAAGAGCTCATTTAGTTCTATAATATAAGTGATAAAATGCCGTGCTCGCTAACACTATTTAGAAGTAAAATGCGAAAAGGCGCCGACGTCGTGTTCGCGCTAATAGTGTCGCGATGTGTACGCATATTTTGATTAAGGAAGACTTGTCCAGAAATGTTAAACTAAAAAGACAAAAATAAATAAATAAAAGCTTTGGCACAGCTCCGCAGAAGAGAGGAACAATGGCAAAAAAGTTGCATTGGTTTTTGATACTCAAAAGATATAAAGTGCGATCTACGCTTGGAACGAAGCTACGGGTCAGCGTTTTAGAGTGAGCGAGCAGGCCTCAATGAGTGTAGGAGAGGCTCGCATTGCTGCGCAGGAATAACATGAGCGCATTGATAAGTTTCGCCTATTGAATTTTAACGGACTTAGCATCGTTAACAAGAGCACTGATTTGGAACGCGTTCTGATGGAGCTCCAACCTGATGTTGTAGTGGTGACAGAAACGTTGCTTCAGTCCGCTATTGCTGATTCCAAAATTTGCCCGCCTGGAAATAACGTGATTAGGAATGGTCGGAGCAGTCGAGGGGGTAGTGTGGCCATCTTCATTGATGAAAGATTAAAGTACTTCACGACACAGAGTCCGCCTGAGATAGAAACCGCGTGGTGCAAGATAATCCTAGGGTCCCAAGAATGTGTTTGTAGCTGCTGTCTACCGCCCGCCACGGACAGGTCCTGCTTTTGTTAACAAACGAGATGATCTTCTACATTAGTTGCACGTACAGCACAAAAAAAAAGTTGTAACAGCTGGGGATTTTTATGTAACGGACGCAACGTGGAATGAAATATTGCCTGAAACACGCTAACGTGAAACTGCCGTTGAAATACTAAATTTGTGTTTTCCCCACAGACTAAAGCAGATCGTTCGAGAATATACACGTATTCGAGGCAGTAGCAAGTCAGTTGTTGAACTTTTTTTTTTTTTTTTAAGTGAAGGGATTGAATCATGGTTTTGTGAAGTTGAACTGTTGCCCGGTTTTTGATATCACCTTATAGTTAACATGACCATGACCTTGACGCCGCTTAGAAAAGCGCCCAGGCTTGTTTCATCCTAAGAGACTTCAGCATGGCTGATGACACGGCTATACTCGAATAGTTAGACTACCATTATGGATCGTTTGAGGAGCTTAGTCATGACGAGTCAGTAAGTTTTAATCAGATCTGATCAGAAATTATATCTCTAATTCATAAATGTAGAGACAATTGTGTGAAATTGAAATAAAAACGTAAGCGAGTGCATTATCCCTGGGTAACGAGAGAAGTTATTCACCTAAACGTAAAGTAGGATGGCGCCTGTAAAGGTATCGTCGGACACCAAGTTTGGCATTATTGAATAACATCTTGGTTTTGAGCAGGGAACTGAAATCTTTGTTAAAGGAATCAAAGTACAAGTTTTACAACGTCACAGTGCAAACATTTTCCCGTGAATCGACTCAAATAAATTGGAGGCATTTCAGACCAACTAGGAAACAGGCGAAGAGTCAAATACGGAACAGTGTATTATAAACGGCAAGTCAGATATTGCAACACATTTGACCAAATATTTTGCAAGCGCTTCCACTAAAGATGATTAACAGTCAGTAGAGTTTGGAATATCTGCTGAAACTGCAGTGGCTGATGGCGACCTGCGAATGTGAGTTGAGAGAATGTTGTATTTGTTGCTTGATCTAAGAATATCGAAATGTATGGGCCCCCAGGCGGAATTCTAAATTAGTTGTAAAACGAAATACAGAATGAATGGCAATGTATTTACTACTAATTTATGAGAAGTCACTTTTGACTAGTACAGTACCGTATGGGCGGGAACTCAGCAAGACATTACCGATACTGAAAAGAGGGAACGCTAAGTCAGTGTGCAATTCTAGGCCCATCTCATTAACATCAACATCGTGCGAAATTCTAGAGCATATTGTACCTGAACACGACCGGCAGTTTCTATCACCAAATAACGACCTCAGCCAGTACCAACACGGCTTCCGTAAGGGGCTGTCAACGGTCACGCAGGTAGTAGAATACATACATGGCGTTTCAGAGATAGTGAATCACAAGGAATAAATAGGCACAATATTTTTAGACTTTAAGAAGGCATTCGACAAGGTTAACCATAAAAAAAACTAATTGTATCTTGGGAGATAATAAAATTGTTTGATGGACTGAGGCCTTTCTTACTCATCGTTGTTAGTTTGTCAGTATTGAATGATCAAGTTCTGACGAATGTAACGTAACCTCTGGAGTCCCACAGGGTTCAGTTTAGGAACCTTTGCTGTTCTTGACTTTTGTTAATGATCTCATTGAAGACTCCCCTACTGAAGCCACATTATTTGCGGACGATTGCGCTATCTTCGATAATACTAAATTTACTAAGGATAACAATATACTAAGCGAATATTTTTTTCTAAAATAAACGAAGGGTGTGTTAAGTGTCAAATGACATTAAACCTGAATAAGACAGTATGCATGACGATCTCTCGCTAACGACGGCCGCTAAAGTATTGATATACGCTGCTGGTAAAAATACTGAGCCGAGGGCCTGAGTACAGATATCTCAGTTTTACTACAGCTTCAAATATAAGTTGGACCCCGCACGCTAACAACATAGTCGTAAACGCTAAGGAAGACTCGGTTACAATAGGCGCTCTCTTAAACTTCCTTCATCAGAAACAGAAATCACGGTATGCAGGATATTAATACGAACTTTACTAGAATACCCGTGTTAAGTCTGGGACCCACATACTAAATATCTATTTTCAAAGTTGGAGGAGGTGCAACAGCGTGCGTTACGTTTTAGCTACTCTTGTTATGGTGCAACAGCGTGCGTTACGTTTTAGCTACTCTTTATGGTAGAGCGAACATGCCCCTCCTTAACGTAAGAAGGAATAATAAACGTCTTAATCTTTTTGACAACATAATCACCGGCGTAGACTTTCCATTTTCCCTAGGGGGGGGGGGGGGGGGGGGGCAGGCTGAGAAGTTCTTCGGGGGGGGGGGGGGGGGGGGGGGGTTGTGCAATTTATTTTACACCGGCAGTTATCAGTACTTTATTTTAGGGGGTACATTTTACAGCGTATGCATATCGCCATGTGTCCGTCGCTGTGTGCGTTATTTTGTTTACATGCCACTACTAGAAGCTCGTTACATGGCACGTAAACAGCGTGTCTCGGTAAGAATCATAGCCCGAGGGGTACTCTGTCCCCCCCCCCCCCCTCCCCCCCGGATCTCACCAGGGGGAGCACGAGCCCCGATGTCCCCCCCCCCCCCCCCCCCCCCGCGTAGTCTACGCCTAAGAACATAATACATAACCTCGTTCTTCTAAATACACCACAGTATATGAATGACAGCATGTCCCGTATCACCCTGCAATAAGCATACTATAGTCAGTGACAGGCCAAGAATGAAGTGGAAGCTCCTCCCACCTCTTTCCACTTTAGCGGAGCGAATGCTGGAGAGAAGGCTACTTCCCCCCCAACGTTCACTTTGTCGAAGGGGAAAGAGGTGGGAGGAGCTTCCACTTCGTTTTTGACCTGTCATTGACTATAGATATGTGGAAGTGCGAAAGTTTTCTAAGGATTGTTTTAGGTACTATTTAGTTTTCTTGCAAACAGGCATATGTCGTGACTGCAAGAAGTCGCGATAGATTTAGTGCCCTTAATTCAGACATTTCTGCCAGCAGTACCTGATTGAATCACTGCTGGATTGTGTCTTTGTATAGACCCTTTTCGGAATTAAGTGCCATCTGGTGACTCAAATGGCAGTTTATCTTTTACTATACTAATGGCGGCAATGACTCTGTGGTCTGCAGTATTTTATGGGGCACCGTCACTTTTAAAGGTCAACGGTGAACGAGAATGTGCACTTCACTACAATTATTTTTCAATCTCCTTTAGTGTCGATGGCGAAACAAATGCATTCAGTTGGAACAAAGCGCCAACCCACATAGACGCCTTGAGTGAGTTCTATACATGAAAGGCTTTGAAGCCGAGTGAATGCTATTAACAAATTGACTGGGACCGAATTAGAAATTAACGCTTACGCAGCTCTTGCGTTGAATTCCTGCTTCACGCCGCGCTAACATCTAGAATGTACAGGCCTCGAATCATCTGCTTAGGAGCATCTTCAACTTCTTCATCCATCAGTAAACCGAGGGCCGCCATTAGTATAGCACATATGCCGTTTTCAGATGATGATGATAGTGATCAAAGTGGCCAGACTGAATTCCGGAAAGGGTCTATTGATGTGTGCATTTTGTGCGCGTGAATCTATGTGATTGTGTAATACCACTCCTATGTTGGTCCTGCCTAGGACCGACAGTATTACAAACAAAAATAAATAAATGAATCTCACACCGGCCTTGTATACCTTTTATTAATCAGGGGACGGTTTTAGGGAACCCTCATGAATCCATGGAACCGGACACTTATTTTGCCCAAGTGTCTCAAGTTGTGTTTCGCTTATGGACAGGAGGTCCAACGGGTTAAAGACCGACAACCATTTCGCGCTTTCCACTTTTCTCCCGCTTCCTCCTCTCCCCTCTTCTACCCCGTTTACCGTCGCCTAAGAGTTTCCTCCTCCCCCATGGTGAGGAGTACCTTCTGCCTTGCAGAATCTTGAGACTGGTCGTCGGTCCTTAAGAAGTCCTACGAGTCAAGTGGTCCAATAGCCACGTGACAGCCGAGTCAAGAGGTTCAATTCTAGTCAAGAGGTCCAGTTTGAGTAACAGGTCGAAACGCGTCAAGAGGTCCAACGCGTCAAGAGGTCCAACGAGTCAAGAGGTCCAATTTGAGTCAGGAGGTCCAACGCGTCAAGTGGTCCAACGCGTCAAGAGGTCCAACGAGCCTTACTTATTTTTTTATCTTCTCTGTTTATGGTGCAATCATGCGTAGTGTACGCGGGAATGTAAATACGTAACTTCCGGAGACTTGAGATTGCACGTGCTCTGTTTTAAATTTAGTGTGCAATGCTACGAAAACAGTAAATGGTTGTATTGAAATTAACAACGTGGAAATAAATACCTTATTATTTACCCCTTAGCCGTTCTTAAGAACCTTTCCAGCTTACCATGAACACTTGCTGAAACCAATAAAAAGTTTTAGCAATATGTTGTCGTATAAGTCATGTGGGGTTATATGGCTATTACTTGCTACTCGCAAGTGCTATGGCTATTACTTGCTCGAGGGATTACATTATGTAATCCCTCGACCATGTAAGTGGTGCGGCGACCCTGTGCCCTAGATTGCCCCCACCCCCGAAACGTCCTTCACTACAAGGCTTGAGAACCAAAACTTATCTACGTAAATCGCAAAGTGCTGTAGCCGCGCAACATCTAGTGGAGCCAGCGGCGATCGCGCTGCGATCCGATCCATCGTGAATTCCAGGCGAAAGTTGTCTGGGATTAACGTCATGTGGCGCGCACCCTCCGCAGCCACTCGTTGACCAGAGTGTTTCTGTTGCAGAAGCCCCTGAGGCCAAGCTAATCACTCTCGGTGCTGATTGCTTTTGCAAAATGAAAAGCACAAACCCTGACTTGAAAAAAATAAAGACATGCACAGATTAGTTCTCGGTTATGTTTAAATATAAAGGTGCTACATTTTAAATGTAACGGTAGTTTTCACTTTTTAAGCAATATTTGAAAAGCGATCTAGTGCGCTAGTATCACCAATCAACGGTCGGTAGGAAGCGCGATAAATATGACGGAAACAATGGAAACATGCCACAACGTTCGAGTAGGAGGTACAGTTCATGTATTTACATACAAAGTGTCTAATTTCAAATATTGACCAGAATGAAGCAGGTACTAGGCACTCAAAAAATGACTGAGGTGGCCACCGGACGGGGCACCGGTCCCTTACAGTCCACACATAAAAAATAACATGAAAATGCCTTCCATCTAACAAAATATTACAGCATGATAAGAACTTTTACAGAATTGTGACACACATACATAACACAAACGCAATAATAAAAGCCATGTATATAAAAATATAAATGCGTACTGAATGAAAAAAAAAAAAGAAAATCACACGAGAATGCAGACTTTAATCAACATAAAGAGAAAGAAAAGTGGTCTAAGAAACACGGATATAAGAAACCTCATTATCGCTCACTTTATGGAAACTGAACAGTATATATCCAACAAAATATAACTAGGCGAGTCATGCACATCAAATAAAACAAGGACTAACTGTGACAAAAAAACAAACGAAAAACGTCTCATACTACGCTTTATTGTGATTAGGAAGCTTACACAAATTTTATATCACTTCCTATAGCAGTGCTCTACATTCTTTTTTAAATAAAGGGAACGATTTTGCAAAGTTCATAGAGGGCATGTTAATTAATAGACTAATTGTTTGACAGTGTGTACTCTGCCCTCTGTAATTTGTTCTTGTATAGGGTTTCCTTCTTTTAACACGACGGAACGGGTACGCTTCTTCTGTTGCGACTGGGGTGGCGTTTAACCTTCTCTGATAAATTAATTGAAATAATTTGAAGTAGTATACTTGATTTGCCTTGAAGATCTTGTATTTAATAACAAGTGGTTCCTTCCGCAGTTCTCTTATTCTCCCCCCCTAGTTGTCAAAGATGTGTGGCACCTTTTTTTTGTAAGATTAGTAATTTAGAGTAATCAAAAACTGTAGTTGTGCCCCATAAAATAATTCCATAACACATATTGAAAAAAATTAGGAGTAATACAATGTTTCTACTAACCTCCTCGGCACAAGGCTTGCCACTCTATACACCGACACGCGGGCTTGACGTCACGGAGCTGCGGCGGCGCTGCGATCGCGCCGGAGCCGGGGGGTGTGGGCAAAAGCGCGCACGTTTCGCATGGGCGTCATAGCATTTCAGCATTGCGCGAAGCTGTGTTGCCGTTAATTTCACCGAAATGTACAAGAAAAGCAGCGGAGTGAGTTTCCACAAGTTCCCGGCAGACTATGAAAGCCATAGAAGGTTGATAATATCCGTGGATCGAAAAGAATGGTCGCCTCGCGCGAACGGCCGTTTGTGCGGCAAACACTTTCTTGGAGGCAAGTGCGGCTTCCATTTCAATCTCCGTCCCGAGGCTTGCTTATGTGCAGGGAAACCGTTGTCTGATCGAGACCACCCGGATTTTGTTCCCACGGTGTTCGCGCACAACGCACCGGCCAAGCGCTCGTCGGAGGCTCGCTACGCCCGTGCTACCGAGCAGAAGGGGATCGGCGACAGAACGGCAGTGTTGTAGGCGTTACCAAAAAAAAAAAAAAAAAGTAACGAAATACGTTACTCGTTACTTGCAAATAAAAGGTACGCGTTCTGAGCTCCGTTATCTAAAAAAAAAAAAAAAGCGAACGCGTTACCGCTACCGATAACAAGTAAGGCACGTTACTTCTGCGTTACTTTTTTAAATTATGATTTAACACATTTTACGGTTTTGACGATACACGTAATATATCAAGCAGAAACTGAACATAATTATTTAATCTCTTTTTACGGTTTCACCTAAATACTTACGAAAAAAAAAAAAAAAACGCAAAGAAAAACATGGGTTGACGCCTAAAACACGGAAACAATTGAAGTGTAATTTCTTTAAGACTTTGGAAGTAGTAATGACTAACGTAACTGCGTTACTTGAAATAGTAACATAAGTACGTTACCCGTTACTGTGTCAAAAACGTAACGAGTAGGTTACTACGTTACTGAAAAAAGTAACGCATTTCTGGTAACGCCGTTACTTGTAACTTAATTGTTACCGCCAAGACTGCAGAACGGACAAACTTTACTGGTTGTAATGCCTTGTGGTCATGAGGGTATGAAAAATATAATACCTTGACTTGAAGACGCTCTGTGTATTTAATCAATTAATGAATACACACACTTCCGCAGACCCCCAGTCTGCTGATCCCGCCGGCAGTGCGGGAACCGACTCGATGTAATCGTAGGCCTCGAGAGACTTGTACGCCTGCACCGTGTCGGCCGTGAACTGGCTTGGCGAAGAAACTAAATAAACGAAGACATGAGCCGCCGACTTCCGTGGCAGCAACTTTACGTCGGAAGTCCAGCAGCTAGGCCTTGTTTACGGCGTACGGATCCTCGTAGGCAACGCCGTCCAAGCACAGTTTGTTTCGATACCGCTACCGTTCAGGCTCGGGCAACGAGCTCAAATAGTCGGGCATAGCATACGACATACGTTATGAGGAAACACGACACACAAATAAAGATACAAGCGTCCCTACAACGTCAACAACGAGCGCACGCCATAGAACTCAATGGCGAAAACACGGAGAGCCGAGCTGCTTTTGCCCACATAGCTACCGCGCATGCGCGGCCTTCCGGCCGTGTTGGTAAACAGAGCCGCTCCGCGTGTCGGTCTATAAATACAGCCAAGAACTCGTGATAATTCTGAGTTTAGTTTGCTTATGTGTGCATTACATTTTAGCTCATGGTTAAACCACACAGCCAGAAATTTTTGCTCGGCTAGTTGTTCTATTAAAGCACCTTCAAACGTAATCTTAGGGGAGTTTGTAAGACGTTTTGCTGATGGTTTAAATATCACATATTTTGTTTTGCTTGTGCTTTATTGTAACCCATTGGAACTAAGCCATTTTGAAAGCCTTACAAGATAGGCGTCTGCCCTTTAATCACAGAATTCCGAAGCTGCATCAAAAAAAAAAAAAGAAAAAAATATATGTATATATATATATATATATATATATTAGTGTCATCTGCATACATTATTAACTCTGGGGAACCAGAAATGCTTACGACACCATTTATATAAACTAGGAAAAGTAAAAGGTCTAATATGGAACCCTGCGGGACGCCATTGCCCTTTGGGACTGTCAACCAAAATATGTCTACACCTTTATTATCCGTCACAACGACAGAGGTCGAATTCATTGCACCAGAGATAACTAGATTACTGATACCTCGCCGTGACGCCAGCGCTGTTTAAACTTTTATGTTTATAGAAAATTCCCTTTTATTTTTAACCATTTTCAAGTTTTCTTCTTGGATAACCTTTGGGGAGCAGTGTTATAGTTTGTGCCATTCTATGTTTTTCTTCAATGAAAGAAGTTCATGTTTCCATCCCCATTCCTCGACGTTTAATCCTTTCAAGTATTCGTATATATTCGCCAACACGCTCGTTTTCAATTATTACTGCCAACGTTTTTCGATCCATGTTTCGTCCAAGCCCCAACTGAGTTTCTTCGGTCTTCAACCCAGTATCCTTTCTAGAAGCTGCCATCTTCATTTCAGAGATGGCCCAACTTCGCCTCCGACTACAATCGCTGGGCCTCTACTTTCGCAAGGACTTGTCTCATCCCTGTGTAGAGCTGGCATCTGGGTTCCGTTGCAAGAACTCGGCTTCATGCTACCGAGTAATGTATACCTTACGAAAAAAGGAATGTCTCATGAACTTCACGTGTTGGAAAGAATGCTTCCCTCTCAAATGGAAAAAAAAATATGCGGGCGAGGATTCAGCGCCCGAGAGTAGAGGTTACTCAAGGATGCAGTTGCCAGTCTTCTTCAAACATCGTGGAAGAAACTGCTCAGGGAAGTGAACACCTCGTGTCTACAGGTAAATACCACCAAGTGTGAGCTTCCCGTGATACTATCTGAGAAAAAACTCACCGCTGCCACAGTGGATCTGCTGTCGAGGGGACCAAAGTTTGCTCCGGATCTTTCTTCGTTAAAGGTGGACCAGCTAGCCTCTGTGAATAAAGTCCCGTCGTCTATTCCCGAACATCAACGGCAAGATTTTCTGGGCTCCGCAATGCGCGAGGCGTCTCACCATCCACCCCCTCGGCCAACCAGGTTTCCACTACGTGCGGCTGTGGAAGAACTTCGCCAAGAACACCTTAGGTAACTTGAAGCGGACAAAAGGGGTGTTTCCGTCATTTTGGAGGAAAGTGTTTTTAATGAAAAGGTTCATGTTGCCCTGTCGAAGAATATAGAGCCCCTAAAACCAGGCATTCGGGAAAGCTGCGTTCGAGCGCAAAGGAACTTTGTTCCTTCCTGAATCTGATTAAGGGGATCCTGAAAAGAAAAATAAAAGTTTTTTTAAACAATCTGGTTGGAACACGCGTGTTAAAAGAAGAAAAAAAATTTACTCGAAAAAAGATATTTAGATTAATATTGAACGGCGAGATATTTATTTGAAATTCTGCGCGCAAAGTCCATGACGTCACGGAATGGTCATTCGCTCAACGAGATGGTAATTGGCTCTTTCCACTCCAACGTGAAAGCGAAACCGGTTCACCTCTCCTCCACCCGCCCGAAATGCCGAGAGTGAAAACAAGGGGAAAGGATGTGACTACCGACTAAATCGCGTCTCGCGCCGTCAATATTGCTCTAATATTTTTTTTTGTTTATCGTGCAAAATTAATCTTTTTTGACACGCGTGTACTAACCAGACTGTTTTATATTTTTTTCTTTTCAGGGGCCTTTTAAGAACGTCATTGGTAGTCCTGCAAACAGTATTTGTCAGTGTTCTTCGCTGCAAAGACTCATAAGAATGGAGTCCCCTTCAGGATCATAATTTCAGAAATTGACTGTTGGAAAAAACCTTTGGGTTGTTATCTACAAAAACATTTGTCTAATGTCAGCCTCCCTCAGCCTTTCATTGTCCAAAACTTCTTTTGAATTAATCTCCCACTTTAATTTGCTTCATTTTCGTTTCATTCCGCACTCAATTATGTCTTTCGACATTGAAGATATGTACTACAGCCTAGAATCAAAACTCATCTTAGGTTCTGTGATTATTGCGATCCATGAACACGGAAATACCGCCTTTCACAATTCCTTTGGTGTTTCGGTTGAGGGCTTCGACGACCTGATAAATATTTATCTTTAAACCTCTTTAGTAGAATACAAAGATAAGATTTACATACAAAAGAAGGGAGTTTGTATAGGCTTTTGCCTTGCACCTGTCCTTAGTGAAATATTTCTCCTTTTGGTTGACAGGGCTTTCAGCGGTCAGCTGGACAAGTCCTTTCTGGATTGCCTGGTTTTAGGTATGTCGACGATTACTTGGTCATTTATCAAGACGCTGCGTCCGCTGACACCATCTTTGAAGTTTTCAAAGACTGTGCAACGGGACTAACTTTTACACGTCAAACCCTTAAAGGGAACGGTTACTATCCATAGAATTACGGTTACATTCTCATTTCTCAGGTCTTTGTTGGGCCTTCTAGCAGAAATCGGAGAAGCCAGTACTCCCTTTCACCAGTGATCACTCAGTTAAGCACTGGTAAAGTCAATTCAGTTAAGCATGGCATAGTGAGGTCAGTTTTGAAGTCCTCATTATCCAAGTCGTGTACGCCTTTCTCCGAAAGTTGCCTCAAGTTGCAGCATTAGAGGTTGGAAAAAGCAGGCTTTCCTGCGGACCTAATTCGTTCCACCCTTGAGAGATTCATTCTCAGACCAGAACTTCTGCAAGCTGTGCTAAAAAGAAAGGTCGTTTTGCTGTGATTTCCCATATGCGTCCATCTCTGAAGTCGATAGGTCTAGCGTGTCCAGTCCTAGGCCATGGCGAACGATGAAGTGATGAAATTTACACGCCATGCTCCGCCAGGATAATTTGTTTCCGCAAGCTCTTAAAAGACCAAAGGCTTCGAAATATCAAGGAAGCTATTCTTACAAGACTTGAACAAAATAAAACAATTACTGCACCTTTTGGAAATGACGCCACGGAAAAAAAAGAACAAATAAACAACAACAAAAAAAGTATCTTCAGTTATCCTTATATCAGACTGATGAATACTTCTTTAGCATGATTGTATAAATGAAAATAGCAAATAACTATGGGCATATATTTCGTATGTGACGCCACGGACGTCAAAGTAGTTTTACGATTATTTTGAACCTGGGCGTCGAAGTAGTCACTACCGAAACGAAAAAGACATCTCAAGTCGTAGAACGTTAAGACCTTTCCGGCGACGTCTTCGATATTCACGTGGGATAGCAACACGGGAGGTGCAGGTTTACGACTTTGTAGTCGGGGGTAGAAAAGTAAAGGCACACAGCCCTGCAGAGCTACAGGTCCCAAACAAACCATTGTTGCTATCAGCTTCACAGTTTATAACAACAAAAATGGCGAACAAAGTTCCGTAAGTGTGAACACACTGTCGCTTGCATCACCGCTGAAAAAAAGAATATTTGAAGCACCTACAAGCAAATTGAATACCGGTGTTCACAAACCCAGTGTCCAGCATGCGATATCCACAGCCCAGCACGCGCGTATCTGTCGATTCAGAAACCAAATCTAATCATGGGCCACACGCACAAACACTGATTACGTAACCAGTCAGAAACGACCGCTGTGTACCAAAGCCGTGTTCATCACATCTCCCATGCCGCGTTGAAATCTTCACAGGTAAATTTTTTGCTCTTTTTCCGCCATTTTTCTTAGTTGCTATGTTGTTTAGCATCCCTGTCTCTAGTCCATGTTTTGTTTCTTCTTCGCCTGTACTTATTTCAAAGCCCTCAGTCACAAGACATAAACGAGTCGTTAGGTACAAAGCGTCAAGATATCTAAGATTGGACCTGTTGACTCATTGGACCTCTTGACACATGCAGGCACGAGTCAAGAGATTCAGTATGGGTCAAAAAAGTGCAACGCATCAAGAGGTACAACGAGTCAAGTGGTCCAATATTGGACACCTTGACGCGTTAAACCTCTCAACTCGGAATCGTTGTTCTAGGCAGCTTTCGTTAGATTGTGTTCTAGGCAACTTTCGTTAGGTTCTGTTTTATGCAATTTTTGTTAGATTGTGTTCTAGGCAACTTTTGTTGGATTTTCGTACCTTTAATAACAGAATGAGTAAGCCACCACTTAGGGGGATGGGGCCTCTCTATTTACCTTATACCTTACCCTCATAAACTTCTATAATAATAAAACAACTTTTTATATAAAAACGTTAATGACTTCAAAGTGCACGAACGAACTAAAAAAGGAATATTGCTGAATTTTCTTTTCAAAGAATTTTGCAGCAAAGCTGTATATGACTCGTAAATCGTTTTTTTTTTTTGTGTCAGTCGGCAGAAAGCTATTGCGCGCGTCTTATTAGATAGTTTTAGTAGATCGTTTCTCACTCCGATAACGATACCTGGTACTGATCCGGAGCCATTAAGCATGCGCAAGAGTATTGGGTGTTTCGGGGCGCAGGTATCGGGAATATCGGGAAATATCGCGCGCACTCCCTTTCCTCGCGAGAGTTTACGAGATCCGGGAAGAGCTGAGCGATCTTGGCTGGTCCACTCTAGCCTCTTTCTTCCCAAGCGGGTCGAAAACGGTTCACGATCGTCGAGAATATCCTCCTTTTAAGGGAAGTGCTTGCGGTGAACCTTTTTGTGAATTCTTCGCGGTGGGACACAGTGCCCGCCAACCTGAATGAAGCACTGGGGAGGAACTTCAGTGTTCACGGAGTGAGAGACCGCTGCAATCTCCTCCTCTGTCTGTTCAAGCGAGACGACCGCACAAAGTTGAGAAATTAAGTAGTTTTTGAGTCCCGTTTGAAAGTTTAGAAGGGTTTTAGCATACTGCCATGCCCTGTCCAACAGCTGGCGCAACTGCGAGCGAGCGCGAGCTTGTTTGGAAACGCACATGCCTGTGCCGCTAGACGTTTCGCGTAGGAAAGCGCGTTTCCAAATTACCGAGCTCGCGTTGCAGTTTTCACGACACGGAGATGTCCTAATGGTCGTTGACTGAAATAACGGATCTACGCTTGAGGAAGACAGGCGCACAGGCGCACTTGTTGATACCGCTCTCCCCCTGAAACCCTTAGATCCGGAACGGAAGAGCAGTACACTGAAAAAGAGCAGCTGCTGCAGGATGTTGCTGATCTGGCACGTGAATTTGGTTACAGGTTAAGCCAGTGCCCAGGAAGGCCACGTCCACCGAGGAAGGTGCCACCACCACCTCCACCGCTACCCTGGAACCGCCGGGACGTGCCGCAGCCCGGCCGGCGACAAATCGGGCTGCTCGCGGTGCTGCCACAGCTGCGCGAGTTATTGCGGCTGCAGCCGCGTACAGGCCGTTCAATCATAATGCAGCGGCACGGCAATCTAGCAAGTATGACACGTTCGTCATGAACCCCACCTGGTTAAGAAAGTCAGGTCGTCATGTCCGGCTGCATCAGTGGCGTTTGTCTACGACTGATATAGTCGAGGTGTAATTTACTTGGGTACATCTGTAGTTCCCAGAGCACAGCTTTGAGTAAGCTGTCGAGTTCTGATTAGGTGTTCTAAACGTACATTGATGTTTCAGGCAGAGTTAGTTTGAAATAGATGAAAGAGTGGTTCACAGCTGAATGACTGCTTTCATACAGATACTCAATTAAATGCATGATTGTGATTGGCAGAGTTTTATCGGTATAAGATCTCCACAGTGTAGTGGCCCAAGGAAGGTGTCAATGTACTATCACAACAAAATAAAATGTGAATGCTAGAACGTGTGGCCTTCAATACATGCTGGAGGCTGATAATCGAACTGCGGAGCAGAGAGGGGGCTGCGAGAGTGTAAGCTTTCTTCGATGAGCACACCTTCGCAGCCCCTCTCTCCACTCCGCAGTTTTATCGTCTCCCGATAGCGTAGCACGCATTGAAGGCCACACGTACCAGCATTCACATTTCATTCCGTCCTGATAATGTACGAGGACAGAAGGGGTACCATCGACCATGTCGTTTTGTGATCAGTCAAGCAGAAATTAACATTGAGCTGCTGCAATTAATGAACACACCTTTGTTGCAGCGTGCATATTTGATATCTTAGGAATGTGTCCCTGCTGCGTAGGTGTTCTCGCAGTGGAAACAGATAATATTGGTTTGTGCCAACAGCATTTGCTGGGACTCATTTCTGGTGCAACGGTGCTCCAATAGACCCGTCTGGAAAATCGCACAAGGCCACTTGTCACCCCCGTGGCACCGCTCGGCGTATTCAATTTTAGGGCTGTTCGGATGTACGCTCGGGCCGGACCGTATGCTCTGTGCACCTTGGTCGCAGCACAAATCATTCTCGCTTACCACTGCGAGTTCACAACACGAAGAAAACGGAGCAGGCACATCACAAAGCCGGTACATACTGTTTTGTCATAGTATTTCTTCCTTGCACTCAGAAATTGCAGAATGCTAAGCCAACATGAACCGCTTCTTCTATTCATGGAACATTCTCCTTCACGCGCCATACATCGGAGTGTCGTGATGTGTCGAGGGAACGATGGGGGCACTACATATTTCTGGAATGGTCCATTGAAGATCTGACTCCATCATGCCTGCGCTATATTTTTTATACATTTTCAATGCCGAGCTCCACAGCGTGTGTCATTGTACACATAAACATTTATGCAATCCTCTATTTACAGGTTCTGAGAACTGTCAGTCTCTCTTCGTTCAAATAATGAACGGCGTGGAGGAAGCCGACGCTTGGCAACCAGGCAACACAGACCAGGTTGTGCAGCTGGTCCCAGCCCCTGTGCCGCTGGTTCAACCCACCTCGCCACCAGTCCAGGCTCGTGTGCCGCTTACTCCTGTCAGACGACCTAGGACTTTGGGCGTACAGGGTAAGCACTGCCATCTTTCAGTAGATGCTTCAAGCATACATTAAACTTTTGAAAGAGGATACACAGAACCCAATTCATAGAAATTCTGAAAATATGCTGTAGAAGTTTGGTGCTGTCCTTTACATTTGTTATTTTTGCTTACTAGCACAGTCATATCTCACTCACTCTTTGAACACACATGAATTACCCAGTATTCTTTGTGCAGTACCTTCATTGAATGGCCAGGTCCAATAAAATAAACAGTCAGTCAATCGTCAACCTACATGTTAAAAAAAAGTTGTTTATATCATGCTGTGTGCATTGTTTCCTTTGTTGTATTTTTCCAGCAACCAGGCAGAAGCGGTACAAGGAGCACCTTGTATCGCTGGAGAAGAGAGCGGAAGAGGACCGCAGCGTAAACAAACTGGAGATCGCTCTTGAAGAGAGGCGTCTCACCATGGAGGTGCTCCAGATAGAGATGCGCCTGGCCATTGAAGAGCGCCAGGTGACCTTAAGCGAAGATCGCTTAGCGTTTGAAAAAGAAAAATTTTATGTGCTACAGGAGGCTGCAGCAGTAAAGAGGAGACATCGTCTCCAACTGCAAGAACATTACGTTCAGGTAGTGAATGGTCAAATTAACGAGCAAAATTAAGTGTGAGCAAGTGGGATGACATCATAATACGTCCTACAATAACTCTTTTATTTTATTAAACAATGTGGTTGGAAGAAAACGGCAGAGGTAGGCCCGTTCGACTTATCATAAAAATAACTATTTTGAGTCTAATACTGAACACACAGCAAATACTATGTTGGCAATGACAGGCAAACCAATAACATGAGACAATAGGCAGTGCAAAAACGTGCATTTTTTGCCTACAATGTGCAAAGAAAAAAAAGCGACAGCTGTAGCATATTTGCACAATGCGCGCAAAATGGTGTTACCATGTATCTGAGGACAGAGGTGCAAGGTGGTTAATGCACATTGCCATAATTTTTAGCATCGTGGATTTCACCGACGATTGCCACGGGTGCTCGGCGAATGGTGAAGTAATTGGACAATGTGAGACACTGAATTCACGCGTCAATGTTCTTTGGTGGTGCTGGCTCGCATTGTAGCGGAGAGGGGAACGCATGCAGAAAAACGAGGAAAAGCTCTGCAGGAAAGGCGGCTGCAAGGCAACGAGTTTTGGCAAAACAGCTTTACGTTTCGAGTTGTGTTCGAGAAATGTTATGATGAAATCGTACGCGGTGAATGTTTCTCAAATCCTCCAACATTATGCTAGCAACTGGATACTGCCAAAGTTGGATTTCGTATAATGCAAGTAACGTTTGAAAACACCCCTTCTGAATCAAATGACTGAAAGAGGCTCCCTTCCTCGCGCTGTTAGCGATGGGTCGTTGGGGCTCCCTTCTCTTCGCGCGGCACGACGGACAGCAAGACCAGACTTCTCTCTCCTTGCGTCATGAAGGGAGAGAAGGGTTTTTCCGTCTTCGCTACGATGACAAACGTCGAGCTGAAAATACTTGCCAAGTGTCGTCCGTAAAGCTATCACTTTAAAAAGACTGTATACAATGATACACATTCAGCACTAAATTAATGAAACTACTGTCCCTACCCGCTTCAACCTGCATGAGCATCATAATATTGGTGTGCGGTCGTGTATCGCTACACATCAAAAACCTCAGGCTAGCAAACACACTGCAACGGCAATTTATTAATGAATGTATGTATGTTAATGGCTATACCCTTTGTAACGGGCAGTAGCTTGCACCACCTAGCCTATCACTTCCAGCATGAGCCAGTGCTGCCCTAATATCACGCTTTCTAGAAAACATATTCTACATCTTTGGCTTAATCAGGACACTTGAAAAACACCACGCTGATAAAATGTATGTCAAGCTGAATGCACTTGGCAAATAACAGAAATAGCATATACTTAACATATAAACCTGTATCACTCACAAAACTAAAAACAATATGGGAACACGGTTGCTGCTTTATAAGGAACACAAGAAGCAGATAAAAGGAATGCAGCAGGTAAGCAACCAGACAAGTGCAAAAAAGTAATTTTGTGGAATAAATAGCCATAAGAGGGCCATAGGCTGTACAATATTACATCATGGAGGAGGCAAGCTAGTTTAGAAGGATGCTCGAAACATTTGAACAGCTAGGTGTCGCACTCCTTCGTTCTTTTGGCGTTCACCTAGAGCAGTCGTGGTTACCCCTTTTGTCTAGATTTCAAGCAACGGTGTTAAGGTGGCCTTTGTTCATTCGTTTTATCGACCGGAAGTTCTCTGGGACGTCAAAAAGTGGAGCTCTTCCTGGTGGCGTTTGCCAAGAAAAGGGTCTACAGTGCAATGGGCAATCTTTGCAGGTGTTACCACAGTTTCGCTGTACCACCACCTTCACATGTAGTGTGGTATGGAGCGTTAATTTGTTTAGTAAATATATATATATATATATATATATATATATATATATATATATATATGTATATATATATATATACATATATATTATTTTTTGTTTTAGAAGAACATCTGGAGTCATGCTCCTAAGGACTTAAAGGCCCCTTGCCCAACAGTAGACTACCCCAATGGGGCTGCATCGGGCCTAAGTTAATAAATTAGGTTTTCTCATTTAAATATAAAATAATTTACTGATTTCAAACTTTGCTTGTTTTTTGTCTTATTTACGAGATACACATAACCGCAAAAATTTGTCGTTAAACGTAACATCTTTTAGTTTTCGTCGTGAAGACTGAGTATTTTGAAGTCTGTCCAATGCTGGCAATCACGCTTGTACGTAACGAGTTATAAGTAACTCACTACTTGTAATCAATTATATTTCATTGTAATTTTTTAACGCTTAAATTATATTTTTCCGTGGTAACGTTCACAGTAATTTAAATTTAAATTTTTTAGTAATCGATTACAAGTAATAAATTCTATGTGAAAATATGGTCAACGTGCAGGCGAGCCGGTGCGTATAAATCATGATGTTTAAATGCTGAGACTGCGAAGAAAACTTGAAGATAGAAGGAACAGAAGAAATGTGGTAAACAAGCGTCTCAACCACAGAGAAGCGCCTCAATGGAGCCTCTTGTCTGTCACCTTTCTTCTGTTTCTTCTAATATATCTATCTACAAGTTTGCTTCCCAGTCACAGAGTTCAAACATCATGATCAATTATATGCTTCCAAAAGAGCTAAAATATTGAGTTGAGTTTTCTACGTAAGAAATCGCTCTCTCTACCCGTGCGCCACTCGTCTATGTTGCACCAACGTTGGACACTTTTTACAGCGGAGCTGTTAAGGGCTAGTTTCCCCAGGATCATGTCCGTCCTCAAATGACCTGGTGACACAGAACTCTGGACAGCTACCGCCACCTATAAGCTACGGCGGCAACCAGACAACCGGCTTGCCTGTTGTCTGGTTGCCGCCGTCGCTCATAGATGGCGGCAACCTTTCCAGCCTTTCCACTGCTTGACGACTTGCGGCCGGCCAATACTGCATTTCCACCATAGTACAGGTTCGCTGGTCTTCCTTCTTCACCAGAGTGGAAAGGCTGAAAGATTTTTTTTTACTCCTATACAACTAAAAAAATACAAAGACACCAGAAGGTAGATGGTTTTGGATGTCAACTCGCTCAGCGACAGTTTCGCTGTCGAGCTGTTGAGAGTTCTTTGGTTCCTGTGTACGGAGTATTAAGAGTTCTTCGGTTCCTGTGTGCGGGTTATTACGATCCGGGCTGGCCGCGGCGTTGACGGCTGTGTTCTGCACTGACCTCATCTAGCCATGACAAAGACCCCGCCATTCCATCTCCAAATATGTTTTGAACCATGGTAAACAGCGCAGAAAAGACGAACACAAGATATAAGGAAAACACGGGCGCTACTTACAATAGTATCTGAAAAACAAAACATGATAGAAGCACACACACACACACAAACGCGCGCACGCACACAGACCCACGCTTGAATCTTGGTGTTACCGAAACATGTTTGTCTTCTCTCTTGTGTCCGCCTTTTTAGCGCTTCTAACCATGGTTCATAACGTTCATCCCCAAGCAGCCCAATAACAATTACTTTTACATCTCCAAAGATAAAAGGGGAAAGGGCTGCCGGCGCTTCCCTCCTTCCTGCTTAGTTAGGAACATACGGAATACCCGGATGAATGCCTTGGACGCGTGCTCCAAGTTCGCTTGCTTTCTTCGCGGTTTCCTAACTTTTTTTTTTTTACTTCCAGATTTCATTAGAGCTGGTACATTCAATGACGACAATCCCCTGGTCATCGGAACACAATCTTTCAATGATAAACTGCACGAATAGAAACCGAAATTGCAGAATATTATCGAAGGACATCTGTATCTCGCACGGGATCCAATGCAACTCCGGCTGCAATGTCTTCAAAGTTCATTGTTTTTCAAATGACCAAGATCTCCGCGGCAGTGGGGTGCGCCCGTAAACCAAAATTCTTTTCTCCAAGGCCATCCTCTCGAGTGTGCTTGGAACATTAGGAAATAAAGGGTGTTCCGAACGTCAATAATGCGCATGATTCCGAAATTTCCAAGAGCATTAGTGTTCTTGTTAATGACTATTCGAAAATGCCGACATTGCCATTTGCCACTCTGTTCCTGCTCGCGGGAATGAGACTGAGAACATAAATACTTCGGGTCGGGACAAGAGGGCCATGCAACGAGTTTCTTGCTGCGTCACGCAAAGCGAGGGTAACAACAGAATCGATCGGATTTTGGGGCTCAGAAAAAAAAGCCGGTCTTCGTGAATGAGCATGTAACGCAAGCTAAAAAGCAGTTGTTGGGCGCAGTAGTGGCGAGGGAAAAAGAAAAACACTGGAAGTATGGCTGAAGAAGAAATCAGAAGGTTTTCGCGAGGCAAGCAGATGACTCAGACATCGTGCATATTACGTGCATAAATCGAAGATAAACTAAACAAATAACGACTTCCCAAAAAGTACACAAAACTGCTGGTTGACCACAGTTCCTAGATGTTACAGTATCTAATAGCCTTGCTTCAGAAGCGTATAATAAATTTTATATTCTTAACTTAAATACTAGAATCCTTCGAAATAAATTTGATAAGGTTGAATGTTTTATTAGTTCGCTTAAACTGAAATTTGATGTATTGGCATTTATTGAGACTCGGTTTAGAAAGAATTAGGTATATCTGGACGGATATCACTGCGAGTTCGTAAATCGAACACATAAGTATGGAGGTGGCGTTGCTTTGCATGCCAAAATAATGTTGATTTTGTTTTAGTCACGAAATTTTCAGTGACCACGCTCTAGTATGAATGTATTGTTTTTCAGTGTTCAGCAATTTTTGTGGTTCTCATATACACCAACTCATGTTACAAACAAACCGGAGCGTCCCTAGCGGACGTTACCGGCGCCGCGCATGCGCGATGGGGGGTGGGCAAGAAGCTCGCCGTCGCCCATAAACAAACCATTGAAATGCGATGTTGTCGGCGTCGGTGTGAGTTCCCGTGCTCTTTTTTGCGTTAGAATTGTTGATTCTACGTCCTCCTAACAATGTCCGACCACTTGAGCGGCTTGAGAAAAATGAACGAGGCTCGATACCAGGGTGTCGAACCGGAACCGAACCGAACCGAAAACCGGAACAGAACCGTTATTTTTAGCCGAACCGGAACTGAACCGAACCGAAATCTTCGCCGCCATCTTGGAACTGAACCGGAACCGAACCGAAAAAAAAATATAACGGTAACCGGTTCAAAACGGTTCAAGGTAATATTTCTTTTTTTTTTTTTGGTAGTATCACAAAATGAACATATGGGAATAAAAAACTGGCGGCTGTATTTTTATCTATGGATCAAATCGTCATATGCAGAATTGAAAAGTATGGTAAGTTGTGGGTTTTCATGGCAATATGATTAACCATCTGTCACGTTGTCACGTGACGTCATGGTGTCAATACATGTTGCCACGTGACCTCGTGACTTCACGTGACTTACTGCGTCAACTCGATTTAATTTGAGGAAGTCACTAAATGTATTAGCATTGTTGACAGCATGACGTAACATGACATCACGATTTCGCACCGAGAGTCACGTGACACCGTGACGTAAGCGATTTACATAACCCCTGGTCGAGTGCTCGGGTTCATGACAATCAGCGTCGCCAAACATTCCGGTAACGGCTCATGTCAATTACATATGATAATAGCCCAACTCTAACAATATCTGAAGCTCAGCCCAAGCTTTTGCTTTCGAAACCCTAGCCGCCTAGAGCATGACTGTGATGAACACTGGCGGTATCAGATCACGTGGCCGCTTGTTTAAATTGAGAGTTGAGGAGATATCGACGGCTGTCTCTTTTCTTTATTTTTTCTGCATCTGCTATTAGGGGAAAACTAATCGATGTTTCCGCAAGCTATCAACGTTAGGGGTTATTTCTTAACACTATTTATTGAAAGTACAAGAAAAATTGTTGCAAGACCCATTTTACATTATTGAGCACCCAAAAATGTTTCGATGTTGCTGAACTGCATCCGAAAGATGTCCCTGAGTATAGAAGTACTGAAATTACTAAATGCGACTTATTAATATGACGTTACATAGAACTACATGTGTGTACGGAAGGAGTACTAAAAAAAAAAAGATATTTTACTGACCTCAGAAAGACAGCCGAACGTCGGCAGTCGCTGTAAGTCTCACACGAGCGTCGTTCTCAAGGTATTGCCCAAGTTTAGACTCCCTCTGTACTTTGCTTAAAGGAGCTATAAAAATATTTCTATACATCACTAAATACTATTCAGGATCACCCCCTAACGTTAATAACTGCTTGAACTTGGCTTTGCTCTTTTTTCTAGGCAATGGCAGTCGCCAAAAAATTCGAGAAATATGAGCATCGTTCATCCCCTCAATTTGGAGCCAAAAGCGGCCATGTGGCCTGGTGCCTATCTTAAGCCGCCAACGTTAATAATACCCCCGCGCTTGGGTTTTAAAGGAAGAAAACGCGTGCTCAGCTCAAGGCATTGTTAGAGTTCGGCTATTCTCATCACCGCACTGGTTGGACACGAACCACTACCCAAGTGTCTGCCAAGACATTGATTGTTACGGGCCGATGTAAGGTGCTCACGCAGTCCTCCTGTCCAATTCATGAGCCGCGCTCGACTGTCGTCAGGCAGGTGGTTTTGATCCTACAATTGCGACATCAATCTTTGGGAAGGCAAGACTAAAAGACATTGTCTCATTTGATTATCGCAATTTCACCGCGACAAAGAAGTTTCTGAATTAGTGGCGGTCTGTGCGAGTAAACTTGGGCCAGAGGACCAGTACGCCTCGGAAAAGTCATGAACATTCCAACCCGATGTCGTTTTATGACCAATCTAAACTTCACGGGATGCAAAATAAAAGCAATGAAGGGTTGCGGTTAACAAGTGTCAAATAAAATTGTCGAATGAACACACACCAACGGAGGAGGCAATTCGTCAGGAATGCTTTCAGCCTTTCCACTCTGGCGAAGAAGGAAGACCAGCGAAGCTGTACTATGGTGGAAATAAAGTAATGGCCTGCGCGACGGCGGCAACCAGACAACCGGCAAGCCGGTTGTCTGGTTGTCGTCGTCATTTATAGATGGCGGTAGATGTCCAGAGTTTAGTGTCTTCATTTGTTTGCTGACGGACACGACACTGGGGAAACTAGCCCTTAACAGCTCCGCTGTATAAAGAAATGCGTGTGTGTGTGTGTGGGGGGGGGGGGGGACGGGGGGAGGGGGGAGGGGGGAGAGGGGAGTTTCAAAAACATACTGTGTTGTAAAGGTTCCTCTTCCCTGCATCTTTGGCGCAAACCAACAAGCGTGACTCCGGAAACTACTTTGCTTGCAAAAACGCTCTTACCAAAAAAGCACGTTTTTGTCGTGTCAGACGCTCGCGCCGTTCCCAGTGAAAAGCGTCTGACTTGCAACTAAAGGCTTGTGGGTTCGAATCCCGCCTAAAGTTCTAAATTTTTTTCCTTTAAGGCAAAATAATTACTTTTAAAAGTGAAATCATTTGAGACATACGGTGACCTTTAATTCGCATTACATGTCATGTTTTAATCACTCTCATTCCACGCGTTATGTCACGTTTCACGTGAGCATTGTGGGTTGCTTGAAATTCTTGCGCTAGGGTATGTAGCTCTGACGTATGAACCTATCGACCAATCAGGATTTTTCAGTCACGCCACCGACATCGGCTTTTCTGCGACATGAGCTCCTTAACGCTATCGAGTTAAAATCATCAGAGCAACGGTGATGTTCATTTGCAAATTAAATTGACCGGCATCTTGTCAAGAACAAACCTCAACAGCCAGGCTATGCCAGCTTATTCTGCATAAGAAAATGTTCACTTGGGCAAGCACTATTTTGGGCCAGATTCGATCTGAGTGCGAAGGTGCATATAGATTAGAGTGAACAATTGCGACTACTTCTTGCTGCATGATTAGTGGCATGCATGCGGTGTTTAGTGTAAACAATGTTTGGTTAGAACAACAAGCATTTGGATTGCCGCTCGGTGTTTCCATAAAAAATAGACTTAGAGGAATTATCCTAAAACTTTTGTTAAATTCTGAAAATTTTATTAATTTTAGCTCAGTTCTGTCATCATTATGTACATATATATTGTGAAGTGTATTTCGTAAACCTTATTTCATAATTAGCATGAGCACCGAGGTGCTCATTTCATAATTTTATGTGATGTAATTAATTTCTTATTTCAAGGACACAATCACGATTTCATTTTTAACACTGCGACACAAAGTTGTACCAAACACGGGTATTTTAGGCGACCTACCACACTTTACGACAACATTTTATACCGTGTAAATAGAGCAGCTTGAACTTTGGAATTTTACTTAAACACGAAGAAAGCACAATAAAACACAGTATAGTTCTGAATTTGAAGCTGATCTATTTACAGGTATTTACCAACCAGCTCCACTCTTTACTCTTGTACTTAAACATTTTGATTCAGGTAAAATATATGTTACTGGTAAACAAAGGGATGTGGAGCCGTATGAACACGACGTTACGTATGCTAATGTAATTTTTGTTTTACCTTTGCGTCGAAATTATATAACTGAATTTAATATTTTTGGTACCTAAGAAACAAAAGTAAATTGCACAGACGATCGAAGAAACTATATAGTTCATCGTTTCACGGCGTAAATTGTGTGTATTGCCAGAAGAACGCGAAAAATATATCCTCAATTTAGCGGTTCAAACCGGTTCGAACCGGTTCGAACCGGTTTGAACCGTTATTTTTTGCTCCCCGGAACTGAACCTGAACCGAACCGAAAGCCGTGAACCCGAACCCGAACCGAACCGATAAAAATTTCGGTTCGACACTCTGCTCGATACACCTCAAAACTTCGCGTGAATAATGTGACGTGCGGCGATTCATTTCATCTGGACGCCGCAGAATGGGCGCTAAAGCCTGACTCCCACGATGAGATTCTGCTCTATATTTTCAGTCGCAACGTCGCTCGGGCTACAAAGGCGTGGACCGTAGGTGAGATGGTGGACGTCGATACTGAAAATCGGAAGTAGAATCGGACATTACAAGTCGATGATGGCCACTGGTAACAATGGTCAACATGTCCTTGTATCTACTGTCTACACTGAGCCTACTTAACCCAACCAACTTTTAAACTTATAAGTTTTTTGAGGCCTGCACTTAGTTCTTATCGCAATTACCGTGTCAACGTTTGGTTTACGGGCCGCTGTGGTTCGAACGAGCTGACGACAAAAAGGCAGACACGTTTGAAAGAGCAGATGGCAGTTCGAACGCATGCGCAATGGAGTGTGGGCACGAAGCACCGCGTCCGCGTCAACATACCATTGGAATGTCACGTTGTTGGCATCTGTGTGGGTCTGCGTACTCTTTTTTGAGTTGGAATTGTCGATTCTACGTCCTCATAGCAATGTCTTACGACTTCATTCGCCTGAGCGAAATTATCAAGGCTCGTTACGCCGCTAAACTTCGCGCAAATAGTTTGACGTGCGGCGATTCATTCGCGTGAACGCCGCAGAATGGACGCTAAAACCACGATGAGATTCTTCTAGCTATTTTCGTTCGCGACGTCGCTCGTACTTTAAAAGTGTACACGCTAGCGGCGATGATCGACGTCAATACTGACAATCGGAAGCGGGAACAGACCGAGTAAATCAGGGGTAACAAGTCGGTGATGGCCACTGGTACCAACGATCAACATCTTGTATCTACTGTTTACGCCGAGCCCACTTAAAAGTCTTTTGAGACCTGCAATTAGTTCTTATCGCAATCACCGGGTCAAAGTTTGGTCTGCGGGCCACTTTTGTTTGAACGAACAGACGACAAAAAGCAGACGAGTTTGAAAGAGCAGGCGACAGTTCGAATGATCAGGCGTCCGTTTGAATTTGAAGACGCACTGAACCCGCGGGTGGTCCGGACAACTTGGCGGTTTTCCCTCGTTCATGTTGGAACAAAGCAAATACATCTAGAATTTTTAACGCTCCTTGTCTGTTGTGTCACGCCCACTTCCTTCACACTCCTTGACCCATGCATACGACGTTTCCACTCTAACGACCTACTCTCAGGAACCATCACCGCCGGGATAAGTGACCATATGCCAATATTTTATATTTTGCTTAAAATAAAGAAGCGTAACGATCAAATGGTTTCCGAAACTTATCAATATATATCGGAAGCAACGCTAAATTTCATTTACTATTTATTAGTGGCACGAAACTTGAACGATGTCCTGTCTGAAAGTAACCTGAGTAAATCATACGACATATTTTTCGATACTATACTTAGCTGCTACGAGACATCGTTTACACTGCAGTCAAAGAAACCGAATAAAAGAATTAGGAAACCTTGGATCACGAAATCAAATTTTCACAGGATAGGGAAAATATATATACACGCTTGATTCGACAAGACTAAAGATAAGACAATTTTCTCGGAATTCAAAATATATAGAAACCAATTAAGCTCTGATATTCGAAAATCAAAGCGAAATTCCTATAAACGCAAGCTTAGAGAGATACAGCTAGAATGACCCACCGAAGATGTGGGAAACGGGAAACAAAGTTTTTAGACTAAAGTCTCGTCATAACTGCCTGCCCCTACCGAAAAATCCGGTATAACTTTTCACTATCCGGATTATGGAACCGGAAATTTGTTACTGGAAACCCGAAATCCAGATTGCAGACAAAGGAATAATTTCTGAAAACCTAAATACCAGATAGAGTCCAGATAGTATCCAGATAGATTTCCGGTTCCATAATCCGGATAGCGAAAAGTTATACCGAATTTTTCGGTAGGGAGACGTAGCAATAGACAGAGAAACCCTAACTGGGATTCAGCTGGCGACCAAATTCAACACACATTTATTATCGGCCAAAAAAGCTGCGTCAGCAAAAAAATCTGATGGCCCGAAAACATGCCTTAATAACAGCAACCCCAATGTAATTGGTTTATTTACAGTAACTCAACACGAAATAATAACAACCCTGATGTCTTAAAAAACAAAACAAATCAACCTGTGATGCTGGAAACCAAGAAAACAATAGCTAATAAATTTGTATCAGCCCTTATATCACTCCCTCTTGAACATATATGCAGCAATAGTATTCCTGATGAACTAAAATAACAAAGGTTTCAACAATAAGCAAGGGGGGCGGGCTCAGAAAATTGCTCGGTGTAGTATAGAACTATTTCGGAATTGTCCTTGTTCTCAAAGTTACTTGAAACCATAATTAACGAAAGGCTTCAAAATATCTTCAGGAGGTAAAATATTATAATAAAATAAGAATATGAACTCCAGAAAGAGAAAACAACCAAACTCGCACTTTCGAATATTAGAGACAAAATAATTGAGAATAGTGAAAATCGGCTCTTCACTTACTTATGGATTTTCGCAAAACCTCTAATTCCATCAAGCACGACATACCCCTTAAAAAACTTGAAACACATGGCATACGATGCATATCAGATAAACTCATAGCAAATTATCTTTCCGCAAACAATACACAGTACATAATGACACAAGATCACCTTTAGGAATAATAAAATATGGGGTTCCGCAGGGCTCCATATAGGGACCGTTACTGTTTTTGATTTATATTAATGATATACCCAACATACCATGTACTGAAGACTTAATATGATATGCTGACGACACTAATGCATTTAATAATGGAGTCGATCTTAGCCAGTTAGAGAGAAAAGCGAATAAATATTTACGCCTGCTCTCAGCGTGGCTGGCGGCAAATGGATTATGAAAGAAAAAAGAACATAGTGTTTTTATCGGTAAGCCGAGAAAATAATAATGCAACTGAACTGAGATTTGAAGGCACCACAATTAAAAGGGTGAAAAACCACAAATGAATTGAAGTTTGGTTTCACAAGCATTCAAATTTGACATACCATGTAAATACCGTAAGAAATGAAATCTCACATTCATTTCTTTCATCGGTCAAATATATATTACCACAATGGCTAAAGCATAAACTATATTATGCTTTAATATATCCAAACTGTATAGCTGCTTCCTTGTCTGGGGTCAGACAACGAAAACAGATATTTAAAACCTCCATCTACTACAAAAAATGCCGTACGTATAATACAAAATTCTGACTATTACGCCCATACCTCCCCCCTCTTCAAACACCATCAAATATTAAATGTTTGCCAACTGTCCACATATAAACTTGCAATCTACATTTTTCAGGACTCGAGACTTCCGCGACCAACGTATCCTTTATTTTGCATCCGACCAGGCCATCACTCGGCGCGATAGGTGCATACTTCGCAAGATTAGGACAAACATAGGAACACAAACACTGGAGTATCAAATCCCGAACTATTTAATCACGTTTATTTGCCTTCAAAAACTTATCACACCTAGTACTTGAATAAACAAATTTAATTGCATACCGAAAAAAACCTTGATAGGAGAAGAATCATAAAGAAAAAAATCAAATTGAGACTGAAGTGACTGTTTGGTTTGAATGTTTGTATGCAAATTGTTATTCGGATTTTTTTTTAATTTATTGTACTGCAGAAACATGTGATTTAATCAGAGCGTTTTTAATATTTCGTTTTGTTGTCGACAGTAACTATTATTGTATTTCTAATATAAAGCGGCTTCGGGGGAAGCGTCGTCAGACCGTCTGGCTTTTTGCCTTGATGATGCAGACAATCTCTATTGTCTAAAAAAAAACGGAATAAAAAAGTGGTCCGAACTTAACGCAGTACCGACGATGAACACTGGGTGCGCTCGCAAGGTGCGCGCAAGTTTTCTTTTGAGCATTGCTGTTTCAGCTTGTATCGTTTCGTAACTTAATTTATCTTAATGCTGATATTTCGCAGTGGTGACATTAGCTAGATTAGATCATCTACAACGCTGAGTTGAAGGCTTATTTTTGCCTCCAAAAGTGTCTGGAAATTGCCCAAAAGTTAGTTGTACCGGTTTTTCTGAATTGCGGTCTCCTGCGCGAGACCAGGGAGCGGCGAACGTGTGTTGAACCTCTCAACGCGACTGGATTCTCCTTTATTTGAACATTATTTATTTATTATTTATTTATTTATTTTACCCTCAGGGCCAAAAAAGTTACAGAGGGGAGTGAGTTAAAAAAAAAACACATAGAAAAAATACACAACAGCAAAACGGCAAGAGGACTATAGTTGTGTGAAGCAATACATGTTAGTCAAGGCATTTCTAAAAGTATTACTGTCCACGATTTCGGCAACATCCAGGGGAAGGTGATTCCAATGCAAAGAAGTGCTGGGAATGAAGGAGTGATGTAATGCGTAAGTCCTGCAGGATGGAATGCCAACTTTGAATCTATGATCGTTCCGTGCTGAGAGATAATGGAGTTGTGTTAGTAGCCTTTGCTTGAGAGATGAATTATGATGATATATTCTGTGGAACAAACACAAGCGAGACACTTTTCTGCGCATAGAAAGATTAGGCAAGGATAAGCTGGTTTTCATTACGGTTACGCTGGCGGTACGATGTTAATTAGAAAGATTAAAGTGTAACGTAGCTGGAAATGGAACTTCAACTTCCTTGCTGCAGCATGCTAATGCATCGATTTCAAATCGTTGAATCACTGATTGACTTGCTCAGCAATGGTCCCATTTCATCTTTGCTGTTTTTAGTTCTCGACAAAGCACAGACTCGTCGACACGGGATCTTAAAATAAAACTTTTTAAAACATGTTCAAGCCAGAGGGAGCTGCCTTTGATCGTTCTCTGCAATGCTCCTACTTCGCGCGTCCTTGTTCACATCATATTTCTTTTTTTCTTGTGGACGCCACAATACGCCAAAAATATTTTCTGTGTGCTAAGCGTAAACCAACAAAAAACGTTAAGATAAATTTAACCGCTGTCAAATGATACAATATTTTGAGTACCCGCCTCCAATTTCTATCGGTGGCGTGTTCATCGCCGCTCTTCTCAGCATTGTCGCAATGGTGGATGCCATAATGCGGTCAAGAAACGTTCTCAATGAGTTGAAAAGCGCCGTCCGAGGCACACAAAAACACAAGACGCGCCCTAACTCGGATGCCCAGCACCCTGAAGCACCCAACGCGGGAGCGGCCCCCCGAAGAGCACTTTCGCCAACGTTTCTTGCCACTCAGAATGGCCGCGGAACCTGACGCTTGTTAGATGGCACTACAGTAGGCAAAAGGGCGCTACCCACGATAAAACGTACTAAAAGCAGAAGGTTATCCAATCTACGATTTTTTTTTTGTTTGTTACCATATCGGGGTTTCTATTAGTTCAGGATGTGGCTGTTAATTTAACCTTCTCCCTCTCTCTTCTTTTATGTCTATCTGTATTACTGATTGAAGTGGCGAATCATATTAGCAATAACGAAACAAGGTGTTACTGTCAAAAAGAACCAAAAGCAACCACTTTGAACATATGTATGTATTTCTTTTATTGGAGGTGTCTACATCCACGCGAGGTAAGGCTTGTGTCAGAAATGAAAGCGAATCTTTGGTCGGCAGTGCCGTTCAGAGGCCCTACTCCTTTTCCCTGGATACCACACATTCTGTGGTTACCAATCTTTGTCAGCATGATCAAGTTTATTTAATTTTCTTTCCGCAGGCCCTGGCAAAAGATCAAAAGGCCCAAAAAGGTATTCCGAAAAAAGAAAAGGTATGGTCAACATGCATGCTGGTGTAGAGTATCTATAATCGCTTTTTTTAGTCTCTTTTTTTTTTAGATCGCTTTAGGCAGACAAGTACAACAAAGGCCCTCCCGGTTATATCAATTACAAAGGAGATTAAAAAAAAACTAAAAGGGCGAATGACGTCATAATCTGTAACTTCCCAAAGCCACTTTCCCTCGATGCTCGCCTTTTCCCCATCCTCCTCTCTGAATCCTTTTTTTCGATCAGGGTTTCCCGTCGTGCACTAAAATATAAAGGTGTGCTAGTTGGCTCAACAAACTGAAATTATCAAGCGCAAGGGACGGACAAGTGCATGAAGTCCTATTTTATGCTGCGTCCGTTTCTGTATTTCTTTTTGTATGAGAAGTTTTTGCTTTTTTTTAATGCTCATATTAGTGAAATGACGCTTCTCTGTCATACGACGTTACATTTGAATACGCTGCGAATCATGCTTGTTGTGTAACATGTGATCTTGCTAGTTTTTTTATTGTGCCCTTTTGTTCCATTTCTCATTTTAATGAATGTATCCTTCACACTGTTGAACGTTGAACTAGCTGTTTCATTGTGCTCTCCTTTTTATTTTTATTTCTCACTAAGTATGCCATGTTTCGCTGAATTTATTCATTGCACTGTTGACTGTTGAACTGTTGGGGGGAAAAAGGGGGGGGGGGGGGGCAGAGACTCTGTCAGACTTCACGCCTTTCTTTGCCCCCTGGGCGGAGAAACCCGCCAAACAAATAAAGAAAACAAAGGTAGAGAGTAGAGCGCTATGGACCCTTTTCACAAGGGCGCCGCCATCGTGAATTAGCGTCACTTCCAGTCAGGGCGAATGCATTGTCTTGCCGTCGCCACGCCGATTCAAAACAGTTAGGATATGAGCGTAACCGCCACATATACTTGTTTTGCCCTCCCCCTATGTTTTACTATTTACACGTTGACACGTTTTATTTTTTCGCCGCCTATACCCGGATACGCGTATTAGGTGTCTGGGGACGAGAGTACACGAAAAATGTCACTGCTCTCAACCGGCGTTTCCCGTCATGCCCTGTGTAGATGATGGTTGTGTGTACGAAGAGAATGGCGGTTTAGTGGGCTCTACGGCTTTACCCGCCAGATATGGAAACCACCGCAACCGGATCGTCGGCGAACGACTGAGCGGGCTGCTTCCTTCATTGTATAACACAGGGGTGGCCAGGCTGACCCGGTTTAAGAGCCGCAAACAAGACTATGAACCTTCCAAGAGCCGCGGGGGGGGGGGGGGGGGGGGGGGGGCAAGCTTTTGTTAGAGCAATAAACAAAACTCGAACTACTTACAATCTATCCGAGTCAAAAACAGTCTAATTATACGTAAGGTAGCAGTAGCACTACACTATACAAACCGCAACTTGTCTTTCGATTTAAAACCCGATCCATTTTTTTTTTCTTTTTCTTTTTTTTTTTGGGGGGGGGGGGGGGGCAAATGGGAGGGAGCCACGAGCCGCACTTTAACACGCGAAGAGCCGCATGCGGCTCGCGAGCCGCAGCTTGGCCACCCCTGGTATAACACAATCAATTTTGTTCTCGCCAGATCGTTACCACCGCGCAAGTGATAATGTTTAATGTGGAATACCAGCAAAGGAGTACGATTGTCGGTCGATGATGATCTGACAAATATGTTTATATCGAAAGCAAATCGGAAAAAGACAATTTAATTCAAATCGCGGCAACATACATACCTACAATATGTTGATCTTACGTGTTCAACTAGTTCAACTGAATACTAAAGAATTTCGAGGTTCAATGTTCCCGCGCACGCCAACGACAAATACGCCTGGGAAAGGTTCATGAAAGAAAACAATACACCTCACCTTTCTTTTTTTTTTTCTCTTTTTTGGTTTTATCACCGCATTGCAACCATGCATATGGGTCGTTGTAATACTCTGGGTTAACGTTCCTGCTGCAGGATTTAGTATAGTCACCTTGGGGGTGAGGGTAAGAACAGAGAAGGCCCGTTCCATACCCGGACAGGTTCAAAGGATCGATCGCGGCCGGGATGAAGTTATAGACTAGAGTCTGCTCTGTCCCATGTGCGAAGCCATGTTTGTTTATGTAGGCGCCATGACACAGTACGGGGTCTGCGCTTTTTGCGAGGCTCCGTTTTTCCAGAAACCTTCGCACATCTCGGAGTGCGAGAACGTCAGAAATGCAGAGTCACGAAGCTCCAAGAACAACGCAAATGCCAACAGCGTCGTAAAAAAAAAAAAAAAAAAAAAAAAAAAAAAAACTTGTTTATGCACAGCTTTACTCTTCACGAGAGCCTGTATTTGAGATGTATTTGAGATTAGTTTCCCCATTCTCTTCGCTGGGGGCTAGGATTTCGGACACTGGTCTTCTGTACGGCGAGCAAGTGTTCCAAAATGCGTCTTTGGTGCATTCGAACGCCAGGAGGAGCATTCCAATCAGAGGGCAACATTGAGAAATTGAAGGAGGTGACGAGGCAACCAAGCAAGCGCCATCATCGGTTCAGGTGAGGGGAAACAAACGCACGAGGTACGCTGGATGGATATGAACTTACAGGCCGTATAGGGAGTATTCGCAGGTGGCCTTAGCTGTGTGTGCGACTGCTGACTGCAACCTGCCACAGTTCTTTTGCCACGTGCATTCCGCGCCATGAAGATTGTCGGTCTTAGAGCTTATTAATGTGAGCTCGTTCTGAGCATCCGCTCTAAACACCGCCCTCAAATATTGCCTCCAGTGAATACCCTCTGTAGGAAACGTAGTAAGTCGAAGCGCTCGCCCGTTGACAGGGGCAAATGGCGCTAAGCGCGGGCCGTCAACTTTGTGACTTTCACGTAGTCATCGCACGTGTCTTGTTTTTCTGTTAGAACGTGACATGCTTTTTAACGCTTCTCCCAAAATGTCCGTCCATCCGACCGTCCGTGCATTTTTCGTTAAATTTAGCGGGGATTGTGGTGTTACGTGACGTCCCCCCATGTCAGGTAACCTATACACCTCGGGAAAATCGATGACATGTGACCTATACGCCAACTTAGTTTCCCGCTAAATTTAGCGGGGAAAATCGACCTCACCTGAGCTGACGTCACGTGACCTATACAACCATTCAGTTTCCTCGCTAAATCAAGCGGGAAAATATGAGTCACGTGACACATCAATTCCTTCACTAATTCCCTATAATTAATTTCGTCAATTACAAAACTTTGAAGGTACATGTAGCTGCCAATATTTCATCTTCAAATACCGCAGATGAAGTCGTTCACGAAATCGCTTTATTATTACATTCACTGTGACAAACGTTGCAAAAACTCGAGTTGACTCACAGTCACCATACCTGGCACGGTCCCGCCGCGAAGACATCAGGTTTGAATCGCACGAAACTAAACTTCGATGGGGCAATGGCCAAGAGCCGCGACTGCGGCTCTTGACCACTGCCGCCGCCGAGGGCCAAACTTCATCGTTTGCGCAGCTCACTGGATCTCGGGAAGCACTGTAATTAATTTCCGTTACTCGACGTTCTCGCAATCCATGAGGATCATGCCGGTGAAATGAAACTCCTCGTGGTGAACCCTAGTATTCCTCCCTGGAAGCGATGAGATAATAAGCGAAGATGTTATAACCACAAGCATCCTGGTTCGTTGCTGCTGCCGCGGCTGTAGTCTAGGTTGCTGATCGGGCAAACGGCATCGCGGCTGGGGATCTGGGCAAGGGTCCAATGAAGGAAGTCAGCGTCAAGACGTTTACTCAACATCACAACAGAGTGAGCCCAACCATCCCGGTGGGGTCCTTTAATAACAAAAGAATTCCGGAGCCGTCCGTTTATTGGTCGGTGAAGCCACGGCTCTCTCAGCATCAAACCACTACGGCTTGGTTGACTTTATTTGTGAAACCAGGTTACCCGCGTTCTCGTCATCCTTTTTGTGCGTCAGCTTTGTGTGAGCTCTTAGAAAATTGGCGTAGAAAGAGAAAAGAAAGAAAAAAAAAAGGTATAATTTCTACGAACGTCCTGTAAAATAACAACCCGGGTTGTTTTGATGATGGACTTTGATATAATCGCTATTGAAAGCCCAAATCATAACCGAATTTCGGTAAAGGAAGAAAAAAAAATTTAAAAAAAAGGAGCGCCGTTGTTTTCGCCGCCACTTTGAAAGCGTAACGAATTCCAGTTCCACTAATGCTGCATTCACAATGACGTTCGAGTTACAACCGCTAAGCGGATCCCCCCGTTTTCATCATCGAATATGCGTGAAACTGCACTGAGTCATTGATCAACCGCGTTCGCAACCGCTTGCCGAACGCGGTTCAACAGACAGTGTGAATGAGGCAAAAGGCAGAATGAAACGGCCAGAGTTCCTCCGTTCCTGCTAGAAAGGAAGGAGCTCCAGGAATGCCCCGGAGGGTTGTTCCGTACAACACTGCTCCAGGTTGAGGGCCGCACTGCGGCACCTCTTCAATTCATTATCGCAGATGCTCGCATTCCTGCCGATTCTCTGAAAATTCTTAGCGGCTCGAAGCTTTTCTGCTGCGTCCATGTAGCCCTTGTGTATTGTACTCGCAACAGTAAATTGACGTTTGCTTCTTCGGTCGTAATTCTGCGGACCTGACGAGAGCTACGAAACGACGCAAACACACTGGCCCGTCATGGGAACGGGATGCGCCGGGGACACACCCATAGGCTGTCATAAAATGCTTAGATGGGCCAGTTGGTACATGATGAGAAAAAACTAAGCGCTGTAGGAACACGGACCAAGAGTAGAATAACAACGACACAGGGCGCACTCTCAACTGAATTTAAATTCAGTTGAGAGTGCGCCCTGGTGTCGTTGTTGTTCTACTCTTGGCCCGTGTTCCTAAAGGGGTATTCACACGAGGGAGAAATCCCAGGGATTTCTCCACGACACGCGCATACCGCGATGAAAATGTCAGGCTTTGCGATGTGCAAAAGCCTTGCGTTTTCGTCTCGTGATGCGCGCGTGCCGGGAAGAAATCCCCGGGATTTCTCCCTCGTGTGAATACCCCTTCAAGGCCGACGTACACCTTCGCGCTTTCCACTTTCTACCGCCCCCCCCCCCTTTCCTATATCCTCTCCACTTTTTACCTTGGCCCAACTTGGCTCCCCTCGCAGCTTAGGAGAGGGGAGCACTAAGAGGATTGTCTTCCCTGCAGAAAGCCGAGGTTGTACGTCGGCCTTTAAGGCGCTCATTTCCCATAGATAGTATTTACTGGCGGTCCTAGCTGTATGCGCGACTGCTGAGCGCGCACGGGAGGCGAGCTTCCCCAGTTATTTTGCGACATGCATTCCGCTCCTTCAAGGTTGCCGGTTTTAGCAGCCTATTAACATGAGCTTGTCTCGGGCACGCTCTCTGAACATCGCCCTCCAATAGGGCGTCTAGTGAACACCAGCCAAATGGCCCCTCGGTTTTCTTTTTAAACACCAGCTACCACCACGCGTGGATACACGTGCGCATCCGTAGGTAGGTACGGGCGCGAGAGAGCAGAAAGAAAAAAGAATACGGCGGTGCCATGATTGGAGAAACCAGGCGGTGCAGCCATCCATACCGTCGTCAGGTCGAAGGGCGAAAAGAAATCGAAGGGGAGGACCGCCGCCGGCAGCCTGGAACCGCTGCCGCCTACAAAGGTCTCCCCACAACCTGACGCGGCCGGCTGCGCTCCGGGGTCGCCATGTCAACGGGCAGAAACAAACCGGCCCGCCTAGCTGGCGCATACCGAGCTGCTGCGGGGGACAGCCGGCCGTGTAGGACTCGTTCCTTTTTCGCTCTCTCTGCCCACTCCCGTCGTTCTTTTCGAACACTCGACAACAAAGACCGCCGTTACATCTGTGTTACATTATTTCCACGTTTGCTTCGTTGCCTCACAATCGCGCGATGGGGAGAAGTGTCATTTTGGGTTGTACCTGACAGGAATCAGGCTACGCCGGGGTCGGTTTTTTGGGGAAAGCGGTTATCTCTTCCGGCGGTTAAAATAGCCACAAGAGAGATTTTCTACTCATATGACCGGCTTCGTGGCGAGAAGGTACCTTTATAAGGACAGCTCACGTAAACTATTTTCAAACGGTGTCAAGCCTAGCGTGGCTTCCGCAGTGCTCCAGCTCAGCACTGCTGCGAGAGCACGGGAGTTCGCCCATACAAACAATGTGCTATGGTCGGCTATAGAAAATGTTTTGTATGGACGGCTCTAGCAATTTGTCCCAAGTAGCTAAAGATTTTTTGTGTCTGTCTTTAGCATTTTTATGGTCGCCTTTATAGTAATCTTTGGCTATGTGTATGGCCTTACCGCTGTCCAGCCAGCGCTCTTCAGCTTTTCTAATGACTGGCTGAGGACTTTTATATGGCTTACCTTGCGGCTCTCTTTCGTCGACATGCTATAGCTGACTATAGATTTTCCTTTGGTTGCTTTAACCGCCTGCACCTTCTGACATGTTCTGCTAAAGAATGTTCTGTCGGTCATCTTATGTCACTCTTTAGCCAGCATGCTATAGCTGCTCATGACTTTCTCAATCGTTTCTTTAGTCATTTAAAGCTTCTTGCACGGTATGCTATAAATATTTCTATGGTTATTTTATGGGTCTTTCTTGCCAGCATGCTATGGCCGTTTATGAATTTCCCTGTTGTTCCTGTAGCCGCCTATTACTTTTTGTATGGTCCGCTCTAGCTTACTCTATAGCTCGTCCTGGTTCTCTCTACCCGTCTTTCAATAGTTGCCTATAGTTATTCCTATTGATTCCTTAGGCGCCTTTTCCCCTCTGTAATGTCTTCTATAGCTTACCCAAAAGCTCGTCCGCTGTTTCTATTTACGCGTCCTTCTATAGTGGCCCATAGATTTTCCTACGGTTTCTTCAGCCGTTTATTCCCTCTGTACAGTCTGCAATAGATTTTTCTATCGCTCGTTCAGGATACACATCATGCTGTAGCTGCCTATAGTTTTTCGTATAGTTTCTTAGCCGTCTGTTGGCTTGTGTGCGGTCTGCTCAAGGTTATGTTTTAGCTCGTTCCATGATTCTCTGTACCAACGGACTATATAGCTACCTATAGCTTTTCCTATTTACCGCAATCGTGGGAAATGTTGTTTGTTGTTGCCACTGTACAGCTTAATAAATAAGAGCGCCAACCTTGTATCTGGATATAAAAAAAAGGCTGGACATCCCAAACTTATTTAGGACGCTTCGAACTTAATAAACCTAGTACAAACATCAAGGAAAGCATTAAAAAAATGTACTGGCCCAGGCGATTGCAAAAGAGCAGGTACGGACACAAGGAATCATTTTCAAATCTCCAAGGAGTTTATTAGACACAGCCTCTTCCGTAGACAAGTACAAACTTGCAAGCAATCCGTGATACGTGAAGAGGTACAATATACAACTGAGAAGATTGCTAAGCAAACAAGAACCGAGGTGATTTTTGGGTAGTGTCTATTCTCCCGGCAGCCGACAGAATGATTTCCCGAAGTTCTACCGGCAGTCGCCGCACCTTGCCGGTACAATAACTTATCGAACGACGTTTCATCGATCTGCGATGTTTCATAGACAGCTCAGATTAGCTTTTCTATATTAGCTTCTCTGTCTTTTTTTTTTTTTTTTTTATTGGAATGAGCCGCCCCAGAATGTCGCCGCGAATCGACGTCTACGGGCGGGACAGGTGGGTTAATATTTTTATAGTGAGCCGCCGCAGACTGACGCCACCAAGCGGCGTGAACGGGTGGGCTGGGTCAGTGAGCGCCGGCCTCACTGATACACGCGTGGCGAATTGTCCTTACAGCGTGCATTTTGCGTAACCAGTGACGATGAAATGTTAGTGTCGATGAAACGTCAGGGTCGACGAAACGTGCCTATGAAACGCGTGTCCACGAAAAGGTGTCCATGAAACGTGTTTTCACAAAACGCCGGTAAAATAACAAAGTCAGTATTCTGCTGCGGTTGTCACATGTTTTTAGGCAGCCAATGGCAGGCGACTGCCGATAGAATTACGGTGAAATTATTCGGCCGACTGCTAGGAGATAGACACTGCCTAATTCTAGAGGTAATCAGGAAGTGTACAGGTATAAGAACGGACAATTGTTGCCAAGGAGTAGGCTGGAGCGCACTTACAATAAAAATACCTGACTTGAAGTATGTAATCCGATATGTATGTCGATACGGACACTGCGGAACAACCACACAAACACAAAAACGAGAAGAGAGGGGTCCTTCAAGATTCAACACGATGTGGCACTAGCTGTCATTTGCCGAACCGAACACTCAACAAATCACAGGAATTTCTTGTCCTTCTTTGAAGAATGCGGTTGTTGCTAATATACGCTTAGGATTTTTCAAACACTGGTAGCCTTGGTACGCTTCGAATACGTTGTCGCGGACAAAATCCGCAACAGCCCCGCACAGAATAAAGTCAGGAAGCAGGCATTCCGGAATTGGAGACCGCTACTACGTCATCAGTGAAACCTTTACCAGGTGATCACTCTCATGCCGTTACCCGCGCATAGACAGCAGAATCAAGTGTTAAAAAAGCCTCCGGTTGATTGGTCCGGCGAGTGCGCACCTTCTACCGCGCTTTCAGCTTAAAGGGGCCCACCAACAATTTTTTGACCGGTTTGAAGTTCGCGCTGAAACGAAGCTCCATGAAAGCAGGAACACCGAGGAAAAAAAATATTACAAAATTCGCAATATTTTGTGAGTTATTAACAAATTAAATATTGCAGAAAACAACTTTAAATAAGCAAAACATAGCGCTTCATGACGTAAAATGAAACAGTTTAGCGATTGGAGCAAAGCGGTTGGCCAATTGGACGCGAGTTTGGTTGATAGCCCGTCGGCCCGGTCGGCTCGTCGGCCATTAGGCCTAGCTGCAACCATCGTAGCTTTGCGATCGGGTTGCCATCATCGATGAATTTACCGGGCTTATCTGATTTTTAGTGCGGATCTGAGCGTCGCGCCGTACGAGGACACTCCACGCAAGCGCCGCGTCTCTGCTTCAGTCCGCTTCGACAGCCGCGGAACACTCGTCTCCCGCAACTCCGCCACCGGAGCCACCTCGGCGAGTAGGAGGGAGAAACTGGTGAGCGGTCCCGTTGGGCACCGGCCCCGTCGCCGCACTTCACTCGAACAGTGAAAAGTCTGTCACAGCACTAAAAGAAAATAAGGATTCCCCTGGCTCCTCTTACTGCTTTTAGTTGACCAGGACCGGGGGCGCACAAGTGAAAATACGATGCACGTTGTGTGCACGGATCACTTGTCGTCTGCTCGCGATGGTACGTCGCGGACGCCGCTGGGAGGCGCGCATGAGCGACAAGGCGTTGTTTTCGCCCTTTTTTTAACTTTACTTTGCGCAACTTCATTAGCTCTATAAAAATGACTTGTTCGAGAAATAATGACGGTTAACGTGTGATATACTTTATTTCGCTTCAAAATTCCTGGGACGGCTCTCGCCAATCACGAAACCCAAAGAATGTGACGTATAGTGAAAGGGAGCGCCGTTATGCGCGCGCATTCGGCACCTCGCGACGCCACCGTCGGAGGAGGTGTTTCCGAGTTGTCAAATTAAAATATGATCCGCTAATATTTTCAAACTCTTTCGTTGTCCACTGGGTTTCCGAGACCACTAGCGTGTAAAAACCGCAAAAAATAGTCGACGCTCAAATACTGTTGGAGGGCCCCTTTAAGGAGAGAGAGGAAAGGAGTAGGAAAATAGCAGCTCCTTCAAGGCCAAAAGGGGGGGGGGGGGGGGGGGGGCGACCTCGCAAAGGATTGTCGGCGCGGAGATAATGCAGTGAGCAGTCATCATAATGAAAGTCTTTATCGTTATTGTACACGCCTTTGGGCGCTTTACACAAAATAAACAACTCACTTAATTATTTTATACAACCTCTTAGAATGATATAATGCTGAATTGAACTTAAAAAAAAATAAATAAACGGTCCCAAGCGGCGCAAGAGTATTAGGCGACTATCTATAGAATATTGTTGGCAAATACTCCGAATATGCGGTTCTTCCCATCCACACGATGTCTAGACAGTATCGTTTTAAAAGTGGGGCTGTAACAGTATAATAGCACTGGAGTGCTGCCAGGGTCGGCTGAGTACCCGTCGGACATCGCGTATACGGTATATCTATTGTGGGCACCCTGGCGGCTCCCCAGACCAGCTGCCTGACTGCAAGTCAAAGGTGCCGAACTGTTCCCGCGTGGCGGCGACGTCACGCCAGCACGCGCAGATCGCGTGCGCCGCCTTGATAAGGCGCATCAGAGGCAGCGCACAGGGAGTCGCTGTCTGGACTCAGGCGCCGCGGGTAACAATGTTAGTCGTCTCGTCCATGTCCCATTATATGTAGTTTCTTGTTGTTGAAACCGTTGGCTCCGAGTTATTCCTCCGGCTCGGGTATGCAGCAAGGCAAACTGACCACACTATAAAGTACTAAGTATTCGTCCCAGACTAAAGCATATGCTTTAGTCTGTAACGAATACTTAACGCGTCTTAAAACTGATACAAAAGTGTCAGGTTGTCGAAAAAAAAAAATTCTCTGTAGAACTACCCGGAATCCTACAAATCAATCTCCAGAAATTTTGAAAGATATTCTCGTTTAGGGAGAACACTTATTCGATCAGACTTCAAAATGGAAATGAAGACGCCGTTGTGGAGCTATAATGTGCCACCACATTAAATAACTGTTTTTCTTTTGTGTTCGCCTGTGAAATCAATGATGGTATTGAGAGCCTGCCGTAGTCTGACTTTGTTCCCTCGCTCCAATTGGCATCTCCGCTGCTGGTATACTTCACCTCACATATGGGTTTAAACTTGCTTCATGTTGCAGTCCTGATAATATTAACCCCAAAATATTTTGTCAGTCAATGCAACAAGATTGTTTACCGATGGGCTGGAACTTGGGCAAGGTCATTCCGTTCTTTAAAAACGACAATCGGGCACTGGCTTCTAACTACCGTCCCACCTGAATAACCTGCATCGCGTCCAGGCTTCTTGAGCGTGTAAGGTTTTCTCACGTTATTTCACGTTTAGGAGACAACTTCTTTACAATCCCCAGCATGTTTTCCGGAGGGGATCTTTACGCGAGACACAATTTTTAGGATTCACTAATGAGCACTTACGTATTATTGAAAATCAATCACAAAGTGATGCTTTGTTCTTAGACTTCTCGAAGGCTTTTTTAAGAGTTCCTCACCTCGCCTAATGTCTTAACTTTATTGCGTCGGCCTTGACCCTCTTGTTGTCTCATGGATACGAGATTTTTCTCTTTTTTTCGCCCAATCCACTGTGGCCAACGACAAGTCAAATTCTATTAACATCCTTCCTGGGGTCTCGCAGGGACTCGTTGTTGGTCCGATACTATTTCTCATATTTATAAATGATCTGCCTGAATTCATTGCGTCAAGGATTTGCAACTTCGCAGATCTCTGCTTGTTTTATCGGAAAATAGCTTCTTGCAATGACCATGCCCAACTTCAAATTGAACTCGAAATAATTTACTCATTCTGCTCGAAATAGCTCATGTCATTAAACATTGCAAAATCTTAATTAATTCCCTTCAGAAAAAAAAAACAAAAAGAAAAAAAAGAAACAAACACAACATCAAATTTTTTGTATTGTATTGGCTCTGAACAAATTGATTGCGTCCCTTCCTATAAGTATCTCTGTGTTACACTGGCAAGTGGTCTAATCTGGAACAACCACATTGAAACTATAAAGGCACGGGCGTTAGGCACTCTTTATCGCAGCGAACTACTCGTATACACGTGGCAAGTCGCGAGTACATCACTGAGAAAATATCCCAGCATTCAATAATGAGAAAACCTCCTATTGGTTTCAAATTTAAATATGACCCCGAACTGCGTGTTCCAAACCACATACTGATCAGCATTCCAACCAACTGTCGAGATAAAAAAACAAAAATAAGAAAAACGACAGACTGCGTTTTTGTCAAGGAGGCATCTTCTACTTTCTTGTGGCTTGTACGTCTTTTTGTTCGTTTTTTTGTGTGTGTGTGTGTCGAGGAACGTTTATTTTGTTTTTGTTTTTGCTGAACAAGAACACGCTTTCTCAAGACGATTCATGCCCCTGCATTTTTTACCTTTCCTAGGAACGTCATTTTCAGCTTGATAGAATCCTCTAAAGCAAGGTTTGGCGAGAATCGAGTCTTTCTTGGCTCAAATAAGAGTTTTCTCCCCCACCGGGTCGTTTTCTTCAGAACAATAATTTGCTTACGCGAAACATTAGATGACGCACTTCATAGTATCACTTATTTATTCACTGTACACTTAAAGGTCGCACACGTTTGTGGGCCGCCTCTGCAAAAATGTAGATCCGGACCCGCAGATATCTGCATTAGATACGCATCCGCATCCAAACCACAATCCGCAATATATGATTCATAGTTTTCCGCATCCGCAATTTAACTCGGAATATCCGCGGATAGTCCGAGGGTAATCCGCGGATATGCAGGGCTCGACAGGTGACTTTGAACGCTGTAAAATCCACGCTCTCCCGCGCAAAATAAAATGTGACATACATTTACGAACGTCAAGAAGAATGCAGCACAAACGCAAAAAAACCGCCACCAAAAACAAACCCTGGGCCGTCCTTCGAGTAGCCCACACCTATAGGGACGCACGCACGACACAGTGAGGTAAACGCGCAAAAAATCCACAATCAAATAAAAAAAAAAAAAAACACCAACAACAAAAACAAGCTTCCCTCATCGTTACCTGATCACCCTGCTACCACAAGGGCGGCACGCGCAAGGGCGGCACTCGCTCCCTCCTCCACACGCACATGCACACACAAGCGGGACACATGAAGCTACAAGCCCCGTAAGCCCATCAGTACTAAAGGCGTCAACAAACTACCTCACGGGAGCTAACAAATAAAGCGGCGTAACCAATACGCCCGGCCTGGACGCCACAACTCGGCCGCAACAAACAGCGACCACTAACACGCGCCTCAGAACCCCTGGAAGCCGTCACCCCCGAGTGCCAACAATGCGTCGGCGCGCGTGCTCGCGTACAATGGGCACGCATTCCGGAAGTGCACCGCGAGAGGAGTCAATCGAGCCAACACACGCCTACGTTCTTGGCGGAGAAGAGCCGCACACGACAACAACAGCCACCAAAGAAGACCGACCGGGAAGACGTCCAAAAGCGATTCGAACGCGTGCCGTGACAAAGCCGCACTTTCCCCTATTCCTTTCTTCCGCGCACAAGATCAACAGAGACGCGCCGCACAAACACAACAACAGTAAGCACGACCGGCGACGCAAACAACCGCGCACCGGTGGGGGCACCCCTCGACTCTCTCCATCGCTCCCCGAGAAAACTTTGGGAGGGAAAACTCGAGTTTCTCTTCCCGAACCGATCCCCTCCCCTATTCTTTTCCGGAACCCGCAAAAATTGCAGGAAGGGCGCAGAAAACCAGACTCTACATAAATTTATCCACCCTCAAAAAAAAAAAAAAAAAAGTTTGGATATTTGTGGGGCGGGTGGTTGAAGGGGGGGGGGGGGGGGGAGGGGGATATAGGGGGTGATCGGTTCCCCCCTCCCAGAGGTGCTGTTGTAGCACGAGGGTGCGGAACATAAGGAGTGGACAAGCTTTTGGGTCAAAAGAACCCGCTTTTGCGCCGAAACGAACAATAAAATGAAAATGCGAAGGAACGAACTGGTTCTGCCCTTTGTGGATCCCATTGTCGTCTCCTCTTTTTCTCTCGAACTCAGCCTTGCCGAAAATCCCCACACCTCCGCACGTCGAAAAAAGGAATCCTCTAACCGTACCTGTCGACGCGCGAATATTCTGAATTTAAGCGGCATTTTTGTTCTTCATTCATCCTATACGAACTATGGAAGAGAGAGAGAGGCCCTGGGAACCAGCGGGTTTTCCAGGGGTGACCGCGGCAGGTGAAAGCTGCCAGGGCGCGGTTCTTGGATGTGTGGCCATAAGAACAAAACGCACCAAGTCGATCACACGCCTCAAACTCCAGTCTGCAATCGCGGATTTCACTACTAACACGGAAAGAGTGCAGGCGCCATCTCAACATAACGGCCATCTCGGAGTGTTTGTCTTCTTTTGCGTTCTGAATTTCAGCCACGCACATTTGCTTGGAAATGGATGGAAGCTTGGTAGAGTTTAAAAAAACAAAAAAAAAAAAACAACAAAAAACAAAAAAAAAACAAATAGAAAAAAGATGGCTGAATGAAATTCCCCTGTCAAATCAGAGGAATAAAAAAAGAGAGAAGAAACCAGCGTAAATTGGGATACTTTAAGAGCATTATTTTTTTCCGTGCGTATATTCGAGAACAAAGATAGAATTAAACTTTAGTAATACACAAAAAAGGCTAGTTTTCTCTATGCAAATGATCTCGGGCTGATCTCCGTAAATGCCTGAAATCTCTAATAACATGCTCCAACAACAGGCGAGCTGGTGACAATTCATATGGGAAAAAACCTCGATACTGAGGGAAATGAAAAAAAAGGAACACCCCACAAAGACCGGTCACCACACAGTCCCTAGGGTTATAAAGGGTGAAACGCCCAAATCTCGAACATTTTGCTCGTTGTGCTAGCCCTCTGGTGGCCGGCTGTATCCAGTGCACGCCAGTCTCATCGTTGCTACATCACGGAATTACTGCTCGTATTGCAGCACACTAAAAACTGAGCCCTTTTAGGTTCCGGTTCCAAAGTACCGATCTTGAACAAGCCACGAGTTGAACAACTGGATGGCGGCTCCGATCCGCGTTGCAGAATAAACTGGTATGGTACGTGTCACCGATGTTTCTCCTCCGTTCTTAATTTCCTATTTTCTGCTGCCCCTCTGTGCACGCTGAACGTTCACTGCGCGCTCTCACCCGCATTACGTGGTGTCAGCTCTTTCCAGTTTGCACAGCTGCTAAGCAAACCCAGCTAGTCTAAAGTTGCAAAAGGTGAAGTTTGGGCGAGTTCGTACGTCTTTCCTCATCCGGATTCTCATTCTTTGCGCTGTTTTAACTTTCTAGCCTAAAGCAAGCCCAGCCAGGTCAACTATCGAAGGATGCCAAGCTGGGTACCTTATATTTTCCGATGAAGACCTCTGACCCGCTACACGCGATGCAGTGATTGCCCCTCGCCTTCGTGCAAAATATAACCTAGTGATTAAAGACGTTGCTGCTCGCCTACTACATATTTAGTGGACTAAAAATATTTGCTCGCGTAAACGTTTACGAGACACGTTTTTCAAGACACAGGTTCACAAGGACATCGGCTAGAAAGAATGCAAAGCTAACGTTCGATTTATTTTATCAATATGAGAATTGGCAAGCCATTGGATGTTACGAAATATTGTTTTGCAGGAAGGCGGTGCATATTGGTTAATTTGAAGTACATATAAAAGGTACGCTTAGAGAGTACGGTGTTTCTTGAGGTGCCTATTAAGATATATCTTTATTAGTCGGAGTAGCTAGCCTCGATATTTCCAATAACTATACTCGTCACGTTGTCGCGCCTTTGTTCATGCATACCCTTATCCTTACCAGCCTGCAGAAAGCATAGACTAAAAATTCTAAATGGTGAGGATTTCAGAAATTATCTGTTGGCGTATTGGGTGAGCAGTGATATGAAAGACATGCTTTTTCCCGAAAGAAATATGTTTGTCATGACGTTTAATGGGCGCTATTTATAAAAGGCGATATCGGGTATCAGGGCAAAAACATTTAAATTCCGTTTCGCTGTAAGTCATAGCCCAGTGGACGCTGCAAGCCGATGAGGCCAACGGAGCAGTGCCAAAAACGCTACGTAACAAAGCTCGTCATTTTCTAGTTCGTATGTCATCACCGGCTAAACCAATCAAGCGCAGAGCATGTGCCATGGCCTTGTACATTTAGCGTGCGCGTTTGTACTTGTGTGTCTTTCATAGTCTTTATTCGACTCTGGAGGGTCTCAGCATCACAGAATGGCCATTGGCCCGTACCCGAGGCCTGTGGTGACGCAGTATCACAGAAACTTAACAAAACAGTAACAAGAACAGTAACAGTAACAAAGATTTAACGCAAAAGACACATGGAATAGTATATGTGAGTCTGAAAAGGAGGTGTCCGTCACTGACGGAGGAAGTCTAATGCCTCCTCGCACCATTCTTTCATGTCTTCTTTCTCTTGGGGAGGGGGGGGGGGACGCTCGGTGAGCTGCCTTGGTAGTGAGCGCCACAGTGCTACAGTCCTGATGAGGAATGAATTTCGGTGTCGCACAGTGCGGCCGAAGATTGGCTGCAATCCACCAGATCTTGTGTGGCGTAGGTTTTGCACCAGCGGGAGTGTTAAATTGTTTGGGAGGAGGCTGGTCGCCAGAAGCCGGAGTGACGCAACCTGTCGGCGGAGAACCAATGGGCTCCACCGAACCATTTTTTAGGAGTTCCTGCGTAGGTAGGTCGCGGTAACGCGACAGACCTGGGGAAGCCTGCCAACGTAGAACTGAGTAGGCGGACGCCGCTGCACGCTTTCGAGGGACGCCATTAACGCAGCCTGGTAGGGGTCCCCAACCGAAGCACAGTTCTCCAAGTGTGGCAGCACGAGTGCGGGGTGCAGGTGCCGCAGTGTGCTAGGAGCAGTTCTCTGGGTGTCCCGGAGTATAAACCTCAGCAGCCTACGGGCCCTTGTGGTTACCTCACCGATGTGAACTGCGCAAGTTAATTAAGGGTCAGTTGTGACGCAGAGGAGTCTTGTGCCTTCGGTAACAAGGAGCGCCGCTCCGTTCAACAGGAAACTACGTTGTTCGGTGATGAGGCCTCTAGATGTACTGATGAAGGCAGATGTGCACTTGTTGATGTTCAGTGGGAGCCGGTTTTCTATTAACCAGTCATGAACAGTGTTAAGGTCATCTTGGAGTTACTGATAGTGTACGGGGCACTGGACCGGATGAATGATGGTCAGATTGTCTGCATAGAAGAAAGGTGTGTACTGTAGTGAAGATGTTAGATCGTTTATAAAGATGTAAAACCGAGCTGGTTCCAGGACACTCCTTTGTGAAATTCCAGAGAGGTATTGCGTTCGACACTGCTCCTTGGAATATAACTCTCTGGGAGCGATCGTTTTCAGAAGATCAGATATCCATTTCATGAGCCAGCCGATGATACCCATCTTGGACATCTTCTGACGAAGTATTGTATGGTCAATCCTGTCAAAAGCTTGCTTGAAATCAAGTTGCGGGAGTTGACAAAGTATGCACTCGCCCAGAGACGAGCTCAACATGCAAATGGTGGATTCTAGAGCTGACTCACAGCTTCGGCCGGGCTTAAAACCGTGCTGGCAGGGCGAGAGTAGGCCATGCTGCTCCAGATGTTGGAGAAGCCTTTTGTTCAGAATGCGCTCCACGATTCTGCACACGACGAAGGTCATCTAGATGGGCCTATATGAGGCAACAGATGATGTCGGGGCGCCATTCCCCTTGTGCACCGGTGTGATGAGAGCCAGTTTCCACTGGTGGGGGACCGAGCCAGCTTGCAGAAAGCTCGTAAAAAGCCCTGCAAGGACTGTGCTGAAACGATCAGAGCCGGCCTGCAACAACATAGGGTGCACTTCATTCGGGCCTGCACTTTGAGATGGTTTCAGGTGTCTCACTGCCTCAATAACATCATCTACATTTATTTCTATGTTTCTAAGCAGCACCACATATGAGGGTGGAAGAGTGTGGGTGGTCTTGGGGGTGCCGAAGACAGTCTATACTGAGTAAAACTGAACACTGAACAGTTCCGATACAGCATGGGGTCTTTGCAGGATAGCCCCACCGATTCAAAATTGGTATTGCTTCTTCGGCAATTGTCTCCACATAGGACCTATGGGAGGTGTAGATCGCCTTCAGGTCCCTCTGAGCCTGCCTTGCTTGACTGATGTGATCAGAGTTCTGCGTTTTCTTTGCTCGTTTGAAGAGTTTGCGCTTCAGTCGGGAAAGCTGAAGGATATTCTCGGTGATCCAAGGGGACTTCTGTCGTCCAGTGGCAGTCTTGACGGGGACGCATTCCCTGTCAATCGCACTTACTAGGCCTAGCCAGTTTTCGTAAGCATCACTAGCTGACTGCAGTTAATCTGTGGCAATGACCCACGGTGGAAGGTGCACAAGGTTGTTTAGGTGAGCGAAATCAATCAAGGAGAATAGCTTCACCTCTTTTGCGAGCCGGCCAAACTTTGGTAGCGAAAGGAGGCTCTCCAGGTGTATGGCCTTGTGGCCATACACCCGTCGAGGCTGGGCTCCAAAGAGCAGGAAGAGATGGACGCCGGGTTTGTTATAAAGGCAAGGTCAAGAAAAGGCGCTTTTTGTGTGCTCAAGCAGTACGATCGCTCATCACAGACCTGGATAAATCATTTTAATTCCATCACATCTAGTAGTGCGTCATCATGTGGTGCCAATGGGATGGTGCAGAAATGTCTCTCCAGTCAACATGGACATTAAAGTCACCCAGTATGCTAATGTTTAGGTAAGAGTTTACGACAATCCGCTCCACAGCGTCACTGAGCAGGTTATATGACGCAGCTTGGGTAGCCGGCGGGCAGTACACACACCCAATGAGTGCCTTCCCTCGCTTGCGAGCGATTCCGACGAACAAAGCCTCAAAGCCATCGACTTCAAAGTCCCGACAACTCCGGCGGGTCAGGTGGCGAGGGGCGACGAACATAACTCCACCACCACTGCGGCCTTCATGGTCTTTCCTGTGCACGACACGCCAAGTTGCATCAAGGAGCAGTCTACCAAGGACCGAGGGATCGGGCAATGTTTCGCAGATGGCAAACACCGTCTGTGGAGAGGATGTGATGAGCGCTTGGAAATCTAGCAGCTTATTCTTTACGGAGCGGAAGCTCGAGAACGAAACTGCAAGGTTGGCATTAGGGTGCCAATTCGACGGGGCTCTGACAATTGCCGGATCGAGGTTCGGAGTGCAGCATCGGGGAGCAGGTGAGGGGAACAGTGAGTCGTCGACAAAATGACACCCTGTTCATTTGATCAATTTGATGATGGCTGAAAAATGAATGGGTGCTACTGAATATACGCTGGCAGAACACAGTGTTGAGCGAGTATCCGAATTACACCGGATAACACCGATATTAATATTAATATGTTAAACGCGACGACAACACAGTGTGAACTCGTTAGATTATTAGAGTCGAACGCTTGTATTAACACCATTACTTTGCCAACTCGTGTACAAAATGATTCTGGAACGCTACTTGAAGTTTTTATTACAAATATAGACACTCAAAAACTAGTATTAGGTGTTATCGGGATGAACGTCAGCAATCACTTGCCCATAATTCTCATGACTAATCAGAACGCAATAGTTAACTCATTTAAAGAAATTCACACTCTTACATTTCAAAACATTAATCCACTAACATTAGAACAATTTCGCAATGAACTCTTGCACATATGCTGGCCGATATAGTATATAGTAAAACTACCCCTGATTAAGCGTACGACACGTTTTAGAGCGCAGCTCTTAGGGGCCCGTTTCCGGCTTGAGCGGCGTCGCCGTCGGCGTCGGCGTCGGCGTAACCTCGAGGTCATGTGACCCCCCCCCCCCGAGATCACGTGACCTCCACAGGCACGTGACCCCCCAGGTCACGTGACCCCCCCCCCTTGAGGTCACGTGACCAACTGAGGTCATGCGACCCCCTCTTCCCCCTCCTTCGAGGTCACGTGACCCCCTGATGTCACGTGACCCACTTGAGGTCACATGATCCCCTGAAGTCACGTGACCCCCCTCCCTCGACGTCACGTGACCCCCCTGATGTCACACGACCCCCCCTTGAGGTCACGTGACCTCAGGGAGTCACCTATCCCTCAGTACGCTTCCATCCTCCTCCTCAAGAGCTGCGCTCTAACCGGCGTTATAGGCTTTCATTTTTAGAAACGGCTTTCATTTTTAGAGCGCAGCTCTTAGGGGCCCGTTTCCGGCTTCAGCGGCGTCGCCGTCGCCGTCGCCGTCGCCGTCGCCGTCGGCGTCGCCGTCAGCGTCGCCGTCGGCGTAACCGCGCGGTGCATCATGGGAAATGTCCCATAATGCACCGCGCGAGCCCCCCACCGGGGTCACGTGACCTCATGGGGGTCACGTGACCCCCCGAGGTCACGTGAGCCCCTCCTCGAGGTCACGTGACCCCCGCCGATGTCGCGTGACCCCCCGATGACGTCATCGTCACTGATGACGTCACCGGCATCCACATCGTCATCGTCATCATCACTGATGACGTCACCGGCATCCGCATCGTCATCGTCATCATCACTGATGACGTCACCGGCATCCACATCGTCATCGTCATCATCACTGATGACGTCACCGGCATCCACATCGTCATCGTCATCATCACTGATGACGTCACCGGCATCCGCATCGTCATCGTCATCATCACTGATGACGTCACCGGCATCCGCATCGTCATCGTGATCATCACTGATGACGTCACCGGCATCCACATCGTCATCGTCATCATCACTGATGACGTCACCGGCATCCACATCGTCATCGTCATCATCACTGATGACGTCACCGGCATCCACATCATCATCGTCAGCATCACTGATGACGTCACCGGCATCCGCATCGTCATCGTCATCATCACTGATGACGTTACCGACATCCGCATTGTCATCGTCATCATCACTGATGACGTCATCAGCGACATCACTGATGTCGTCACCGGCATCCGCATCGTCATCGTCATCATCACTGATGACGTCATCAGCGACGTCACTGATGACGTCACCGACATTCGCATCGTCATCGTCATCATCACTGGTGAAGTCATCAGTGACGTCACTAATGACGTCATCGGTACCAGCATCGTCATCGTCACTGATGACGTCATCAGTGACGTCAGTGATGACATCGGCATTGGGGGTCACGTGACCCCCAAGGTCACGTGACCCCCCCTGGTTAGTTTAAGCCCCCCCCCCCAGTGCCCTTGCCTCCTCCTCCTCAAGAGCTGCGCTCTAATTCGGCGTTACAGGGAGTTGTAAGCGGCTTTCATTTTTTAACCTTGTTTACGTCTGTTTATGTAAGGTTATTTCGTCGCAAGGCATCAAGAAGCAAAAAGTAAAGGAAGCCTTGGATAACGGACAAGTCGTTAAAACTAATAAACCAAAAAGATGTTCTTTATCGGCGGTTTTTTACTGACAAGGAACTGAAATGATCTGCATGCTTTTAAACTTTTTCGTAATAAAGTGACTAGTTTCCTTAGCATTGCAAAAAGGGATTATCTTCACAACCTGTTTAATGCCGATATACTAAAACGAAGTGACATTAGGTGACAGAGACTGAACACAGTGCTTGGTCGTGGCCAGCAGCACCCACAGTGTATTCAATAGTTACTTTCGAATGGCCAAACAACATCGGGAACGGTGTTAGCTGACTCTTTTAATGACTTTTTTGTATCACTGGCTAACAGTGCATACTATCCACCTAGTTTAGAATACCCAAAAGCGAGAAACCATGAAAGTGCGTTTTTAGTACCGACTAATGCTGAGGAAATTTATCACGTGTTTCTTTCATTTCGTAACAGTGACTGTTGTGACGCCGATGACTTGCAAATCCGTTCAGTTAAGTACGTCATAATATAATTTGTCCTGCACTTGAACATCTTCAGAACCTGTCATTTATACATGGTGTATTTCCAAAACGTATGCAGTTAGCGTAGGTGAGCGTTTTGTATAAAGGGGGTGACAAAAACCAATTATCAAATTACAGACAAATATCAATTCTTCCCGTTTTTGCAAAATGTCTAGAAAAATTAATTAATGATAGAGTGACTGTTTTTTGTGAAAAACAGCACAATCACAGACTTTCAATTTGGCTTCAGGAAGGGTCGTTCAACCGAGTCAGTACTCCTGACAGAAAAAGAATTGATTATCCATGCCATTGACCACAAACTGCTAACACTAGCGGTTTTTGTAGATTACTCAAAGGCCTTTGACAGAATAAACCACGTGACCTCACTAAAAAAAAACTCGATATATATGGCTTCCGAAGGGTATTTCTAGATTTGTTGAAAAGTCATCTTCAGTTTTGTTTACAGAGAGTTGTTATAAACAACAAGACGTCTGATATCAAAGCAATTCAATCCGGAGTACCCCAGGGCAGCATCCTTGGGCTCTTGTTATTTAATATCTATATTAATGACGTAATAAATATTGATAATGATACAAAATTTGTTATGTATGCCGACGACATTAGTTTACTTTTTAGTTCTTCGATATTAAACAATTAATAAAGCATTCAAATAATGTTCTCGATAAATTAAACCAATGGACCTTATTGAATTCACTAGCTTTTAACAAGTCCAAAACAAAGACTGTACCTTTCAGACCTAAAAATCAGAAAGAAAACATTGAGAACCCCCTCATGATAGGGACTTCTACTGTGGATATTGTGCCCTCAGCTAAAAGCATAAGAGTTGTATTTGAAGAACACTTAGTTTGGAGCAAACATATTGAAATAATTGCTAATAAACTCTCCCGCGTCGTAGGTACTTTTACAAAGTTGCGGTTTTCTCTACCCACTAATATAAAATTGCTTATTTACAATTCCCTGTTTCTTTCTCACCTCAACTACTGCCACCTAGTTTGGGGGAACACAACCACGTCAAACATTACTAAACCTTTTTTACTACAGAAAAAAGCCGTGCTTGCTATCTCTGGTTCTCCTTACAATGCAAATACCGAACCACTTTTTAAAAGTCTTAATGCACGTCCGGTTAAATTTTTATATAATGATATACTGCTTAAGAGGTACTATGCCGGCAAAAGAAAACGAAATAACAACAACATTGAACAATTGTCTAGATTAACAAGAAGCACTAACATTTATAACACACGTCACAATGAAACATGGATCATTCCTCATGCACGCACGAATTACGGAAATCAATTTTTATGTTACACATTACCATTTTTTACTGAATTTGCTTGACAATTAGAAATGAAAAAATAAGTGTTTCATGTTCCATACAGTTTATGTATCTAGATCTATTGTTTTGGCCTTGTATATCTTCGCGTACATTAATTGTTTAATGTGTAGTGAGTGATGTTGATGTTGCGTTACTTGTTTGTTATTGTATATTATTACCAGTGCTGTTGCCAAATCATTTTGCTTGTTTTTTACATTGCAATGGGACTATGCATATGTAGAAGGCGCTCAGACCCAGTCAAGCCGCAGCCTTGCGACTTTTTGTCTGAGCTCCATACATCATTTTTTAGTACTTTGTACTTGGTGATGTTAAATAAACTTTGACTTGATTTGATTTAAATATAGACCCTTCATGACCCATGGAGCCAATCGCTTGCCAATATTGGTTTTGCCATTGTACTAAATTTCCAATGATGGCCCAGCTTGTCCATTAAAAAAACAGTAATGGAAGAACCAAGCAATGGCTAGGGCGCTGGCTAGCTGGTGAATATTGAGCATTTTGGTAAACCGAAAACTGGGTAGAAAAGGAAAAGGACGGAAACAGTGTTTCCGTCCTTTTTTGGCTAGTCTCAAGATTACCAAAATGCTCAGTCGGAAGAACACTGGCATAAGCTGGGAAATGTTGGCCCGTGGTTTTACTTGACTTGGCAATATTGGATGAAGAATGGTATAAAATTGAAAATGTATAGTTTCCCGAAACTTCCATTGTTTCATTTTTTGTTTATCTTTTTCTGTGTGAATCAAAGGACTTTCACTGTGTGTTAATTTTATTTCTGTTTTGTACAGTTTATTCTATTTTGCGTGTAAAAAGATTCATCACTGTTTCCAGTTTTATCTTATAGTTTATTATCTCTTGTGTCTTTTTTATTTTTTGCGTGAAACGATTCGTCGCTATGTTTCCACTTTTATTTCTATAGTTTATTATCTGCGTTATCTTTGCCTTGCAACTGCCTGTAGGGGGGCCTTCGGCTTTGTCAAGCTGTATGACAGCTTTTTCCACAGGCTTCCGAACCTTTTTTTTTTTTTTTTTAGTTGACCATTTAATTTTGTGTTGCATCGGGACGGTGTGGTTTTGCAAGAGGGGAGTAATGCCACGTGCGAATAGCTAGGTCAGCAGCGTGCTCGACTCCCAGGCCGCTTACTTGGGTTTGATCCCTGCCCAGCGCTTTTCCTTTTTATCTTTCAATTTTGTATGCATGATTAAAATATTCTAGATGACTCGAGAACCTTGTTGTTTGCTTGAGCTCGGGAACTTCTAAATACCCACGTGCTTACAAAAGGAGTTTCACATGGCTGCTTGAGGCAGTCGTCCTTCTGTCGCCGTTAAAGTATGTACGATCTTTTTTACTTTACGTTTCTCAGCACAAGTTCGCCGCATTAAACGTTCATTTTAAGTTTTATTAGTGATCCTTGTTTCTATTCGTGACAGTGTATAAGGTATTCCCTGGGTGCCGTATTTGAGCCCGTTATTCAAAGCGCATCCCGGGGGGGGGGGGGGGGGGGGGGGGTTGTTGTGGTATGGTGGGCCTGTTAGGGGTCCCTGCACTTTTAGACCAAGTTCTTACCCATCTTTGATTGTATGGAATGCACGTTTCGGAAGCACAGTGAATTTCTTCGCCAAGCTTCGCGATTCCGTTCCAGCCCGAGTTGTCCATAACGTTTTGCCGTACTTCCCTGTGTGGCTCTGGGGTGGGAGGCATTCGGCGTCATAGTTACATCGGCCTCCCAACGACCAGGTGGTATTGAGAAATCGTTTTATTCGTTTTAAATTTAGTTTACGTGCCTTTACGAGCGGAAGACTGGTGTTTCTAAGGTGCTGACAAAATGTAGTTTCTGGCTAAAGAAATAAATAAAAGCTAACATTTCCTTTCCGTACCCCTTTAAAGACACTGATTCGTTGCTCACTACCTCCAAAATTACGAAAGTTGCTTTTGCTCTAATGTATATTTAGTGTAATACGTTCAAGGAGTGTATTTCCGAGTAAAAAGTATTGTTACAGGCAATACGTTTTCAATATTGTAGCTAGAACAAAAAAATTTGCCTACTTCACCGTAGCATCATTTTCCACTACATTTTTACAGCCTTCGAAAATAAAGAGTGTTCAGTGCAACAACAGCCTATTTCACGATTAAAAAGTATATTTGGTCAAAATAAGGGTACCGAAATGATGTAGTCATGGATGTAAGTTTCTGCAGCAACATTTTTACACCCTGAAGGGCGGATAACTTTTGTAATCCGTTACTTTGGGAAGTGTCTTATGTGCGCAAGGTGGCGTGCAAACAAAGCGTTTCGCCATGCTAGGCTCACGCGCATGTCACACTACCTGCACATCTGTGAGCTAGATAGCTCTATGTGGTGTGTTGGAGCGGATGAAAACGGCAGGATTATATTTTAGTTTCACACAAAACGCAGCATAATATAAGCTGGAAGCAGCACCAGCTGGCATTCCAGTGCAAGTGTCACAGGTTCGGGAAATAAAGGCTCCAAATGACCCCCATGTAAACAAAATTTATAATTTTGTTAGGACCGCTGACTGGACGATAGGTCCACGCCCTGGTGGACGGTCTCACTGTGAGGAGCGAGGAACGAGACGGAAACGTTGCATTAAAAAAAAAAGAAAAAAAAAGAAGATTTATTTTGCGAGACACTAAAAACTGCAACGCCAAAAAGTCACACACAGAACGCATAAAAATAACAAACACAATCCAACTCCTGCTCTTCTCGCGCGCGGCACTTTTACACACAAGCAAATGCAAGGATAAAAAGGAGAAAAAAAAAACTGTTTCCCTTAGCGCGCAAATGCTACTCAGAAATAAAAATAAAAACAAAGTAAAAAAAATATAACCGGCACAGTTATGGTTTAAAGGCGTTGTCCACACTGGACACTAAACACAAGCAAAAAAAAAGTATAACAAATTAATAGCTCTAAAAATCATACCCTTCTACGAGGGTGAGTTGGGTGAACCTGGGTCCACAGAGTGGTGTGGGTGGCGCGGTCCCGTTGCGACGCTGGTCGAAACGGGGAAAGTCTGTGTGTGCTCGGATGCTACACGCGATCCTCCTCGGCTCAACACTCATCCACGAGCGCACACACTTGGGGCCTGCAGAGCCGCTCCGAGCTCTTCCCGCATTCCTCCTTTCGCCGCACCCGCTGTCGCTCTCAACTTTTCAGTCGTGTCAACTCCCCGGTACAGTCTCCGCATACACCGCCTGGACTTTGCTGGAAACCAAGCAGAGGTCCTCACTTTCCCATTTCTTTCCTTGACTAAAAAAAAAAAAGAGAAGTGAAACCGCCGGAGTTTGGGACAAAACACACCCCCGTGTGTGTGTGTGTGTAAGTGTTGTGAATAAGGTAGGGGGGGGGGGGGGCGCACCCTCCTCGAGAGGGGACCTCTCCCGCGGTTCCTGATTAGCGGGGGCCGCGAGACAGCACCAGCCGATGGCCCTAGCTCACCCGCTCAACCCGCGAGGCAAGGGGCGACCGACGGCCGGATGCGCTCCCTTGAGAAGTCCAAAACCAAGAGAAAAATAGTCGAATTCTGTGACAGCAGGATTTGCAAACGTTTTTCAATGTTTAGATCCTAATTTTCGAAGAATTATCTAGTCTTTGCCGTTACGGAGCTACTGCCAGATTACAATTGTTACCGAGGTAATAGTGTCCCATAAGGCATGAAGCGTGGCGCCTCCCTCGGCCACTGGGACAAACAAGCAAACTCCACACCTCCATTTCGTGCCCATCATAATAAACCTAAACTGCGACCGCGCATTCGCTAAGTTGACGGAGTTGGTGGTTAGGCAAATATGAGATACACTGCAACTCCCAGGAAACGAACTCGACAAAGCGACGAGAGTCCTGAGTGCCTCTCGTGTAATCTGCTGTACACGACCTTCCCGCTATCTTGCCATCACCGTGAAAGTGATCAAAACAGGGGATCGACCACCACTCCACTTTCGAACGACGACCAAATTACAATCGGATCCAAACAGCTACCGCTGCATCTGGACGGAGATGGGACGTTCGGTGAGTTAATCAGGAATTTTGAGGAGCCCTTTTGCTTATCCGAGCTGTCGAACCGCGCCTCCATGCGATCGCCAAACTGCGTGCAGAAAATCCGCCCTCGCTTCGATCAAAACAATCCGGTCGCAGAAACAGTACCAAGGGACCGGAAACACGAGCGAAATCATTCGCATTCGCGTGACATGAGAAGCGGCCTGTAAAGTTATTGCCGAGGAAAAGGAAAATAAGCAAATAATAAAGGAAAAACCAGAACGTCCTTGGCCCCCATTTGTTAAAGCCAACTGTATTTCAGAGAGAGGACAAGATTAAATTTTGGGTGCCTCGAGTGTGGCCCACTTCGTGAGCTGCACGCTCTCCCAGAGCAACGGCGATCGGCATGCGGTCTGCGCAGAGGGCGCGCTCCCACGAATCGAGTGCCGCCGGAGGAAGACTGTCGGCAACGGAGGCACACTTTCGCCGAAGATACAGGTTGTCACGTCGAGGCAACCACGCGCGCCGCGTCCCGATAAGCACCCACCTGGCCGGACCAAGCACAGCTGTTTACCTCACGCGCACCTGTTTTGCCGTTTTCTCCCGACTAGAGGGAAGAAATGCACCGGCAATGACAACACCTTATGCAATGCATTTTCGAGAAGTTGTTACTTTAATATACCCTCCCGCACATCGAACGTTCATTGTTCCCTCGTATATCTCGCGTCCGGATCGTCTAACGCATTTCCGATAAAATCGTCCTCCCGCGTCTAAATATGTGTGAAGCGCAATCTTGGCGCGAACATTCCCTCCGTTTGGGGCTTGCATTTTCTGGTTTCGCCCGTAGGATTTTTTTTCTTCTTCTTCCATTCGGAGACATTTGAATTGCAGTCCCATCGCGAGCATGCCGAGAGTCCAGCCCGGGAGCTTTAACCGTGCCCTCTTCAGGGCTCTGCTCCCTTCCAATATAGGGGTAACATTTTAACGGTGTCATCCTGGGTAAAGGTTGGAACATGTCACGGAAGCAAAAGCAACCGAAGATCGCATCATATCCGAGACACGCGAAAATAGTTTCCCGCCATCATGTTTTAATGAGCTACGCGAGGTAACGAAGCCACGCATGGCTATGTAAATCCCAATTATGATTTCCGACGAAACTATATGTGCGACTTGGGTAGAGTTAACGTCCTGTTTTTTTCTGCAAAGCTGTCCGTTGCTAGGTTCTGGCGGACCGTCTCCGGCGACAGATCGAGCGTAGACCAACACTTTTCAAGAACAACGATGCATGCCTTACTTTATACTCCCCTCCACTTCCGCTGCCTCTTTGCCGAGTCGTGTATACTCCTCCCCACGTGCGGCGTCTCCTTCCCCCTGACATTGCGCAATGCCGCGCGCTCTTCGGCGGCCACCTGTGCGGCGCACTAGAGCCTGCGTCGTGATTGGCGTAGCCGCGTTATAATAAAACGTCATTGTCGCTACCCACCAATCGTGTGTGTCCTTTGTCTGTGACGTAGAGATCGTGCCACTGTCCTTATCAGTTGAGCTTCAAACTTCACATGGGTCGCACTCGTATATTGTACGTTCGGAAGAGGAGCAGCGGGAGTACGAGGAGCGTCGGCGCGCCCAGAAACGAGAAACCAAGCTCCCCCCAATGAAGACCTTGCCCGCGTCGCGCCCCGACGCGAGCAACAGCGTCAATTCAACGGGTGCCCTCGAGCCAATGCTACCGACCATGATCGAAGCAAGAGAAGCCAAACGCAAGCGCGACGCATATCACCGCGGCGCCAAACCATAACATAGCAAATCCCCAATACAGCTAAGCCCCAACATAGCAAATCCCACCAGAGCGCCAGTTTCGCTGGACTTCCCTCTTCACGGGGTGGAAGGGCTCTCAATTTTTTTATTTCGAAGATAGGGGCCAAAATAGGGGCCATGTGCGGTAAAATGGCTGCCAACGGAGCATGTGAATTACGTAAAGACGAGTGGCGTCTGCTACAGGGAACGGGCCCCACTTCCCAATTGAAAATGTCTGAGCATCGCTTATAACCGTTGAATTAGATAATGGTAAGTTCTGAAGTTTTGGCATCTGGTCCCATTTATTAGCGCCACACCTGGGCAGGCCGCTCGGCGACGAGTAGATTACGTTGACATTCACATGCGTTACACAAAAGACCCGGTGTTGGCTGCAGGCATGATGACAGAACTATCTGAGGTATGATATAAGTATTTGTTATGATCTATTAGAAGTGTGGACCGTAGCTTTACGATGAGGAAAGCCTCCTTTGTCCCTTAATTGGCAATCACATCGCTTAGACATCATACGAAAGACAGGCTGCAGAAGATGACCTTCCTTGTATGACGGTCAAGTTGGTCATATCAAAACTTTCTGCGGACATGTTCAAAGCATACATGTGTAGGAAGCGCTTCGAAAATGCTTGATGCGCGTCCGCCGATCATTCTCTCATCATGTGTGCACCGAACACCGTGTCTATGATGTATGACGTAAGAGCACTTTGACTGCGACTTGAAAAGAAAGGGTCTACGTAGTCATTCACGAAGGGAGGAACATTTTTCCCTAATATCAGGCAAGCAAAGTTTGTCCCTCGTCTGTATCTCATTATGGCGCCCTCAAATCTAACGAATCGAGCTCAATAAGGCTGAACCCGGACGCTGCGTCTATTGCCGGTTATCACGCGGAACGCTCCCGCGATTCCAACGAAAATAGTTCGCATAGTTTTCGAACAGGCAAATACCTCGAGCTCCTGGGAATCGCATCCTCCCACCCTGTGCCCGCAAGCGGCTATCAGAAAAAAAAGAAGAAGAAAAAAAAGCAGTAGCCGATTTGCATCCGCCCAAGCAGGTTAGTGGTCACTAATTTCGGGGTGCATGGAGCAGAAAATAAAACAAATGTAGTAGGAGAGCTGTATTTGTTGCCGAAGCTGGCTTCTCGCGTAGGCAAGGAAATGCAGCAAAATCGTCTAAGCTACATGACAAAAAAAAAAAAAAAAAAGAAAAAAAAGAAGCATTTTCGGCGTTTATGAAAAAATGACAAAATAAGCAGGAGTTTGTATCGAAATTCTCTCGTCTGATTTCTTCCTAGAATATTTAATATAAGGGAATATATATAATAGAAAATGGTCTTCATCTTGATATAAAAACTATATGAGTATATTAGAAGTTCTGCTCGGTGGAAACATGATTAACGTGACGTTTTTAGCCATACATGCTTTGGTATTACAAATGGGCAGAGTTGAATGTTGGACCAATATTGTCCAAATCTTTAAGACGTATAGATAAAGAGTGTTTGCCTTAAATATCGCGGCCTTTTCTTACCTTATAAGAAGAGGTATATTTTTTGCAATATAAGCTTCGCAGGAGTAAAATCACGGTCAATTTCTACGACAACTGGGTCGCTAAACTCGTCAAACACAAAGATACTTTGCGTTATGACATGTGGGGGGAGTGGCCGACCTAAAGCAGTCTGCATACTTTAGGCTCAGTAATTAGATCAGCTTGAACTAAAACTTATACGTGAGCAAGAAGTAGGAAAAGGAAACAGCTGACTTGCAACGGTAATTTACTGTAAACTTCCTCCTTGCGCGTTGGCTTCTTCAATCAGAGGCCAAAGTAGAGCACGGGAAGCTTATTGCATACATAAAAAAAATTGCAATAATAAAGGTTAGTACTGATACACTCATACAAAGTTATACAAAAAATGACACAGAAATATTTAAAAAAAAATATTGTTTATGAACTGACCCTGCACAAGCATGTGCTGTTGATGTAACGGCGTAACACTTCGTGAGTATTGTCTTTCTTTTTTGTGAACGGTGATAGATCGGGTGCTGACGCAATCTTCTGCGTGTTTCTCGATAGCGAGCGCCTCGAGCGTCTAGCGTGCGTGAGGATTGTTGTTACTGGCAAGGATGCATGTCGTGCTATGAGCTGCCAGATGTACTGCCGCTGTTCCCTTAAAGGGGTATTCACACGAGCGCCAAGCATCTCGTAATGCCCGGCGCGCGGGCATTACGAGACGAAAACGCGAGGCTTTTGCACATCCTGACGTTTTTGTCGCAGGATGCGCGTGCGAATACCCTCTTGCGAATACCCTTTTAAGAGACGCTGCATGCTCGCGGGCTCTATCGTTGATACAGCGGCCGGTTTGACCGGTGTAGTATTTCCCGCAGGAGAGGCGAATGTGGTAAACCACCCCTGCTGTGCATGGGACATACTGCGTCCTGTGGGCCGTGTCGCAGGTTTTGTTCTTCGGTTAACTTGTCTGCACATGGAGTAAGCTTATTTGGGCGCGGAGCATACTACTTGAACGACGTTTCTCGCTGCAATCTTTTTCAACTTGTGCGTAATACCGTAAATGTAGGGTGGCACCGCAATCTTCCTTCGAGTTTTCTTTGCATTTTCGTTCTCCGGCCTTGTACGCTTTAAGTTGTTGCAGATCTTCTCAGACACAAGTACCATGAGACTTGTTGGATATGCTGATTCTCGAAGTCGTGACATTTTTTTTTTTGAAGTTTTGTCCTATTTGATGTTTACACGATTTGTGTAGGGCAGAGACTAGAGCCGTGCTGGAGATACGTCTCTTAATGGTTCTCCAGTGTTCAGATGTGAACTGAAGAAACCCTTTTTCTGACCGCGGTTCGTACCTCTAGCACACTTGTCTTTGATTGAAAATCAACGCGGGGTCTAGAAATTTGATATTTTTGTCCACAAGTGACTCATACGTGGAAACCCGGGTGGAGCACATTTTTTATGAAAACAATATCTACGGAGCGCCACTCCCCGAACAACAACAGCACGAGCGTGTGGCGGGTCAATTCTAGAACAATTTTGTGTTTATATTACTGCGTAATAGTTTTATATAATTTCGTATAAGTATAACTATCAGTATAAGCTTAATTTATGTATGCAATAAGTTTATCGTGTTCTACTTTGGCTTCTGGGTGAAGAAGCAAACGTGCAAGGAAGAAGCTTACGCTGTGCCTGTGCACAAAAAAGGGCCCAAAAAAGAAAATACGAATTACAGACCGATCTCACTGACATCTATATGTTGTAGATTACTGGAGCATGTTTTATATTGTCACATTATGAAGCATTTAAACTGTCATAATTTTTTCTTTGACTCGCAACATGGGTTCCGAGAGGCGTACTCATGTACTACACAACTAACTGAGCTTTATCATGATTTAATGACGGGGGTTGACGGAGGCGGACAGATTGATTGTGTTTTCTTAGATTATAAGAAAGCGTTCGATACGGTGTGACACGAACTATTATTATACAAATTAGAGCGCATGAATTTTGACACGACTATCCTAAATTGGATAAAAGCATATTTGTGATCACGTCTTCAGCGCGTTGTTTGAAATGGTAAAACTTCAAATACTGTTATGGTAACATCTGATGTACCGCAGGGGTCCGTTTCGGGTCCATTGTTGTTTCTGATATTTGTTAATGATATTAATGACGGTGTTAATTCACAGGTACGATTGTTTGCCGATGATTGTGTTGTTTATACATGCATAACAGACGAGTGGAGTTCCACGCGGCTGCAGTGTGATCTGAATCGAATAGAGCAATGGTGTAAAAAGTGGAAGATGGAGTTAAAGGTTAAAAAATGTGCCCATGTTAGTTTTACCCGCAAAACCAAAACAAAAGTTGAAACATGTTACCAACTGAATAATGAAACCGTAACAAAACAGCGAACAGTTAAATATCTTGGCGTCACTCTGTCAGCTGACTGCACCTGGAACGCACACATTAACGACGTTGTTATGAGGGCCGGCAGAGCGCTTGGATTTTTAGAAAGAAATTTAAGAAAATCAACGAAATCTATCACAGAGCTCGCCTATCTGTTTTATGTGCGCCCAGTGCTAGAGTACGCCTGCACCGTTTGGGATCCTTCTCAGCAAAACCACATTGTTGCTTTAGAAAGAATTCAGAGTTGTGCCGCTCGTTTCGTTTTGGTGCGGTACGGCCGCTTTGAGAGTGTAACCGACAGGATAAAAGAACTGGGATGGTCTACATTGGCATTAAGACGAAGAAATTTGCGCTTGAAGTTTTTATACAACATTTATAACAATAAAACTGGCATTAATAGCTCATTTTACTTATTACCAGCAAATTATATTTCAATAAGAAAAGACCACATTCAAAAGATTAGAGAATACCGCACCAGGACGGAATTGGGCAAAAATTCTTTTTTTTTGTTAAAACATTTAAGGAGTGGAATGCCTTGCCCAGTGCGATTGTGTGTGCCGCGAATTCAGAAATGTTTTTTCAGAGTTTATTCGCCCCCTGCGATAATGCCTGATGGCGCTGCAGAACAATGATGAATAAAGAATAAAGAACTGAACGTTGGTAGTGAACTGTTTGTCCTCTCCCTGTCCTTTCTCTCTTTGTATTCAAGTGTAATTCTAAAGTGCAAACTGATCTACTTACAAACATTTAACAAATCGCTCAACTCTTAACCGTCATTTAAGCTCCGGGACAAAAATACAGGACGTTCCCAGAAATCGTTGCGTGCCCTGCACTCGAGCTATTGGAATTCCCAGCAAAACAGTCTACTAAATTATCTATTTCAATCATGCCTCTTCGGGACTCGTACCAATGTCACAAAACCTTATCAATTTCGAAGGGATGTAACACTCCCTTAATAGACGACTCACCGTCGTTCCGACCGACCCCATTAAAGCCCGCGATCGCGGCAACCGCCACTCTGTTAGCGAGGCCGAGACCGCCCCCTGCGTCTGGAAGAGCCCCGCTTGCTTCGATCGAGCATCGTTTGTCCCAGCGTCTCATGAATATGCGACGGGGAAAGGAAGAGAGTGCATTCGTTATGCTACAGGCTGCTTCGTCGGGACATCTCGAGAAGCCTCTTCCAGTTTGCTGGGCACACAATTTATGTCATTACTCTCGGCCCACTCGTATTTGCAAACGTTTGCATGGCGCGCGGCGTGCACGCGTCTCTGCTGCCTGCGCGTATCCGAAGGGGGCTAACCGAAGCATACGCACTGGTTTCGCGTGCCCCGTGGCGCCTCGACCCTTTCACCGCGCGTACACGTGCGAGGGGCGCCCAGGGGGAGGTCACGAGTGCGTTCTCTCTTTCCGTGCACGCAGAACCGCGAGTTCCCTCCCACGGGGACGATCTCGGAAGGCTCTGGAGCGCGGCAGGAAAGCGCTCGACCGCCTGCCCTCCGAGTCGCTTGGCGCGGTATCCTCGGGGCTTTTTATTCGCGTACGCGCTCCTGGTTGCGCGTTTGTCGCTGTCGTACGCCTTCGACTCGTTTGCGGGTTGCTTTTCTTTCTTATTTGGCACGAGCGAATCCTCCGAACGAGAGTCACGGCGCACGAGGGGGGGCGGGGGGGGGGGGGGGGGGGGGGGGCAGCTGGAGGAGAACCAAAATCGGACAAGTGGTCCGTCTTTAATTCGGCGCGTCCGCGCAGCGCCAGCCTCGTTTTTCTTTGCCCTTCGCCGAAGAGGCCAGAAGTCGCTGTAAGTCAGCGGATCGAATATAGACAGTGTCACGTCCCGAACCTTCGGAGGCGCTTTTCTCTAATAATTACCGGTGTATTTCTCTATTCCTTTTCCGAGGGAGCAAGTTTCTAATCGTTAAATTACGTTACGAGCTGCTCCAACACGATTACTGATTTCTATGTACACTAATAGACTTGGCCGAAAAAAAGAAACACAGACACACACACAAAGCTAAAAACACGTTTTTCGTATAATGCTCCTAAATATATTAGTCCCTGGCGGAAATCAACCGTATGCTTTAAATTTCTATTTCCAAATCCTTTTGTCCACGTTCCGTATGATAATTAAAACGTACAGCGAAAACAGACGGGACAAAAAAAAAAAAAAAAGGTGAGACACAGCGATTGTGTGTTTTCTCTTTTTTTCCGTCTGTTTGCGCTGTACGTTTTAATCATCATGCCTTACCAACACGACCAAGCTTCCATTTGGATCGTGTTCCGCCAATGAAAGCACGGCGAAAGATACCAAGTACGCACCTGGGGGGATCGCGCCACACCACCGTCCCCTTCCGCACAATAAAGTAAGTTTGCTATGGTAACCGTCACAATGGCAACGACGCGTCTGCTGAATAAACGTTTACGCGAACGCGGCGCCTGAAGCCTGCAACCCAGCTGGCTTTATCGTCTGAAACTAGCAACTTTAGCTAGACATTAGCATCGACTGAAGCCAGCAACGGTCGGTACTAAAATCAACCCGGCAGCACTTCCTGGACGCATCGGTGCGGGAGTCGACGCCGGGAGTAAAGGCCCGTTCACACACCTGCGTTCGGAGCGACCACTATGCTTACGAACGAATGCAACCGCCCCGACTTCAACGACAACTGTGCGCGACGTGTACACACACGTGCAACCGCATGCAACCACACAAATCAACAGCCAATGAGAAACGAGCTTCAGCTCTTCCTCCTAGCCAATAGGAAGCAAACCCACAAGCGCAGCGGGTCGGCAGCACGGCGACCGCCTCTCCGCCGCCGTCAGCTGTTTTAGCGGTGCCTCTAAAAAGAAGGGGACGCACTGCCACTCACTTGCGTAACAGAAAATAGACAGACCGTCTTCTATGACCGCAAACTGATTTCTTTTTTCTTTTTCAGGGTACGTTTGCAGGGTAGTGCGTTAAAAAAAAAAAGAAAAAAGATGCAGTACGCCGTCTTGCACGATCACGACTTTAACTCACGACTTTGCCAACAGTATAAATCTCGCCACACGCCGTTTCTACGATTATAAAAGACGATGTAATCTTAGCAGCGATACGGCAGCGTAAAAATATAATTTCGTGATCAGATAGGCATTTTTGAAAACCGGAGACGACGGACGAAGAAGGGGACAACACACATAACGCCTGCCTACTTACTTTATCTTCAATCAGATAGGCGTTGCGAGCGAGACGTTGCGAGCGTTCAGGATTATTAACACTAATCACCTTTCTTGGATGATGAAAACGCGTGAAAATTCGCATCCTTTATGCGGTACGGACCAGTAATACCTTGAACTTGAACACAGGCATGGAATGCGCCAAAAAAGAAATCCGGGCGATGTTCGAGGACAGAAATGCTTAGAAAGCACCACTGCAGTCGAAGTAAACAAACACGACGGCACGGGCGTTTCTGCTGTCTTGAGAGTGCCGCCACGAGATCGCCGCTCGAGTAGGTGGATCTTCCCTTGTAGTACGTGCTGGGTTATCATAACGACACACGACGAAAATTAACAGTCAAGGATAGCGCTTTTACGGGGAACAATGAGCTTCCACCACGCCGTTCACGTTGACGATCACCACCGACGCCATGTTCGCAGCTAGGAGGAGGCCGGCACGACCGGCATGCAACGCGCGCGACCGAGCTCTCCTCGACCTGTGATTGGTCTGTCGCTCCCGTCGTTCCTGGACATAACGAAAAAGTTCAGCCCGGCTCAACTCCCTGCGTTGCGAACGAACGCGAACGAAACGACCGTTCGGCGCTTCGTTGCTATGGCAACTCGTCGAAGCTAAGTTTGGAACACAAAACTAGGCTTCCGTATGCTCGATACCTTCTCTTAAGTTCGGAATTTTTTTTTTGTGTGTGTGGTTTTTAGGCGCGCTTTGTCAGTGATTTCTACTCTACCGAAGGGTGCGGGGTACAAAGTTTTTTTCCAGTCAGCTTCCTTTGAAGCGATCGAGCTCTCCTCCACGAGTCTTTTGACGAGACTGTTTCTCGAGGAGTTCAGTGCTATGTTCCTTGCGGAATATTGTATTGCAAGACGTGCATGACGCAGTCGGCTGTTATTTCTTTTCTTTTGTACTTTGGGTACGCATGGACCTTTATACTTAGACACAGCCCACCATAAGGCACTGTTGCCCCCTCGCGAACGCACTCACAATGTACCTGGATTTGGGAACGTACACTACCGTGGGTTAGGACACTCGAAAGCACCTGGCCATGAAGCACCGGAGCTTGCTCACGTCCGCACTCACCATGCCTGACACCAGATCAAAAACTGTAGGGGCTGGCTCGGATGGAGCCGACTCGGACGCGGGTGCTACTGGTAGTCGGGGAGAGCAGGTACTGGATTCGAACGATCTCAGTGCAAAAGTAACACTATGAAGCTCAAGATCGAGCATGAGAAAATAAAATTAGAACAAATTAGGGTAGTGGAAGTGCTTAATAAACCCACTGCTCGAGAAGTTGGTCATTACGCAAAAGAACTTCGCGTGGTTCTGGCCCCAATGCCCGCTTTGGACGTCCTGGTGCCCGTATGGTTCAAGAAAACAGAAACTATGCAGACTAGCTGTCGGGTGCCGGAACAGTTTTGTGAGGCAATCCTCCTACCGCTGCGAACGAGAAAACGGGAGCCGCCGTCACCAATAGAGCTGGAGAACGCGTTTTGTCGAATGAAGAGTTGTGCGACATTGCACTCGAGGAGCATCAGATCACTCTTGACGAGTATAGGTTTCACGTTGCACTAAAGCGAGACGGAGAGTCGTGGGCTCAGTATCGACGGAACTAGGCACCTTATTCGGCTACTACTTTCCCAGCCGCAACTTAAAGACACTTAGGATCTGAGACGTTTGACCATCTCGGAAAGATTAAAACAAGTAATGAACGATGTCCGTGCTTCCGTCCTCCCAAATGAGACGGAGGGGTGGCAGACGCCAGAAGAAGTAGCCCAGCTCGCAGAAACATTTGAGCAGAGTAGGCGTAGGCGCAACCCAAGACATAAAAAAGATCATTCGCAATGCTAGCTGGGAACACAAGAGGCTCTAAGGGTGTCGAAAACGGTAGCGATCAAAAGAGATTCGAGAGGCTCCCGACGTTCAAGTGTTTTTCGTATTTAAACTTGGGGCGCTACAAATGAGACTGTCCTGCAAAGGTACAAAGAGCTTTAGACTCCCAGAACGCACCCACCTCTATGGGGCTCAGTGTGAGGACAGCGCTTTTGCAAGAATCACGCGAAGCGCTTGCGATTTTGGGAGCACGCAAACTGGACAGAGTTGAATCGGGCATCACTTGAGTGCGCCTTACGACAGGAGGTGAACCTTTTCATGCTTGCGCGTACTCAGGTGTTAGCATCACAGTCCTGATACGCGATGTCGTGCCTGAAGAGTCATTCCAGCAGGGAAATGGGAAAGTATTGCTCAGAGGCGCTTTCGCCCAGAGTCTCAACGGAACTGAGATACGCGCCACTGGGCTTGAGAACTGATGACAAAGCGACTGAAAAAGAAGTTGCCACACTTTGTGCTGTAACCGAGAGGCTCGCCAAGGGAGTGGATGCGCTCTTGACTCCAGACGTATTTGAGCAACTTAAAAGGAAGCGCGAGGACTCCCTGAAACAAGCAGAACAGAGCAGCATGCTAAAGGCGGAGATCAGGGCGGAGGAAAACCAAGCTGACTGCAACCCCTGATGGGAATTTGAAATATACGCAGAGATTTCTGATCCGGTTGTAGTTGTATATGGGGTGGACTTGGTTGAGAATGTCGAACGATCTGGTATGGCCGAAACAGAAGTCACGGAAGAGCAGAGAGACGACGGCTCTCTGAACGACTCGTGAGAACAGGCCCGTAAGAAAACGCATGGCACTTTGATTGAAGATAATGTGTTGTTTCACACAGAGCAAATTAACGGAAAACAATTTAAACAGATGGTGCTCCCGGAACCCCGTAGAGCAGATGTGCTTCATTTGACACACGACATGCCGTTTGAGGGACATTTTTTTAAAAAGAAAACGAAACAACGGATTAGGCGTTCATCTTTATGACAGACTGTGACAGTCGACTTCAACAGCAATTGTGAGGCATGTGAAGGGTGCCAGATTTTCTCGCGAGAAAAAGCTACATACAGAGTGCCGAACACTCCATTGACAATCGCCCCAACGACCGTTCGAGACTGTCTTCATGGACTGCATCGGTCTCAGCGCGTGGTCACCGGTATGCTCTGGCTGTCGTATAGATCTCTGCACGTGATGGCCAGGGGTAGTATGTCTTCGACTTCTCACAGCCAAAGCCATGTGTCAGGCGCTGATTGAGATATTCTCGCGACACAGTATGCCGGAGCGTATCTGCTGAGATCAGGGAACAAACTTCACGTCCCAACTCACAAAGGAACTACTGAGTCGCTTGAGGGTGGAGATCAGATTCTCTACACGTGATCATCCTCGAAGCAACGGCATTGTAGAGCGTTGGAACGGCGCGTTCAAGGCCATGCTTCGCCATGTGGTGAACGAGCATGGAGGGCACTGGGATTTGCGCGTGCCGTGCCTTCTCTGGGCATATAGGGAAGTCTCGAACAAGATCAAAGGGCGTCACCATTCGAACTGATGTGTAAAAGAGAACCTCATGGCCCACTGTTTATATTATAAAGAACATAGACTGTAGAGTGGACGCCGCCTTTGGGTCTATACACCAGCAGTAAAATACCTAAATCATCTGAGAGACAGGATGGCAGAGTTCGCTCGCGTTTTTGACGAGCATGTTAAAGCAAAACAACAAGGTTACACGCAGCAGTATAACAGGCGGACGCGACCAAAGCGTTTGACAGTGGGCGAGAAAGTCCTCGTGCTTAAAACGGGGCCCTCGGGCAAACGCAAACCTAAGTGGGTAGGGCCTGGAGGGATTAGAGAACAACAGACACGAGAGGATAGTTTTATTGTTAGCTGTCTTGAAACCCGTTACAGGTGGGTGGACGCTAACAAATTGCGCAAGTACTTCGCGGGTTCTCAAAACGTTGGAGTTATCTACGAAGCGGTCAGTGAGTTCGGAGAGGTAAAAAGTGCTTTTACAAGCATTCTGCCAGTGCCACCATAAGGCAGGTCACCCGTGACTTGCACCGTCTTAGTGTAAGTCAGCGGGTAGAACTAGAGACTGTGCTAGGAAGGTACAGGGGCGTGTTCCTTGAGAAGCCAGGGCGTTGTATAGTCGGTGCACATAAGATCACTCTTGTTGCCGAAGCAAAACCGAGAAAGGCGTACCAATACAAGGTACCGATTTCTCTTAGCAGAGAGGTTGAAACTCAGGTGGCACAACTTCTCGAGTGGGACTTCATCTATCCGGTAGATAGCAGCTTCGTGCACCCTGTCTTGTGTGGCGCTAAGAATGATGGGTCAATCGGATTATGCATGGACTACCGGCGGTTGAACGCTACACTGTAAAAAATGCCATTATTATACAAACACTTGCGTCTTAGTCCTGACGGACTCTGTGTCCGTTTCTTAGTTAACGGACATAAAATCAGTTTTCGTTAGGTTGAATACACTCATATTCATTTGTGGGCCATTGGGTATTATAGTAGAGGATAAAAGCGTTATCCTGAGTGGGCACGGCAGAAGCTCGAAGGACGCAATGGTTTACAAAAATGGTTTCATCGTACCTCGGGTTCCGTTACCACTCCTGGCTTACTGCATGTCCCTGTACAATGGCTTCACCTTCAATTCTATCACCACGGATACGCTGCCGCAAGTCCCGATTGGCGATTCCCGATGGCATAAAACAAGTCCCTTGGTTCTACGAAGCTCCTCACTTCATCACCGGAAACCCATCGACATCGACGACACCCGCAGCGCCAGATGTAAAAGGTTGGCATTTCGGCAAATTCTCCAGTGGGCACGGGAGCAGCGCTACGGCCGAAATGGCGTATAAACCTTGTTTCTTCGTACCCAAGGTTCTGCTACCACTCCTGGCTTACTGCGCGTTCCGGTACAATTGCTTCCCCTTCGATCCTTACACCATAGATGCGCTGCCGCGGGTTCCAATCGGCGATTCCCACATGGCATAAAACACGCCCCGTGGTTCTAGAATGCACTTCGTTTCATTACCGGAAATTCATTGGCACCGACGTCGCCCGCAACTCCATATGTAACAGGCTGGCAGTTCGGCGAAGTCTCCAGTCGGCACTGGAGCAGCGCGACGGCCGCAATGACTTACAAACCTAGTTTCTTCGTACCTCAGGTAGATAACAACATATCTTTGCACGCAAAAAAAACAACAAAAAAAAAACGACAATCGTCGTTTGTCGTTGTTCCCGGGCCCACGGATGTTTCTTGATGTGAAATCGGAGTACTTAAAAAATTGTCTTCTTTTATTGATGTCGGGTGACGTAGAGGCCACCCCGCCCTAAAACACTGTCTGCATTGTCACAGTTCGTCACACAAACGACTAGCCAGCCTTTCGCCAGTGTCGCAACAGTAGAAAATACCGTGGGCGCGGTTGCATTGATTCAGAGAACAAAACATTGAAATTTTTCGTATATTGGGGAAACTTCAAAAGCAGTCAGCTGAAAGATCAACAGAAAATCAGGAATTAAAACAAAGTGTCAATCAAATCTGAAAAAGACAACAAAAAAAAATTATTCTGCGCTTACAAATATAGGTAGCAGGCTAACAGCTGTCGAAGAGAAGCTAGAGGTTCTAGGTAGCGTTGAAGACGATTTGCGAAATACTTCCCACACAGTTCAGGAGCTAGAGGATAAGTCACGGCGGGATAATTTGGCTTTTCATGGAATCCCAGATGCACAGGAGACATGGTCACATACAGAAGAAAAGGCATCAAACCTGCTGTTCAACTGGCTCGGTACTCAGCTAGCCTCGGTTGATATCGAACGTGCCCCCCGTTTAGAAAAATTGTCAGGCTTAAGGTGGCACCCTGTAATAATTAGATTTTCTATTTTCAAACCTAGAAAAAGATCAGGCTAAAGCTAAACTGAAAGAGCACAATGTGCTTGTAACTGATGACGTTTCGTCCGCAATGCGCGAAGTACGGAAAAAGTTGACTGAATTTGCCATATTGATTCCGACCGGTCCGTCCTTCCAGTTCAAATATAACAAACTCCCTGTTAATGGAAAATTGTACGTATACGAACCAGTCTCTGATAAACTTTGTGAGTCGACAATTACTACTTGTCAAGCTACTACTATTAATGCACCAGCAACCGTCCGTTCGGAACAACGCGCTGCATTATGGGAGCAACGTGGTACGTCAGTCACTTAGCGGCTACCGAGTGGCAGTTGTTACCTTTCCTCCTTATCACATATATCTGTTTTATTTACTAATATCAGAAGCGTTGTCAGTAACTGCACAGAAATTTCTTCTGCTATTAATTCCTGCTCTGCCGATATTGTGGTGTTGACAGCGACGTGGCTTCACAGTAGCAGTTTTGAAAAGTGAAATGTTTGACTCGTTTAAACAGTTTCATTTAGAGACGCGATAGGGAAGCTAGGAAAGGTGGTGGTGTAATAAAAGCTATTAAAACGAATTTGGGTCATTCTCGTTTCATATATTGTCATGCTTAGAAATTATCTGGGTGTCTTAAAACTGGCTGATCGTAGAATTGTTATCGGGGTTTGCTATCACCCTCAGAACGCTTCCTCTACCTTCGGTACCGAGTTTCGTGACGTCGTAAACATCTTCGTAACACTGTACCCATAATCCGATGTATTTATGATGCGCAATTTCAATTATCCAGGAATCGAATGGTCAACGTCCCCACCTCCCATAATTTCGTCCCCATCTGTTCACCAGGAATTTCTTAAGGTGTCTTTATATTTTACCTTTAAACAGATTGTTTCCGAAAAAAAAAAAAACAGAGTGGCACCGATAAGTGCGAGCCTGTTGGATTTGGTATTTACTGCTTGGCCTGAACTATGCTCAGAAGTAACGTACATGCGAAAATAAGTGACTACGTTTTGCTAAATATTTGTGACTGCTAAAGTTCTTTTTTTTTTTTTTAACAACCAAGGTGATACGTAATTATCGCAATGCTGACTTCGACCAAATCAATGATGAACTGTTTTTATTTTTTCATGCGTTTCTAAATTGATTCGAAGAACACTCAGTTGAATGGAAATGAATGCTATTGAAAACGAAGATGACAGAGCTCGCTAACCATTTTATTTCAGTTCGTGTGATCTGTTACAATCAACAGGCACCCTGGTATACCCCGCAGGGGGCACCTGTGAAAGCAGGTGTTGGGAGAGTGGCGTCTCCACGAACCCCAAGCCCCGCAGGGGGCGCCTGCGCCTTAGTTGCTAGGTGCTTGGTGAGTAGCGTCACCACGGACCCCAGCCACGTGGGCCACCATACCCGCACGCAGGGGGCACCTACTGAAGTAGGTGCTTGGTGAGTGGCGCCACCGCGAGCCCCGAGCTATGTGAGTTTACCCACCCACGCGTGGCTGTACGTGGCTTAACCCATGTCCGGTGAAAAGGGGATCTAGGTGATTGAGCTGGGCCCGGGGTATGTTTGGACCCTTTGGGGCCCCCCGGGCGAGGCAATATAACATTTCGGCCCCTGCTTCTCGGAGACGGGTGTCCTGGCTTGGCCCGACCAGGATGACTCAGTCAGTCGCCTTTCTCCCCCTCTCCTTTCTTTACCTTTCTTCTTTTTTCCCTCTTCCTTCTTATTTCACCTTTTCTGGCGGCAAGGGCTAACCTTGGGTGGTGAGAGATACACTCGTCCGGATCCACATTTGGTTATAGTTGCCCGGCTGCACTGATAGCGTAACTGTGTCAGCCAAACCACCCCTGTTATGACACCTTACCTATCCCCTTGTTGGGCTAGGTGGTGGGCGGTGCACCGCGGATTCCAAACACCCTTGCCTTTTTATAGCTTGTGTTGTACCACGGGGCGCAAATGGTGATAATATCGCGCCTGCTGACGCAGTGCCTTCTGCTACCTCCACATAGCAACCCATAAATAAGCAAAGTCGGCAAAGGCCTTGTCGATGATTTAATAATGTTTCAATGTTTTTGCCAGTGTAAGAAGTGTCATGAACAAGCGTGACGAATTGTGTGCGACTATTGGCTCTTCTTCGCCTGATATCGTAGTACTAACTGAAACTTGACTTTCGTCTCGAATCCGTGACAGTGAGATATTTGCTGGCAAAAATGTTTGATATCTATCGATACGACAGGGAGTATAGATCAGGAGGAGGAGTATTGACTGGAATTAACGAGGATATTGAATCATTTTATGTAAATATTGTTACTGAGCTTGAGTTTATCAGTGTTTGCTTCCAAGCGGGGAATAGACGAATTGTACTCTGTGCTTGTTATAGACCACCTAACTATTCTACTGGTTTTGCCAATGACTTACATGATGCACTAAATATGGTTACTGCAAGACTCCCGGATTCTCTAATATTTTTGTTAGACGATTTTATTTATCCGAATATTGATTGGTCGGGTACGTGCCCTTCTCTCAGTTGCATTCCTCTGAGTATTCCAATTTCTTAAGCTTGTGCGCTGATTTCGATCTTTTACAACTCGTCACTGAACCCACACGAGTCACAGCTACGTCAGCCAATATTCTTGATCTTGTTTTAACTAGTGAGCCGGATCTTGTTTCTTTAGTATCTTATTTATCAGGTCTCAGTTTTCATAGTTCATTATACATATCTCTAACGGTTCCTAAGTACAAATCCTCTAAAATGACTAAACGCATTCGCGACTATAGCAAAGCGAACTTTGAAGCTATTAATAACCTCTTATTCCTTTTTTCTATATGTCTTTATAATTAACTTTTCTGAACTCACCATTCAGGAAAACTGGACCTTGCTTAAGAATCCAGTGGCGCTGCTCATGGATAAATTCATTCCTCTCCGTTCGATAAGATCACACACTCATTCACCCTGGTTCAATGTAACACTAGAAAGGCTTTCTAAAAAAAAAAAATAAATAAAAGATTGTTTCGCTATGCGAATGTTACAGGCTGCTCGAAACGTTGGGAGGCTTATCAAAACACATATAAGGCTTACAAATCTGCTTTTCACGATGCAAAGCTTGTGTGTTTCAATCAGACTTTGCGGAATATGTTGTCTACTAATCCTAAGCAGTTTTGAAACATTATTGGTGATAACAATTCGAACGAAATCTCGATCAGGGTGGATGATTGTGTTATACTTAGTGAAGACTGTGCTGAAATTTTAAACGCGCCTTTTGCTAAATTTTTTTCTAGTGTAAGTAACATGTCACCATGTTCATTACCTCAGTGCAACTTCATGCCTGTCGAGCATGTCAAAATCGATCCCATTGGCATTGTTCGAATAATCGATAACCTTAAAATATCATCCACTGCTGTTGTCGATATTATTACGTCCAAATTAAAAAAAAAGAAACACAAGTGTATATTCTTCTATCGTACTGCCAAAAATATTCACACAATTGCTAGATCTCGGTGCCGTTCCCCTAACAACTATAGACCAATTTCACTCACTAGCATAGCATGTAAAATGCTTGAACATGTCATTTATTCTCAGCTTGTTAATTTTTTGGAGTCTAACATGTTTTTCAACGCGTCTCAACATGGATTCCGAAAATCATTTTCATGCGAGACCCAGCTTTTATTATTTATTAACGACTTGCACTCTGTTCTCGATGGGGGGGTCTCAGACAGACTGCATATTTTTGAATTTCTCGAAGGCGTTCGATAAAGTCTCACGCGAGTTGCTTTGGTTGAAACTAAATAACCTCCGCATTGATGCTAACGTTATGGCTTGGACCCAGTGCTTTCTTGCTAACCGATTCCAGTTCCTTACAGCCAATAACCATACATCTCCGCTCGCGTCAGTGATCTCCGGCGTGCCTTAGTGTTCTGTATTAGGCCCACTTCTGTTTTTAATCTTCATTAATGAACCGTCGAATAACATTTCTTTCTCAATTAACCTTTTTGCAGATGATTGTGTCATTCACCGTTAAATTAATGATTCAGATGTTATCAAGCTTCAGACAGACATTAACGTTATTCTTCATTGGTGTGAAACTTGGCATATGGAGCTTAACACAACTAAGTTCAAAGTAATCAGAATGTCTCGTGATCATTCAGTTTCCACCTGCTACAGTCTTAACAATGTTCTTTTACTTTCTGTGTCGTCTTACAAGTACACGGGCGTACAGATAACATCTGATCTTTCCTGGAAAATACATATTCGATACGTTATTAGTAATGCTTATCGCATGCTTGGCAATTTAAAACGTAATTTTTCTTTTGCTCCCTCCTCTTTGAAATAAACTCTTTATAAAACACTTGTACGCTCAAAGCTTGAATACGCGTCGTCTATCTGGGACCCGAGCGTTTTGAATCTGGTTATCCCCCTAGAAGCTGTTCAAAGTCGTTCCGTTCGTTTTATCCTCAGTAATTATCAACGCACTGCAGGTGTCACCTCTATGAAATCTAACTTATCTTTGCCTAGTCTTGCCTCATGCCGAAAGGTAGCCCGTTTGTGTCTCTTCCATAAAATATTTTACACTGACTCATTCCTCAGCCAACGTCTCCACACACCACGTTTCTATGTTTCATCCCGTCTTGATCATCCTCATAAAGTAGGTGTACCACTATGTAGCACGAACACATTTCAACAATCTTTTATTCCCAAAACTTCTTTGGATTGGAACCGCCTTTCCACTTCCATCGCCATAATCCAGGTGGGTGATTTGTTTAAAACTGCTGCTTCTATTTTCTATTGTTCAGAACTAATATGTGCTTTGCCATTAAGTTATTCATTGTATAATTTTTCTTGTTAAATACAACTCACTCCCCTCTGTAATGCCGTTGGCCCTGAGGGTATTGAAATAAATGAATAAATATACCGCACTCTGAGCGACCCAACTTGAAGACTTCTAGTATGCACTCATCTAATATGCCATGCTTGTGGGAGGTTTCAGCTCTAGGTTACGGCGGCGCCAAAAGGGTAATCGGAAGGGTACCACGACCTTGCACACCTCTGCAGTTCTTAGCACGATCCTATTTGTAAATGGTGTGCTCCACTGTATCAATCAATATAGGTCCTACTAGGCCATGTACATGGCCTTACAAGAATGTTCTGCAGGGCGTCGCGACTACGTAGACAACGTTTTGTTGATGCGAGACGATCGGACTGATCGGACGTGTTTTTGGAAGCCCCCCAAACCCCCGAAGCTAAGTTTCGTTCATCTTTTCTTTGTTTCTTGCGTGAATATATGTGCATGGGATAGCAAATGCAGATATAAATAACGTTAAAGACAGAAGGCGAATATAGTCTATAGTTTTCTTTTTTCCCCCATATCAAGTGACATGGCTTTGTTTGAACATTTGGTGAGATAGTTGCCCTCGTCGCCGCGTCAGTAGTTGTGTTAATTGCTTCCTTGGACGGCCTCGTGTACCATATGAAGCGATAGGATGATAGGCAGGCCACTCGGTGAAGTATTTGCCAGCTTTGTTTAGGTTAGCGTAGGCACCGGAGGCCGATAGGCCATTAGGGCCAGGCCTTGTTTAGATTTTGGCGGGCTTTGTTCTGATTTTGGCGGGAGATGAGTTGGTAGAATGTGAAGAGTGTAAGCGATAGTGCTATTCAGGAGAGACCGAATTCGGCAGCTTAGCTGACGCGGTGGAGGGTAGCTTCCCTTGGCGTCTTTGTGAGAATCTTGAGGTCGGTTTACGAAGGTAGAAGAAGAGTGGACGGTTAAGTTTGAGGAGCTTAAAGGGATACTGAATTGAAATTTCAAGCTCACAAAACGAGGCTGAACGGATAGGCGGGACGCAGCAAAACCCAAAAAGAACACTCATACAGCGACATCTATAACCGATCGCCGTATTTTTGGAAAAGAAGTGCGCGATTGAACAGGTCCGACGAGGCCGTGTTCCCTCTCATTGAATTGAATTGAATTGGTTTTATTCAGACACAAGGTCTCGGATGACAAGGCAAAAGGCAGATGGGTTTTGCCTGACTCATCCGGGCTACGTCCCGTCGAGCTGGTGAACTGAAGCGGGGAGGAGAGAAGCGAGGCCGCTTTTCCTCCTTCTTAAATTTTCCAAGAGGACAATGACATCATAGCTCTCGCTTGATTCTCGTCCTTTTCCAAAAGTACGGCCATGCGTTTGAGATATCGATGTATGAGTGAGGTTTCGGAGTTCATAGCGCCCCGCCCTGTATAGTGTTAGTTCTGCTTTGTACAGTTTCTCAAACATGTAGCACACATGCCATGTCTGCTGGTTTAGGTGGTTTGGGGCTCGTTAAGCTGTTTTTAGAGCTTTTTACCCGCTTCACCTTTTCAACATTGTTTTTGTTGGAAAAAAGGTAAAGATACCATTATCCCTTTTAAGGGCCCCTGAAAAGTGATTTTTTTTTTTTTACAGTTTGGTTGGGATACGCTTGTCGAAAAATTAATTTTACGCGGAAAAACGTTTTTTAGAGCAATATTGGCGGCGCGAGACGCAATTTAGTCGGTAGTCACCTCCTTTCCACCTGTTTTCTCCTTCGGCTTTCCGGGCGCGTGGAGGGGACGTGGATCGGCTTGTACATCACGTTGAGGTGGAGAGAATGTGTGACCAGCTTGTTGAAGTGAAAAGAACTGATGACCATTCCGTGACGTCATGTGCTTTGCGCAGAATTTAAAATAAATCTCGCGCCGTCAATATTACTCTAAACATTTTTTTTTTCGTGTAAAGTTAATTTTTTGACAGACGTGTCCCAACCAGACTGTTTAAAGAGACGTTTTATTTATTTTCAGGGGCCCTTTAAGGGGGATTCAAGGAAAAGAAGGAGAAGTGGGCCGTGCTCGAGACGCAGAGAAAGGTGCTGAACGATGAGCTCAGGCAGGAACGAGATAAGCGGACGGAACTCGAGAATGTTGGGGTAGGGCGATGGCGGTAAGTTCGAGGAATTAGAGGATATGCGGACAGACTTAAATAGAAAGAGAAAAGAGCTAAAGGTGCTAGAGGAAACCTGGCAAGGGAAGCTGGAGAAGGTGAAGGCGACGGAAAGGCCGAACAAAGATAAACATGAAGCAATGAAATGGCAACTGGAGGTGAGGTTAAAGGAGGAGAAAGAACGGCGAGAGGCAGTGGAAAAAGAGCTAGAAAGGTTGAAACGTGAGCGGCAGGAGGTGAAGAATCGGGGGACGGAGTGGAGACCAGTTGATGTATTGTAGAAAGGGCAGAGGACATACAATACAGTGGTGCAACGGCAGCCCCATAGAGCAAACACGGGAAGATGACTCGCGTTGATTGCGTAATAATTAATGAAGCATACTGAAATAAAGACAATACGAGGACTGCACTTCTACAGTATCAAACATCGTGCTCAGGCTGAAAAAGTTAAATTAAACAGCGTGCCGAGATAAAAAAAAAAAGAAAAAGAATGCACGGCGTGAATGTTTTTATTTAGGGAAATCCAAATTTTTTAAGTACGGAGCTATTTTTTTTTTCTGGAGCTTTATACGCGCTACAGATTGCAGTAATATATATCAAAAGGCGCGCTTGTACCGCTAGCCGCCACATGTCCAGATGAATATTTCGAATTAAATTAAACTTGTGTATCTAAAAAGATTGTTGCGTGTGTATGTTTATACAGCCAAGAACTTAGTCTGCCTCGAGGGGCGACTTGTCTCCCAGCTGTAGGGGAGAAACTTAGCCAGTGCAGTACAACCACTAGCCTGGGCTCTTTAACGTGCATCACGCAGTGGTCATACACGACCGCACACGCTGCTCATCCCGATCGAAACGGGCAATGGTAGGGATTGAACCCAGAATTCCCGGGTTCTGCAGCGCGAGCACTTGTCTATCTACTTCCCCAGAGCAGCATTTCACCGTTCTTCCACACGCCGCGGCGTCTCCCCGCGGCGTTTCCCCGCGGCGTTTCCCCCGCGGGGAGACGCCGCAGTCTTCTCTTTTTCCACTTACGCTCTCTGCGCGCGAATGGAACGGCCGGAGAAGCGTTCGCGTCGTTCGCGCACTCCGGGATCTCGGAGACCATGGCTGTACGAGGTAGGACTAGACCAATCTCCCAAAAGCTATCACACAGACAGAAAAGCTTGAGAACACGAGAAATTCTGCAGCCGACAAACATACGGGAAAATGCGAGAAAAAACACAAAAAACTGCACGTTTCACACGCAGATCTGCACTCCGCGTGCGAATGAAATCCGCTCTCCTGCCAGGGCGCAAGAGAAGACGGAAACAGGGAAAGGCGAAGCCCGGGGGTGATGGGGAAGAGGGGAATGAAAAGGCCCGACGGGTGTGGTCCGACATTGGGTGGCATGGCGTGTCCACCGCACCTTATGCGTGACCGCCCGGACGAGGGAGCGGGGGCCGACGTCGCATCAGGTACGGTCGCACGCGTCGTCACACACCCCGGCTGACATGTCGGAGTGACGCGGAGGGGGCCGTGTGGGAACCGAAGAGGCCCCGAGCAACGCCCTCCCGGACGAAAGCCGCGCCTGTCGCCGGTCAGCTCGGGATCGGGTTCCCCACCTGCGTTCTAGCCGTCCCGGCTCGGGTCGAAGCGGGCGCGTGGGGCGGGGGAAAGAGATGCGGGCCCGCGCACGGTGGGTTAGTCTAGCCACGCGGACCCCGTGCTCGGCTTGTATGTACAACAACAGCCTCGCGCGTTGTTGACAAACAAACGTGCGCGTGCCGACGGCTCTGTGCCCCGCCACGCGCGCCGCTCGTGAGTTTCCGGGCTCGGGGCCCAGTGTGCCCAGACGGAAGGGCGGGGTGCTGCCTCGAGTCTACCCCGTCCACGACCCCGTCTAACCCGAACTGGCCCCGCTTAGCGGTAGCACCGGGAACCACCGAGAGAAGGTCGTTAATTGTCTTCTGCTATAGGTGGATAGTACTGCTATTTCATCATGATGTCTTCAAAAGAAATTACGTCTAAACGTCAAGAAGAAAAAAAAAAAACACGTGTTATCTTCTTATCAAGGAAGAAGTGTGCGCTTGATTTTTTGTATAAGCTGGGAAATTAACCACTGCGACGCGAATATTGCGTACGTGACTTAGGAGTGTATATCGATCCATCCTTTAGTTTTACAAATCATGTGTCACATTCGGTTAGCTCTTTCTTGCGACTTTTAATTTTGTTTTCACGTATTACCCGTCATTTCAAAGAGCCGTCCTGTCTCGTCAGGCTTTACACATCGATTGTGCGCTCAAAACTGGAGTTTGGCTCTGTAGTATGGAACTGTCTGGGTGTGACCAACTCTGATGGCCTAGAAAATGTGCAGAGAAAGGTGGCACGCATTCTTTACGACCGTTATTACGGCCGCCGTTTTTTTCTTTTTTGCTATGAGTCAATGTTAGATCGACTAAACTTGCAATCACTGGAAGCTCGTCGCAGTTTTCGTGATTATGTATTTTTGTATAAAACGTTTCATAGTAAATAACGTTGCCCTAGGCTTGTTTCTCTGCTTTCTGTACATGTCCCTCGAGTAAACTGTCGTCACGTGCAAGACATATGTTCATTTTACCCAATTTTACAAATTCAGAGCAATTTTAACGCACTGAGCGCGGTGGTTGACGTTTTCGGGAGTGAGTTAGATTTTAAAAACGCGCTAACCATTCACGGTTTACTATAACATCAGTGTTTGGGTTTTATATTTGTTCTGCCATTATCTGTACGTGTTTTCTTTCACATTCTTTTTAAGTGTATGTTGTGCGTTAGTGTGTACTAGTACTAAGGCCTCGGCTATTTCTGGACATAAGGCAAATAAATAAATAAACTCCCCTGTCGTCTGCCTTCGCTGCTTTGTATTCGTAAACTAAGTAGCTTTGCGCGCTTGTTTATTAAGATCAACTAAATATTCGGGGTTCATCGCTGCTGCAACGCAATAAGGAATGAACAATGACTTGAAAACACCTTAGTGGTATGCAGTTTCCCCTTATCTGCGAGATGAGAAGCAACGTCATCTGGGAAAACATATCCCGGTGGAGTAGTGAAACCCACGGACTAAGTTTATGAGAAAAAAAAATTGTCGCCAAAGTCACGTCGGCCAAATATATATATATATATATATATATATATATATATATATATATATATATATATATATATATATATATATATATAAATATATATATATATATATATATATATATATATAAACGAACAAAAACACGGAGCAGTCCCGAATTAATCCGTAGTACTGTGAGCGATAGTAGCGACACGCCACGGCGAAGTCGTTGGGTATCGGTGTCTCGTTCACGCACCCTGGGGGCCATGGGGAGCGTGAAGAAAAGACTTCGGAACAAAACATATATCTCACCATTTTGTTCCACACTCTTCCGTTTCTTCTTTGTTGCGGAGCGCGTAAAGGCGCGTCACCTGGCACGAGTTCTTGGCATGAACAGCGCTACGACTGCATTTTGTTATACGGTTCGTCTTTGTACATTTCCAGGGACATCAGGTACAACAAAAGTCCAAAGTATAAGGAGGGTTGTCAACGCTGTGGTGTAGTTTTCGTAATAAAGAAAAAGAAAAAAATGTAGTGTAGCTTTTTGGTAACGCCTCCACTTCGCGCGCAGCGGATCCTGTTTCGAATCCCGCGGGGCGGCGGATGTTATTTAAGATCTTTCTAAGGATGTGGTGACATCGACGACGGGAACGCAATGCTCTAAACTACGCCAACTACAACGACAACGACAGCATAAACAACGCACGACCCTTTAGCAAAAGTCCGTGCCAACCCCTGTCCGCCATTGCTTCCTAACATACTCCGAGCATCTATAGGACACGAGGGCTGCGTCAGCGCTCGGCGTCAACTCGGCTCAGCTTGTATTGGACACGAGCATGACGTAAGCGTTCGGCGAGGGTTCGGATCCAATCACGCGCTTCGTCAGCAAGCAATGGTGACTACCAGTGTTGCTCGATGAGCTTTTGAAAACGGCCAATTTCAGAGGGCGGAAGAGCCCATGATAGATTTCACTGTAAGACTTAAATGGGTACTTAGAAACCGTCTTTTTTAAGCAAAAGAATATAAAAACTTTAGGCATTTCAAACATGAGCAAATTCAAATGTCATTACACACATCAAATATGATTACGATGGCGTGTTGAGGGGTGCAAAAACCCCAACGAGGTAGAGGGGCTTAGAGCGATAAACCGGGGTTCTGGTCTGCACTCGAAAGTGACCCACATAAGGCCGCCGCCATTGTACGCAAATTTGACCACTCACCACGTGACCAAACCAAATACGTGACGTCACAGGAAAGATGGCAGCGCCCAGGCAGCGGCTGGCCCCAGCTGAGCCGGAACTTGTCGGGTGCTTTGTTCGTTGTTGTTCGTCTCGGCGAGTTGATTTCAGACGCGGATGCCGTCATATGAGGCCGGTCGAAAGCAACTTCAGAGTTCAGCGTGGTGTCTGACGTAGGTATAACGGGAAAATACGGAGGAACGGTGTGCATTTCGCTGATGAGCGACGGGGATATTACCGCGAAAGAGACAACCGGCCCTACGTTTCTCGGACCTCGGATTGACTCGGATGCCGCTAGGATAAATTTTAAGGCGACGTTTCTGTGCTCTCGTTGACCATCTGACCATCGGAATCTTCGAGGTCTGCAGTGAAGCGTGTGCAATATATTTGGATCCACACTTCAGCGAGGGAAATTGCGTCGGAAATTGCATGAGTCGTGCTTGGTAATGTGCAATCGTGGTTCCGGTTCGTTCAAATGACCGAAGGCTCACTTTGGTGGTGCGGTGCACCGGAGCGCTGCCTTGAAGCTGGTAGTTCCCGTGCTGTGCTAAATGATACTTTGCTGCTTCCCAAACTTTTCCGGCGTAGACGTCAACTTTCACGGAGCACAGGTGTGCCGAGCACGAAAGAGCTGCCTCCAAGCTGGTAGTTCCTGTGCCGTGCTTTAGGTGATACTGTGCTGCTTCCTAAATTGTTCTGGCGTAGACGTGCACTTTCACGGAGCACAGGTGTTGCAGTTGGTATTGATTCCGCTGGTGTGTCGCACGTTTCGTCGACACAAAAGTTTCATCAACACTCGCTACGCGAATTGCAAGGTGTATGGACATTTCATCGCGCGTTTTACCTACTCAGTCCACGCTTTCACGCCGCTTTGCGACGGCAGTCTGCAGCGGCTCATTACCAGAAAAGTGGTCCCACATCCTTTTCAGTTCAGCTCGTCCACGGCAATCGCCCAACTCCGAAGGAGAGGATTTATTCGGACAGAATGCCACTCAAGCAATGCAGCTTCTTTAGTGGTCAGGATAGACTTTCTTCTGCCTGTTTTGTTATATTGTCACGGATGGTTGCTCCAGTCCTATTTTCTATCAATACTTACTATTCTGGAAAGTTCCAGGCCATGCTCAGCTGTCATCGTATGCTCTGGTGGAGAACCATGAATCCTTCTTAACGTCGACGGAAGTTTGCAAGATCGAGCTGAAATGCACGATCATCAGCCAACATTGACGAGAGAGCCGAGTTCCTGATTCTGTTCAGTACACAGCCCCAACGAGAGCGTCACCACTTTCGTGGAGGATGTCTTGCGCCTCATCGAGCACCCACGCCAACCGTGATGCTGCGAAAGACAAGAAGCTAAGAATCCCATGTCCCTCATGTGAGGGACAGCACCTTCGGCAGCCTTGTCCGCAACCCCACGACAACAGTCGAAGGGGTCATATCATTGAGGCTTCTAACATTGAATGTGTACTGCAGGCCCGAGCCTGTCAATATCAACAACTCCCCAGCGCCTCGACACTCGAGTCGTTCAGCTGCAACTTCGACGCCAGCCCCCCAGGCACCCCCACATCATCCACAACGGTGTCCGGGAGGAGATAAGGAAGCTAGTTCCTGCCATCAGTTGCCCGGCTTTTATTTTGATTGCGGAGATTGTTTCGGAACAAGTTGGACAGGCATTTCAACTGGAGACTTCTTCGAGCGAAGCGACATCTGACGAACCGAGGGCGACTTATGCCACAAAATCACAACGACCACCACTGGCTACCTGTTACTATTCAATGCCAATTCAACGAGGCACCCCAACGTAGAAGCATTCCCGACATCGGGAAGAACCAGTGTAGGTCCGCGCTGAACTAAGTACACCGAGGAAAACGGAGGTGCTACGAATGGCCGACCGAAAACCACTCTGCTACCACTGCATGAGGCCGACCAAGTCTACTGGAGGTGCCCGTACCAATGAATTGGCCTGCAAGGGTTCGTGCCGAACGACCCTCGACCACGTCTCGTCGAGCGTCCTCGAAAGATTGAGGATTATCTTCGGCGGTCTTCGTCCCTGGTGCCGACATTACCCCGGAGCTCGTGATCCCTTTCATCTGGATGTGAGGTAAGCACGACAAAGCAGGTCAGCGGCAGTTCAAGGACAGTTGATTTGGTGTCGGTTGTCGTCCAAGGACAATACCTAATAATTTGCTGACACTAATATCTGTGACCACGCCACGAAGTATACAATTTACAACTTTGAGGGAGAATGCCGCTGAGTGACATGAAGTAATAGAATGGTTGGTTGCTCTCAAAAGTGAACTGCAAGCATCACCAGACTGCACTTTGCCTTTCGAGACTTACACAAGTTGCAGTCGTCGCGGAAGGCAGAATAAATCGCCATTACGAAATGGAAGTGAAATGGCTTGGATAGCAAACAAACATTGTTGCCAGCTATCAACTCAACGGTGCAGCAAAAGGCACAACCACGTAAGCAATACATGCCCGAACTTGCTGCATTGATGCAGAAAACTACCAGGAAAATTTGCGGATTAGGAGCCAGCCCTGCAGCTTCAGTGCATCAGATGTCATTGGCCGCACTTGACGTATGATTACAAGACTGCACCAGTCGGTCAAAGTTGCTACTCGACCAAACTGTACGCCGACGTGCCAGGAACGTCATCCGAAAACAATGTCCACAGGTACTACGACTGAACGTCTGACACGAGACTGTCGCAGAAAGAGCTAGTTGTGGAACCATTAACTAAGAATCAATAATTATGTAATCCAGTGGAAATAAACATATTTGATACACTAACCAGATAAACATATTTCCGCTCGCCTTTACGCCATGAGAGTCTATAGACCAAGACTTGTGTTCACTGCACGCGCAGGTCCTTTTGACGACACTCGCATCTCTGACCCTTCAATATTAATTAATAAGACATACAAGACTGGCAGACTTGTTGCATGGGGCTGCACTCGTTCCACCTCTCCGAAACACGTGGTGCATCCGAAAACCACTGCTCCAGTGATGTGAAAATGCTATTTATTAATTTATTCCCTCCAGGGGCATTGCAGAGAGGATACTTAGTTACACACATGATAATAACATTAAAGCACATTGCTGTAACTTGTTAATTGGAAAAACAATCACACCTCTGAGAATATGGTTTAATAGTACGTGTTGATGCATCGTTATATAGCAGGATACTTCCCATAGGTATGACACAATAGACCCTTTGCAGAACCCCATCAAGCAACACAACTGTCACCAATTTTTTTTCGGCGTAAAGCACATGAATGGGCCCCAGTTCACATCGAACGCTAATGCAGCTAGCACTCGAGTCCAATAGGCGCTGAGCCGAGTTCACAGTGATGGCGGACATAACATTCTTGTCGAACTAATTCCTAAAGTATGAAAGCCTGGGGTAATTAGAGTAGTAGCTACTGTAATTCGTTTCATCATAATTTGGCAAACGGCAAAGGCTACAGTCTCCGTGAGTAAATATGCACGTTGGAGAGAGGCTCATGACAACATATCATCAGAGTGCTCGTCTGCACAGATTTGTCACACACCTTCGCTCCGTCTCTCTGATTGGCTCGGGGGGCTGTGGCGGTCGCCCTTTTTCAAGTTATGGTGATACAAAGTATAGGCAGCTCACACTTTTGAAAAAAGTCTATTGAAGAGACCGAAAGGAATGGTAGTCAACATTTTTCAACAAGACTGCTCTTCGGGCAAGGGATGAACACATATGTGAATCATCTTATCCAGGCAATCAGAACAATTAAATAATTGACCGACTAATACAATGCACTCTTGATGAAAAAAAGTATTGCTGCAAGAAATCCTGCGAACGAGAAAAATGTGCAGTTAATTTATGCATACACCAAAACAGTTGTTCTTATAGCAAGTCGAATAGCTTTGAAACAGGTGCCTGCAACGATTCATTCATCCCCACATTCAATAAAACGCCATTCTCGTAGCTGAAAATAAGTGTGCACTTCGCACTCAGAAAAAAAGGAAGAATAGCGATCGAATGTAGAATTGTCGATTAGCAAGAAAGGTTAAAGATCGCAAGAGCTTCCTCGCTAAAAGTTGACATGGTTATTCGGTGACGCAGGGCTGAAACAACTTCCCGTACGCCCTAACGCGACGTATACCTTTCGCTTCGATTCTCAGACATTCCGACGTGTAAACGAAGCTAGAAAAATGCGAATATTTTATGCCTGAAGTTATATCGTAATATTGTTGGTAAGTGCAAAACGTAAAGAGCGCAGGAGCTTCCTCGCTAAAAGTTGCTGTGATTGTGCAGTTACCTAGGGCAGAAACAAATTCCCCTAGGCCCTATATCCGACGCATTCATTTCGTGTCGATTCTCAGACATCTCAACGTTCAAACAAAGCTAAGAGAATGCGAAAATTTCATGCAGAAAGCACTCAAAGATCTATCGATCCTCGAGCACATCCCGGAATCCGAGCACAGGTAGCGATTCGGCTGATGCTGTCTCACAGGTGTTAATATTCAGATGATCCAGAGCGATGTTGCGCAAAAAGGATATAAAGTCTCATTCCTTCATATTTTCACATTATACCTGCGTCAGCGAACACGGAGAAGCCCGAAATCGTCGGAAAGCAGCTGCACATCAGGGCTACCGCGCACCGAACAAACTCGCATCCGCCAGCTCTGTGCGCTGCCATCTTACCTGTGATGTCACGGCTCTTGGGAGGTCACATGACGACTGGTCACATTTGTGTACAACATGGCGGCAACCGGTGGGGTGCCACTTCCGAACTTCCGGTTTATCACTCTAAGCCCCTCATCTCATTGAAAAACCCATTCGTACGGGTGGATGAATGAATGAATGCTAAAGCCTTTATAACCGGTGGCAACTTGCGCCGCCCAGCCTAGAAGGAAAAAGCGCATAAGTGCGGCTCCTTTTCTCGCTCTTTTAAGCAAATTTCCTTTTCCTTTTACAGTGTGTGGGTATTGCCAGGATGACTTATGGGGAATCGGGCAAAAAAGAACTAAAAACATCACCCCCCGCATCCTCTCCCGGCGAGGGAGTCGCCATTTTCCTCTGGACAAATTTTGTCGCCGTCTGCCCTACACCGTGCCCACTGGGAGACTGGGTTGAGTTGAGACTTTGGACCAGAGGCACGCGGGAAGAAGTTTCATTTTTTTCTGTTCCGCCGGTCCCCAACTGTGCTAGTTAGTTGCATGTCATTCATTTCTCCTTAGATATATCACCAGTCTTCTAATCTCTTCTTTGTTATTGCAATGCTCTTATCATACTTTCAACCGTTCTCGCCTGCAAACCCTAAAGCGGCGCGGCCAAATCCGTTGCCCCTTCCGGGCAGGCGGGAGCAATCCCCTTTGCACTTCAACACCGCATTTTCTATCCTCTAGTCTTCCCCTTGGCGTACGGCACACCGCGTATCCATTTTCATATTTTTGTCTGGAACGTGACGTCATATGGCACCTTACCAGCCGCCATCGCTCCCTACCACGCTCCTGTGCCCGTAATTTGAGCAGCTAAGTTTGCACCATCCAGTCTGAGAGGCCACAATAAATTATTACGCACCCAATATTTTTAATTAATTACCCGAAGAGTTACTCAAGATAAAATCCCCTAAAATAAAAGAAGCTGTCAAAAACCTGGTTACTTCGACAGATTGAAATCTCCGAAAATTAGTTCGCTTTGATAAGTTGAGTTGTAGTTAACAAAGTGACGTAAGTAGTGCCAAAATCCAGCATACCACAGACATTAGTGCTGTTTACTTAACTAACTAATTTATTCAAGATACCTCAAAGGCCATTCGGCTTTACATAAGAGGAAGGGGGGGGGGGGGGGCGGGGCCGCAATACAGTTGGATAAAAACACGAACAAAAAGTACAGCACATACCGCACTGCATATTAACATCAGTATAATATCACAGGTATCAGTTTAAGTCATACTTACTACAGGAGTAGATATCGTGCGAAACACGAAAATCTAGAAACAAAACTTACATATAAACATTATTATATCAAGTGTTGTAAACACGGACGTACAATACTCAGTTAAAAAAAAAATTGTGTTGCTTCTATGTTTAGACAGCCTTGACGCTATTGCGCCTCTACTGGTGACTTGTCTCTTAGCTGTAGTTAAGAAACTTATCAACTGCAGTACATCCGCTAGCCTGGGGTCTTTAACGTGCACCACTGAGTAGTGTTTACACGAGCGCGTACCAATAGGAAACTCATCCATTTCGAAACGGACAGGGGGAGGGGATCGAACCCAGGAGCTCCTGCACTTTCGCTCCACGCTCCGAGTTGAGACGCGGTAGCCCACTCGGTCACCGGTTGCCCCACCCCACAAAAAAGGAAAGGATAAAAATAATAAAAAAATAATCTGATACTGTTATTTATAGTAAAATAATGGTTGTTATCTCTGACCGAAATAGTTTATGACCAGAAATCGACACTATGGCGTCGGGAAGATCGCTCCAAAGTTTGATTGCATGTGGTAAGGCAGAATTGTTGAATGCTAATGTTGTCCTAAAAATACGCTTGAAGATCTTCGTGTTAACGGTTTGTGGTTTTTTATTAAGTGGTTCAAGAAGAGAGCGGTAAGTTCCAGTGGGGCTATTCGCCTCGAGATCGAACCGTGTCGCCACCGAGCGGCCGAAATTGGAAACGCGCGAAAGCGGGGATATGCCGTCGTCGTCTGCTACGGGCGCACGCTCAGAAGCATGGATCTCGACGACGCAAGCCCGTTTCAGGCTGAGCTTGACATTCCTTATTAAATGTTTTATGTTTTTGTTGCCGTTTTTTCTTACTAAAGGTTGTGTTGTATCGTTTCCCGAGCGTAGAAATTCAGCAAAGCGATTAATATTAAGTCGGAAGCTTCCATAATCTTAGTGTGTTGATTTGTACAGAATCGCTGGTCCCACGTATTTTTGTTATCGCACACAAACCGTGACTTTCATAACGCATTGAACGTTGAGTGTGTCTGTGGTTTGATTAGAAAATTAACCCGACTGATCGCTATCCTTTAATAGACTAATCAATCAATAAATCCGTATGTTGATTTTTCGCCGGTCATATTGCGTGAAAGAAGTTAAAACTACACATTTTTCTACTGGTTTTACTATGTCACAAATGGCATATTGCATTCCCATTCTAAACTTCACGTTGTGAGTCTTACATAAATATGAACACGGGAAGCCTTTTCAAATGAAGTATTTTTTTAAAAGTTATACAGTATGATCACACTCGGTGAAATGACAAGCACGCTGAAATTTTTATCGTGCAAGCCAGTGTCACAAAAGAAATAAAGACGTCAAAAATATTAAAGCAGACATCTTTTACTCCTTGTTGACTTTCTCCAGCACAAGACTCCAATTAACCGGCAAACAAATTGCAATTAAAGCATTACTCGAACAATCTGAAAGTTAATCGATGAACTGCCCAGTCCCAATATACGTTATGGTGAGGGCGGAGGGTGATCGGAAAGTCTCGTGAAGTTCACTAGCCCTCATCAGTAAAATAGTATCACTGCGGCCGATGTTGTCTGTGTCGTGGTGCGCGTCGTTTGTTGGGGTTGCAGCGTCTAGTGTGTTTGAATACAAGATTATTTATCCAGAAATTTATAGCATTAGCCTCTTGACATCCGCGGCCCTCACCAAGAAAATTCAAGGGGGTGAACCCACACTACCGAGAAAAGCATTAAATAAGAGGAACATTGCTGCGTTGCTCGGTTACACTCGTTTATTACAGTCACGGCAGATATATTAGAACAGTTTGTTTCACTTGTTTCAGTTGTCATGCCAACCGTGCAGTTTGCAGATCTTAACTAGATGAGACACTCTCTCCTCATCGCAACGCAGTAGATTTGTTCAGAGTTCAAAAAAAACTTACCCACACTATGGCACAGTAAAAGGGCAGAGGAACTCAATAGCATGGTAATTTCCAATACAGCGCTAACTTATCTTCATTTTAAATATTTGTATTACTGCAAAAGCTAGAAGTTAAAAAAAAAACCATAGAAGCTGCGATTTCACAGCTCACGGTACCAGTATTATGTTATCTGGGTTGGAATTTATTGTTTCTTTTAATTGCCACGTTGATGAACTGACACATCCATTTTAAAAGAAACAAATATTTAACAAAAATATTCCAGTTCAGCCGCAGACAGGCATCAGTCGTGGTGATCCATGCTTTCCAACGTCTGCCTAGAGCAGACGACGCACCCACAGAAGCGATTATATAAATTTAGGCCGCACGCTGGCAACAGGATTCGATCTTCACTGAAGCACCGAACAGTACCGCATCCTTTTCCGCTAGAATTGTTTTCCCACCGATAGTATGCGACAAAATAAACGCAAGAATATACGCCGTCTCGCGCGCGAACGTGGAGAGCCTATGGGGCGACCGTTCTCCTATCCCCGCTTTGATGATGATGATAGCGCGACCGTAGCGCCACCTCTAGGTCGATCTCGAGGCCAATAGCCTAGTCTTTGGATTAAGCATAGAAGAGAAAGTTTATGGCGCGGTTTCAGCGTGAAAATCTAATAATCTTGTGTTGCGAATGATATGCTATCGAAACGCGAGTATGATGAAGAAATGAAATGAGCAGCTCGATTTTGAATAGGTTCGATTTTATTAATTCTACAGGTTTGGTGAGGGGACCAGATGGCGGATACATATTGGAATTTCGGGCGGACATATGTTTCCGAAGATTATTTGCTACGTTGAGGGGGTTGCAGATTTTATATTGCGCTTCAAGCAACCTATTATAAGGTACGCTTTAGGGGTCATCGTGTTAATATTCGGTACCCAAGAAGGGTTTGAGGTTAGTTTAAAACCGATATACTGGTAATGACTAATTCGGGTGGTCATTTCCCGGCAAAATATTTTGTCATATCTTCGGCAGGCGTGTGCCGGCAATTTACTGTCACAATTTTTGCCGGAGCTTCAAGAGGTTGGGCAGCTTGCCTGCCAGACTGTACCCGGTATCGTCACATCCGAATCGGGAAAGGGAACCAAACAAAACAATGCTTGCTGAAATCGGCACATAGCGTGTTTGTGTGGCAAACGAAGCCATTGAGACCGACACCCGTTTGTGCTCTGAGACAAGATAGCGAAAACAATGAAGATAAAGATAATTTATATTTCAGAGAAAGCCAACATTTTTGCAAAAGTTTGTCCAGCCTGCGCAAGGTCAGTTTGCTCTGAGACGCGGGCTGCATCATACATTACTTTGTTTTACAACTGTGTAAAAACATTTTATTACACCGCTGAAAAAAAAAAAAGCATAGTGGTGCAGTTCGATACTTGAATACGCATCAAAATTTCAAGGGTGTTGGGCGCAATGAGATGACTGAGAATTCCAAAAAAGGTAATAATAATAAACATATTGTGAAAAGCGACGCTGGCAAGCCTACTTGGGATCCTTGTAAAATGACAACACTTCCTCGGGAATCCAAACAAAATTTATTGAATTTTGACGCACGTATTGCAGCACCACACTCATTTATTCATCTACCCTTTGATTAATTTTATAATTTAAGATCCTTTCAGTTGCACGGACGGAAGTAATGTTAATATTTTGAAAACTTTTGTGAAGCCACTTGTGTTTACATACATCTCAAAGAGTCGTAATTTATATTGTTGGCGAATACAGCGTGCTCATTGTACCATACACTAATCGAGAAAGAAGTTAACTAAGCTCACGCGCGACCCAGGAAAATAAAAATTGCCGGCGTTTTGTATTCGGATGAAGAAAGTCACGTAGTGCGCCGCTGGCGCGTGTTTGGTCGCCAGTGCCATCGGGAAGGGCTCGCCGGCTATTGACCACCCGAATTCGCCATAAGCAGAAACAGCGGCAATGGGCGAATCGTTAAGTGGATATTTAAAGTCTGAGTTAGAGCGTTTACGGGTGAATGAAACAAGTTTGCATTCAGGAGTGTTAAGGCTCATTTGCCGTTAAAAGCACCATCGTATTACTTGGTCAACGTCGCTCTGCAGAAGCAGGTAATCATCATGATTGTTAAGGCTCTGTTATACTCCGACGTAACGCGCGCGCAAGCGAACGCTGGCCGACGTCGGCTACGTCACGTTTGTCACACCGCGCGTCTGTCACACCGCACCCACCGCACGTCTGTCACACCGCACCCACCGCACGTCTGTCACACCGCACCCACCGACGCGCGCCGCGGTAGCGGCGCGCGTCGGTGGGCCGCCAGCGCGGCGCATGCGCAGAATCTGGCTACGAGGGCGCGTTTCCTACGAGAGTGCGCCATTTCCGGTTCCTTTTTGTTTCGAATAGCAGACGAGAATTCTTGCGCTTCTTGAGGGCCAAGTTCGAGCGATGACGTGAAAGTACCTTGCACAATGAAAACTCGCATTTGCACTGTTCGTGACCCGCCTGCCCCGCAAGCGTAGGTGGTCAATGTACATGCGGTACATCTTTGACAAGCGCACGGTCTACGGTACTCAAGCTTCCTCGTGTCGTAGACACACGGGTGAGGACGAATTCCCTCGATCAGCTTCTCGACGACCAAGTCCGATTCTTCAAACATGACGCCCCACGGAGTGGTGCTCCCGTCGTCTGCTATTGGTTGTATTCGCCGCAAGGGCTACCGGGAGCCAGCGCGTGACGCATCCTGGTCCGGCGTCGCTGGCGCGGCCGGCGCGGAATTCGGCATGCTCAATGGACCTTTTCCACATACCGGCGGCACCAGGCGGTGGCTGCACGAACTAAAAATCGAGGAAGTGACCTACCTGCGCTACCAATCGATAACGGGAGCTACGCTACCAGTTTCTTCGCTCTCTGAGCAGCGGCGCCTGCCCAACGCGACTTTAAAGAGGGGCATCCGTGGCGTCCACCCAAACGTCGTGTTTTCCTTTCCGTCGACGTTCTTTTTTTGTGTAACACAATTATATATATGGTGCAGTTGCCTGTTCTACTCGCTGATATACAGCGTCCTTCCGAATTTCCTCGATTTTTCGTTCCGACTTCTGCCGCTTGGCATCGGGCCCTCGCGCGTGCGCAGAACGCTTCTCGGAAAAGGTCCATTGTGGCGTCGAGGCGGTCAGGCTGCGTCGAACGCCGCCGGTCGCGTCGGTTACGCCAAGACGCCGGAGTATAGAGCGTCGGGTTTTCGCCGAAGTGACGTCGCTGTGACGCGCTCGCACGCGCGCGCGCGTTACGTCGGAGTATAACAGAGCCTTTAATCTTTTTGTATAGCACACAATCGACAGCAAATAGACGCACACCCGATGCTAGTGACTGTGGGCGGTCGTTAATGTAGATTAGGAATAGGAGGGGCCAAGGATAGTACATTGCGGAACCTCGATGTTACATCAGAAAGCTCAGAAGTGAAATTACCGGCTGCGGTAGCCTGCTGTCTGAGGGAAAGGAAGTTCCGAATCCAGGAAAGGGTAAGGCCGTCGAAGCGGAGTGAGGAAAGTTTAGATATTTGACGGCAATGTGGCACGCAATTGAACACTTTGGAAAAAGTAAAAAAAAAAAAAAAAATGGCATCTGCTAGATGTATTGTTCCGTGTTATTAGGTATATCGTGCGTGAATTCGAGAAGCTGGCGGTCGGATAAGAGCCCCCTGCGAAATCCATGCTGGTAGTCGTAAAAAAGGGAGTGGTTTTAAAGTTGGCACATGACTCTGGAATATACACCATCTTCTAGTAGTTTTGAGACACTTCTTAATGAGATAGGACGGATTAATTGTTTGGTGAGCTTTTGTAGCCATTTTTAAAATCTGGAACGATCTTCCCAATCTTCCAATCACGAGGAAGTGGAATAGACACAAACAATATTTTTCTTGAGCTAAAAACTCTATTCATTTTGAAATGGCGTGGTCTAGTGCAAGTTACGTAATTCTCTAACAAAAAAAAAATGCAGAGGAGTCTGTCGCGTCCCACGCACAAGCCAGAAATCGCCTTTTTTTTTTGTATCGCGACAACCTGAGGGGCGCCATCTATTGGGTAGCCCCGGCACACATCCGACTCTTGTGTATTTCGAAATATTTTACTCATCAGTCTTTTAGAACATCGAATTAAATCTGACAGTGGAAAAGTGGCCATTTCCAGAAGACAACGTGTTTATTTGATTTTGCAAATGCTGTGAAAACCGCCGTCTAGTTCAGAACCGGAAGTGGTTGGGGGGCTATTTGCACGCTGGCACCACCATGTTTCAACTCACGCGAGGAAGAGCGAATTGGCTTATGTGGGGTTTGCACTTGAACTGTATTTTAAGAAGCAAATAAAGATAATGATTGTATTGTCGACAAGCTTTGGTGAGAAGAACAAATTAGATGGTGCGAAATGAATTCCGCAGAAGCTACGGGCATATGGACAACGGCTCCTGATGTTGCGTATGTGCAAGCCGTGTATACTTTACCTTATACGTCCAAGTGCTCGAAGTTGCTGTTCTAGCCTCAAATAACAACGAGCTTCCCTGGGAATTATTATACCAACGCAACTTCCTCATTTCCTATCTTCGTCCCCTCCAAAATACTAATTTACGTGAAGACCTCATTTTCGTGAATCACCTGAGACTGGAAAAAGTTTTGCCGTGCTTAGAAATCAGGCAAGACATCAATATTGCTCAAACAGTATGGACGTATCATTCCACATCAGCTTATATTTACACAAACACATCTATAAGAAATAAGTGCGGTTTCCTCATCAATAATATTTAAAAAATATGAAAAGCCTTTAGGCAGAACGCACGCCTACAACATTATTCCACACCTTAGCCGACACTTTTTGAAGTGTTGTCGGGTTTAATTTGGCCGTCACGTTCTTGAGACTTCTCGACATAACTGCTCTAATCACGGTTTTACTTGCTAAAGAAAAATAACGTTAAATGTGGACACAACCAAGGCACGGTGGCCTGATCACAACCTGGTGCGACGTCCCGATCCAACATCAAATAAAAACGCAAAAACTTAACTTTTTTTTTTGACCGCAGTCACAAGTAGTTTGCGCCCTAAGATCACTTGTGCTTGGATACAAAATGTTAAAAACCTATTGAGGTCATCTGAAGAAAGAGCAAGCAAACAGGCGAGCTAGTTGATGCTAGAGATATTTGAAAAGAAAAAAAAAAAAAAAGAAAACCGGAGGAAACAGACGAAGAAAGGGAAAAATAGAAAATATCTTAAACACAGCTACTAAACTTTATTGGTACAACTGTTTGTATACCATCTTTCCCACACACAGATCTCTCGGAATTTCCAAACATCTTTATGACCTTCACGACGCGTTGCACCGTGGTGAACGGAGTGGCTGCGCGTTCACATTTGTGTTATCAAGGTTAGAAAGCTCGCGCTGAAGGCTGACCTTCTAATCTCAGCTTAAAGGGACAATGAAGGCAATTTCGGAGATCTTTTTGGCCTTTGAACTGGGTTCCAGGCACGTCTCAGGCCACGTTGCCCAAATTTCAGCCGAAACCGGCGCTTGTGTGCCGCGCAAATCAATTAAACAGTCGCGGTAATAATCGTTCCGGGATCGACTGGGGCGACGCCCCGAGAGTTGCGGGAGAAGCCAAGAGAAGCGGAGCTCACGTGACCGATGCGGGGCCAAGAAGGGCGACGTCACAAGAGACGCGTCAGCGATTGGTCGAAACGAGAAACGTGCCCTCGGTCACGTTTTGGTTCGCGATTTTTAGAAATACTGTTCTAATTTCCGCTTGAATAACCATCAAAAGTATAAATCGGATCGGAAATGATTACTAAACCGTAAATAAAGCAGCATCATTGTTTTCTTCTTTGCTACGCTGGACGCGAAACCGGCAACGAGCAACTATGGGTCAACAAAATAAAATTAAAAAAAGAACACGGTACTCGAAAGATTTTGCAAAATGGTAGCTGTAGATGGCTGTTCTAACGGTCGACTGAAGACCAGTATTCGTTCGGGCGACGCTACTTTTCACGTGTGGGTTGCTGTTCGTGTTCTTTGACGACGAAAAGAGGACGTCCGCGGAGGAACCGGATCCCGGAACGGCGGGATCGCTGCCGCTTTCCCTTCGGCATCTCCCCCGCGTCCGTCCTTCGGCATGCGGGCCGCTCGTTGCCGGCTGGGCGGTCTCCGTCGGGAGATGGCAGAGGACGCCACACACGTACTCCCGTTCCGTTGGTGTTCGGTCACTGAACGGAAGCTCGAACTCGCTCGCGAGAGCGGCATTCGTCCATGTTGACAGAGTCGGCGCAACGACCGCGCCACCGCGCTGCTATAACCCACCGCGGTAACCAGAGTCTCGATCTCCTAAATACTACCGATACCGACTATTCACACTTGACGTCATTCCCTACGTCACCTCCGTTTTCGGAGGGCCAGAAACGAGACTGGAGATGGTTCAGTTTCGGTTTCTTTACTTCTTTCGTAGGCACATAAATACGCGTCATAAATGTCTACAAAAAATTGGGCGGCATGCTATGTTCCCAAGAAGCATTAAAACACCATTTAAAAAAATTAAATAAAATCGTCTTCATTGTCCCTTTAAAGGAGCCGCGCAATAATATCGGTGCTTTGCTTAAAAATTGGGGAGTTGGTGTCTCGACGTTCCTGAAGTACAGAACAAAAAAAAAAAAAAAAAAAAAGAAAAAAAAACGATTTTGCCTGCATGTCCTAGTTTTCATTTTAAAAACTGGCAAAGATCGAGGTTTTTGGCAGCTCTCAACTCCTTTACCATCTTCCGAGTCACGTGCGCTGAAATATGAATGGAGGACGCGCGGAGTTCCGCGGTGAAGCGTTCCCTCTCTAGAACCATCAGTGAGCAGCGAGAACTGACCCGCTCACGACTACGTTACCAGGTTCTTGCTCAGCGCGATCAACATGGCGAAAGGAGGAAAGCCTCGTCCGGGTCCGGCGTTGGTCCGGCCATCCCCCTCCGGCTCTGCCCCCCTCCCCCTCCGGCTTCTGGCGGCGGTTCGCGGTAGCAGCTAGATAGAGCTGATAAGAAAATATAAGAACCATATAAGAAACTTGTGAGAAGTTTCTTATATATATTGTTTTTATATGTTCTTATATATCTTATATAGTTCTTATGCAGTTCTTAACGGTTCTTATATATGTTCCTGTATATCTATTATGATTCACGTGTGTTTATTGGACACAAATGTTTCGTACAAATCAGATTTTTCAATAGGAAAAGGTACGCAAATACGCTTTTGCGCGTCTTGTTAAAAAATAAAAGAAAAAACACTTCGTTATCGTTGTTTGTACCTTCGTAGGGAAATCCAGTAATCCCAGCCCTTTCGACCGGAGAGGAGGCGAGTTCGCGCCTCGTCGGTGAGCTGGTCCGAGTGTAGTAAGGTGGTTAGTTGGTCCGAGTGACCGGCGAGCGAACTGCCCGCCACACCTCCGCGCCTCCTCCTCTCCACGCGGTCCCCTCTCGATGAAGCGTCAAAGGGCGCGGAGGAAAGGCGGCTGGCGGCGTTCGGGCCACGGGTGCGGTCTCACTCTTCCCACGCCGTCCTCCTCTCCGGGCCGCCGAGCCTTCGAGCGGCGTGAATGGGGGGGGGGGGGGGGGGGGGGGGGGGGGGGGACTTCCACGTTTAGGGAAGCATTCCGACAGCACTCACCGAAAAAAGAAACGAGTCTCTCTACGGGAATTCGGAGAGAAGACCGCTATACCGACTCCTTTCCGTACGAGAAAAAAAAATGATAAAAAAAGAAAAGACGTTTTCGAGTTTGAAGAAATATGTTCAATCTCCCCCTCTCTCGCAATCAAAAATGCTACCCGCGCCTTTTCTCTCGCTCTCCACTGAACCCCTTTGAATGACTTTTTTTTTTTTGGCTGTCCAGCCACGGGTCGTGGGAAGTCTCCAAAGGGCGACCATCGATTCCCATCGTATATATTTTTTTCTTATGTTCATAGCTCACTGGACACCCGGAGCTATGACGAGAAAAAAAAAATTTCTGCACAACCTTGTCTATTTTGTTCCTGAATGTATCGTTTTTCTTTTTTTTCGCCTTGGACATCGGGGGAGGTGAGCTGCCAATGAGCCCTTGCACGAAGCTGTCCTCTGAGAATTACCCGCCATTCTGCAGGCTGACGAAGACCGAGGACGGTAAGCAAACCGTGTGGGGCATCTACACTATGTTGGGCTAGAAGGGGGAAGTGTGACGATCGCGCCTGTGAAAGTGAATAAGTAATTCAGCATGGCGGAGATGTGGTGGTTTATAACGGGGCCGGTAGCCCCGCTATAAACCACCAGAAGTGGATAGCATCGCCATCCTGCACTGCAGTGAATAGAAGGTGAAAGAAGTACATCAAGGGGCTTCACAAGCCGACCATGGCTTCGCTGCAGCCTCTTTACATTGTATCGAGCCCAATGTGCCATGCCCAGTTTCGTTACGACTAACAAGGAAATATTCACTGTGCGGCACTTGACGGTTGTGATAGACGGAGAAGACATTTTCTTCTTTAGTGTTCACACTGCGGCGGAGTGCCGTTGTGGCGCTGACGCGGGCATATCGATGCTAACGCCGCGTGCTGAACATCCTTGCCACTTTATCCCGCTGGACGGAGCGAGCGATTCTCACACCTCCCCAGTTAAGTATATAGAAATCAAGCTTATTAATTAGGGTGTTTTCTTTTGTTAGAAAAGTTTATCTTTCCGAGTTGCGTCGCCATTGCTTTTTTTTTAATTCTTTCTATGTTGGTGTCGGCGTTTTGAAGGGAGCATTTGTGGGAGCAGAGCGGCCGAAAGGTGGGAGCGGTTCCCCCGTGGTCGTTAAGAAACGTCTCAGGTTTCGGGAGTCTGCTCGGACACATCCCTGGGACAGCGCGTTCTTGGAGCTTGGAGCTGTTTCTGGCTGTTGACCGAGCGTGCCTGTGTATGGAGGATTTCGCCGCTTAGGGTCAAATTGTCCCTGTTTGCTCGGTGTAATAATGACCCCCAACCGATAACAGACCCGTCCAATACCGAGCATAGGAATAAATACACTGATTGCACAACCGCCGTCGTTTACGAAATCCCCATGACGTGTGGTTTAAGCTATGTAGGGCAAACTAGAAGATGTATCAATGATCGGGTCAGCGAGCAGGCCGCTTCAACTAGAACCACACCGTCAGGACATTTGGCTGTACATTGCAACAGACGCGCTTGCGCCCCGTCATTTGACAGCACTAAAATATTGGCGAAGTACAAAAACAAAGTGTCAAGCGAGCTTCACGAGGCATTTGAGATTAGGAGTAGGGGTGAAAAATGCATTAGCGATACATCTCTGGCTCTGTCTACGGATGAGTTTGAATATTTCAAACGTGGCCTGGTCGGGGACTAACGTGACGTGTGGTGTCTGATGGTGTGCTCCCGTTGGTACATAAGTTTGTGTTTTTTCCTAATAAATTCCGTTGAGAGTGCTCCCTGTGTCGTTGTTATTCTACTCTTTGTCCCTGTTTTTTTGGCGCTTATTTCCCGTAATGATTTAGCTGTTGGCGCCAGCCAGACTGGAAAAAATGCTGGGAACCACTCTCGAAGGAATTTGGTTTTGGCGGTTGGAGCGCCAGGCTGACAGCTCCCCGACCATTGGGTAACAGTGTACCACGTGAGAGTGGCGGAATTTGAAGGCATTGGTCGGTCCCTGAGGGGAAAGGAGGCCCCACGAGCCTACAGAAGGAGTGCCGAGAGGATTCTCAGGGATGGGGATTGGGATTTTGGATTCTATTTGGGGAGACTGCGGACTGGCGCCGAGACTCTAGACGGGGCAGGATGGCCTCCCAAGTTGGGACTTGTAACTAGTGTAAATAAATGCACATAGTTCTCTACAAGCAGTGAGTTGACCCGTCACTCAGCGACGTTCGTGCCACCACGCTCCAGGCCATCGGAACGGAACCCTCCTTCCACACCACTGGGAGGACCAACAACTTAACTTCCCCTTCTAGCCCACCATAGTCTACAGTTATAATTATTCAAGCTTTATCATAGCCTTCTTCATACTGACAATGCCTGCCCAATTATTTTCTTCCCGATGCTTTGGCACCGTTGCACTTGCTTCGCATAATCACCAGCAGGGGAGCGACCTGCCGGTATATTAAAGACCATGCTTGTCAGACATCGTAAAAAAGTAGAAATATAAAAAGACACAAGAAGCAGAACACAAGACAAGCGCTCACTTGCAGCTAAGGTTGATTGAAAACAATTCACAGAGCAAACATATCTAGCGCACACACACGTGGCACAATGGCAGTTATCTTGATGAATAAAGACAACACAGCGTCCATGCGAAAGAACGACAAAGAAATCTTAATGATTAAAGGCGGCAATAGAAAAAGTGTTGTCGTGATTCATGTATGTGCACTACACAATATAGAGCGTCATGACGTAACGAAAAGGGCGGAAAAAGTGCATAAAAAAAAACCGCAATAAGCAAATACATGGTATTTTACCCAACCAAAAACAGAACATAAAAAAGTTTCAGCCTTTCCACTCTGGTAAAGAAGGAAGAGCAGCGGAGCTGGTACTATTTGCCGCCATCCATGAGCGACGGCGGCCACCAGACAACCGTCAAGCTTGTTGTCTGGTTGCCGCCGTCGCTCATAGACGGTGGTAGCTGTCCAGAGGTTTCTGTCGAGATTTCTTTGTCCACAGACACGGAACTGGGGAAACTAGCCCTTAACAGCTCCGTTGTAAAGCCTAATCCCTACCGATAAAATTTCACCCTTTTGCCGTTATATCAACAGATGATACGCTAATACAGAAGTGTCACGATTCCTCGGGATCGTGGACGAAGGGGGCCGAAGCACCCGCCGAGAAGTGAAGACTCGCAGCCTGGTTGTGTGGTGAACGATGACTGACCGGGGCGGCGTGTGCTCCACGGTGTTTATTGTCGCGGTGACCGATGTTGCCCGCCAAGCCTGGCGGTCATCGACGGGCTGGAAGGGGCGCTACCGTCGCTACGTGCTTGTCACAACAAGTCTTCGTCACAGTCATGTATCACAGTCGCTTCTAAGATCTCCCTTTCCAACGTTCATTTTCTACGCCACGTCACGTGCACACCGTTCAATGTAGGTGAACATTTCACAAGCTTGGCAGGTGTAAAACGAAACTATTGATAAGTGAGGCCGCGTGTTCTCGCAATTTGTCATCAAGACAGCCGGTTTGCACTATAAACACTCTACCACAATTCAAGGGTATCTTATCAACTAATCCAGTGGCACATGGAACACAATGGTTAACATGCTTCTTACCACAAAGCGGCAACTTGGCCTTTTGTGTGCTCACAATTTTACGCCTATTGGACAACTGGCAAGGGGCCGTAAAGACGACGTCCACACAGAACTTAACTGCTACTTTTTTTAGGTTGTGCAATACTTTATGCGCATAAGGCATGACTAAATATTTTTGACGCTTACTGGATATAATGTTATGGCTTTTCAACATCTTTAGATGGAATTCCGCAACTCCCTCCAGAACAAACGGTGTAAACCGTGACTGTGGAAACCCTGACCCTTGTAAGTTGTTCAATATGTGTGTAATGGTCAGCGGACCAAAAGTCCAGTTGCGGGTTTGTAGCAAGAATCATGTTAACCAGTTTGTGCCCTATGCCACTGAAGGAATTTATAAGATCTTTTTCACTTATTTTACGGTGGATATAGGGCGAACCGGACGCTGTCTTAATGACACACTGCGAGAACACGTGGGCTAACTAATGAATGGTTTTGGTTTCCACCTGCCAATGCACTGCAAAGGTTGTGAATGTTCACCCACATTGAACGGTGTGCAAGTGCCGGAGCGCAGAAAAGAAAGGTTGGAAAGGGAGATGCTAGAAGCGGCTCTGATAAAGGACTGTGATCAAGACTCGTGTATTAGCTTCGCATCTGTTTATGTAATGAAAAAATAGTACGATTTTATCGGTAGGCTTTAGGTTTTTGTATTTTGCGTTTTTAATATTCATTTAATGTTTTTGGTTGCGTAGAGTGCAGGCTGTTTCCTTATTACGGTTTTTTTTTTCAATGCACCTCTTGCGCCCTTTCTGTTAAGTCATGAGGCTGCATATTGTGTAGTGCACATACCTGAATCATGGCAACACTGTTTCTATAGCCGCCTTTCATCATGAAGTTATTTTTTAGTTTTTTCGTAGGAACGCTGTGTCGCCTTTGTTCATCAAAATAGCTGTGACGTTCTGGCACGTGTGTGCGCGCGATATATGTTTGCTATGTGCAATTTTTTTAATAAAACTTTTATTTGCAAGCAATGCTACCAGAACAACTCATTTGGGAAACTGCCACAAAGCCTGCTTTAAAAAAGTGGCTCCGATCCGTACTTAAGAACGGAGCTAAATGCGATTTCAACGCCGCAATTTCTTCCGCAGCAGTCAATCTGGGTATTGCACGACTGCACGTATTGGTTCAGGTCGAGTCACGATAGGGCCGGTAGCGCCATCTAGCAGTGCCATTTCGCAGTAGCTATATAAATAAACTTTCAGGTTTTGACTCGTCCCCAAAGGGCGGCATTGTTAGCGTATCCAGTTGGGTCTCGGTGGACGCGAGCGGTCCGGGTTTCAAGGGTGAGTTCTTCAACGGAGTACTTTGTAACGTTGTTTGCAAGTGAGCGCTCCTCCTGTGTTGTGCATCTTCTGTGTCCCGTCTTTTTTGCGCTACTCGTTTACCATGTATGTTTACAGCTAACAAGCCCGTCAATCCACTATTTTACGATGTTTGTCCGCTGCGCACTGCTACTACCGCCCCCCCCCCCCCCCCCAACGTACGCGGTTACAATACTTTCAGAACGCATATTTTATAGTGGATGAACAGCAGCATATGTAATTTCCAGATGTCAATAAATGTATACTCCGATCACCTTAAAGGGACCATGAAATGACCTTTTTACTTTTTCCAGATAACTTTTACATTAAACCGTCAATGTTCACTGAATGCCGAACAGGCATCCGTTTTCGTCTCGGTTTATTAACTTTTACACAAAAAATTATTGAAATATCGACTTGTTCATTCTCTCCAACTGACCGCAAAAGAAGCCGTGACGTAGAGCGTTTCCGGAACCGGAAGTTCTCTCGGCAGTAGGAGAATGGGAGTGTTAGCGGCAACGAGTTGGGGTGCGCCGGTAGGTTTTACTGCGCTGATGTCACCGACGTATTTCCTGAATCGGCGCCTCTCATCGCCGCATCGCAGCTGAGCGAAATTCAATGAGATATGTTGCGCTACAGCGACAGCATGGGACTAGTCCCATACGCCGGTATGCCTGTTGGGAAGTGCAGCGAGTCTTGTCACCACCCCGTCATTGTTGGCAGAAGGGCCGGCCCGTGTCAGTCGTTTTGCAAAGCGACGTAGATGGCGTTTTTCGCGGCCTCGGAGATGCAGGAGCGAGCCGACGTTAAAAAAGATACGTTTGAACTACGAGTGTCAGCAAGAGCCACGTAAATACCTGCTTACACTCGGAGCGGACGCGCGCGCTTGATGGAAGTCTTGTATTCGCGCTGTTGGTAAGCGCTTCGGGACCGTTCTTTTACGATTGCAACTCGATACTGACGCGACACTCGGCAAAGAAAGGTTGGACCGGGGTCGACAGTGACGTGCAGTCTGTCAGAATAAAAATGGCATACCAATAACAAAGTGTACATACCGTGTTACGAAGGCAATCCATACGGGGTTTATTTCAGCTCTATATCACACAAAACAAGAAGATAGAATCGACGAGAGTCCCTTTTCGACGAGTGTTCGTCAACACTGCCTCGGAAAACAAGGGGAAGAGATTGACCTCCTCACCTCTTAATCTAGAATTGAGGTCAGTGATCAAACTATAATACGGGAAGGGTCCACAAGGGTCGCGCGGGCATATTCCATTTAGCACGCCAGCCGGTCGTAGGCAGACGGTCTTGCGACGAAGCAACGCAGCGCCGAGTCGGAATGTCTGCTAGGCCTATACGCTTCGTCGGAGTCGGTGAATCCAGCGTTCTTGTTCGTCGTGGTCTGTTTTAAGTACTGTTTTCTTGCTGCTTGAAGTCGGCACGCGCGGGAAGAACACGTAGAAAAATAAACGTTCAGTCAGTCAGAGTTTTGAGAGGAAGGAAAACAAAGAAAATAAATGTTCGTCGGTCGCCGTCACCCAAGTAACTGGCGGCCCTGCCCTACTGCGCACGCGCAGTAGTTGCTTCGTTTACCACACGATAGATGGCGCTTGGCTCTCAGCATTATCAAATTTGGCAATTTTCGCCACACATCTCTAATTATGCTACAAAATGTGGATCTGAATATTATTTAACAAAACTTTTAGGAAACATTCGCCGGCTATTTATTGTTTACGATCGCGGTGCTGGTGAGGTAGGCTCTTACCCAATAGGCGATGTGGATTCGGCTGACGTGCACCGATTCTGCGTATGCATCGTAGTGAACAGGCGAAGGAAGGAAGGCGCAAAAGAGTCCAGTTTTCTTTTAAAAGTTCTATAGCAAATAATTTTTTTGGGCTCCCTATTTTTGTGTTTTTGTGTTTCTTTTCACACCTTTTACGACGTGCGGTGGATGAAACTCGATTTTAAAATCATTTCATGGTCCCTTTAAGCTGAAACTACAGCCAAGGCTACAAGCGCGACCTTGTAGCCTTGGTTGTAGTCTCAAAAAAAGTACTGTTACGGCCAGGAGGGCGGTAACAGGCATCAACAATTACAGATAATGAAGAATGTCCCAAGCGTACGCATACAATTTGGAGTTCACAATCTGCCGATAAGAGGGATGAATCAAAGGTTTCGGTGATAGCTATGAGAACACCGGCCACCACGGAAATGCGCACGATATTTACAAAACAAACGAAATGACTGACTAAAAGTACTTCGCCGTCGCTAATTGCATGGTGAACCCATGTTTAGGTTCCAATAATGATTTTGGAGTCTGAAGTATTGACAACTGATAAGAAAAGATCTTGCTTAGGCGAAAGACTACGGAAGTTCGTGACAAACACCCAGAGATCAACACACCCCGTCTCTGCGTGGTTTTCTAGATTGGTCAAATCATTTTTGTATACTCGGCTTGGAAATTCTTATGCAGAATAACGTGATCGGTTTCAGAACAAATACGTGTACTGCTTTAATAAACTGTGGTAAAGTGGCCAGCTGGGCCAGTTGGTAAATGTTGAACATGATGAAAAATCACGCACAAAAAGTGAATGACAAACGAGGAAGAAAGACAGAATACAGAGAGGCGCCTACTCACAACTCTGGTGTATTAGGTGAAGAAAGGAACGATAAAGTAAGATTCATTAATGACAGGGGACACCGGCACCAGGGGGAATACAGTTCAGTCACGGTCAAATGCTCGCAAATAGGCAACTTCTTTTTCGCTCAAAGCAACTGACGGCTGACTAATCGGCTGATCGGCCAGACTCAAGATGTAAACGCCTCGAGCACCTCGCGCGTTTGTTTTTCTTTAAAGCTCCCAATGATTTAAACTTTTTTTCTAAAGTATGTGTGCACGCACTGGTCTTAAAATGCATCGAAAGGTTACCTCCTACATTTGATGTTAAAGAAAGATTGTGCTGTCACAGCCGGTCATTCAGACACCGTCCAGTCTGTCCGACATAGCATCTTCCACAGGAAAGATGAATGCTATAGGGCTTTTTAGGGCCCGACGAACAGAGAACAAAAGGCCGCATATGTTTTTTGTGGCACGTGTTTTTTTGATAATTTTTCCGCTTTGGCGCAAACCTTAGAACAAACTTGTCACATCTTTTTTTAGGTAATGATAACACTACGGTCACACCATACCTACTGGCCACTTGTTTTAGATTATGCGATATTTTGTATAGATATGCCATAACCACCAGCCAGTTTTTGTCAGCTGGGCGCCTTTTTTTTCACCACGTTTTACCTTCTTTACCAGGGTTCCTATCAACTTCCATTAAGACCTGATCCGGGAACCCTAAAGATTTTAGTTTCTTGATTTGGCCCAAGAAACTCTGAATAATTCTATGGGAACATTGCTTTTTAGGGCTAAAGTGAAGCAAGAGATTGCTGTGCCTCTCTTCACTACCTTGGAGTGCGAGGATGTGTAATGAAGGATACCTTTTCGGAACTTGGTGAGCATGACCAGCACTACTGATCGGCGTGCAATGAGAGGGAAAGGTCTAAGAATTGCAACACCCCTTCCTTAGGCTTCTCAAATGTAAAGGTTAAGGGCTGTTTATACTCCGACGTTGAGCGCAGTGAACGCAGCGTAGCGCAGAGCGCGCGCCTTTCATTGGCCGGCAAGCAGGAACTGATATCTGCGACCAATCAGTATTTGTGCGCGCTGCGCTACGCTGCGTCCGTCGACGTTACGCTGGAGTATAAACGTAGTTAAGCCAACAGACCGCACGTATCAAATATGTCCATAATCGTACTAACTGAATCTTTATCCGCAGTTGTTGATATGTTGATATCCGACTCCGGATATCAACAGGAAACGGTTGCCGTCTCCTGTTGATATCGGTTTCTTTTCGGTTTTTTACGGTTTTTATTTTTACGATTTCGGTTACCGGTTACACATTCCTAAAAACCGGTTTATCACGGTTTCTCCAAAAATTTGCTTTACTGAAATGCTAGACATCCGTTTTATAATAAACGGTTTAAAATAGTCCCAGATATCCAAGAACGGGACATTCGCAATAACAAGAAATCAAAAACGTCTTAGAACCAGGGTGTCGAACCAGAACCGAACCGAACCGAAAACCGGAACAGAACCGTTATTTTTAGCCGAACCGGAACTGAACCGAACCGAAATCTTCGCCGCCATCTTGGAACTGAACCGGAACCTAACCGAAAAAAAAATATAACGGTAACCGGTTCAAAACGGTTCAAGGTAATATTTTTTTTCTTTTTTGTTAGTATCACAAAATGAACATAGGGGTATAAAAAATTGGCGGCTGCAGTGTATTTCTATCTATGGATCAAATCGTCATATACAGAATTGAAAAGTATGGTAAGTTGTGGGCTTTCAAGGCACTATAATTAACCATCTGTCACGTTGTCACGTGATGTCATGGTGTCAATACATGACCTCATGACGTCACGTGACCTCGTGACGTCACGTGACTCACTGCGTCAACTCGATTAAATTTGAGGAAGTCACTAGATGTATTAACATTGTTGACAGCATGACGTCACATGACATCACGATTTCGCACCGAGAGTCACGTGACACCGTGACGTAAGCGACTTTCGTAACCCCTAGCCGAGTGCTCGGGTTCATGACAATCAGCACCGCCAAACATTCGGGTAACTGCTCATGTCAATTACATAGGATAATAGCCCAACTCTAACAATATCTGAAGCTCAGCCCAAGCTTTTCCTTTCCAAACCCTAGCCGCCTAGGGCATGACTGTGATGAACACTGGCGGTATCAGATCACGTGTCCGCTTGTTTAAATTGCGAGTTCAGGGCCCGTTTGCTCGAACCACTAACCGCGGCTAAAGTTAGCCGCAGTACCTAGGAGAGGCATTTTGAGATCACGTGACGGGGGCTCGGTAGGGATGCGGGGAAACATGGCGGTACCCCAGTGAGTGAGCGCCGTTCGCTTTGGAACTAATATGTCGTTGTAGCTGCAATATTGGGCGCGTTAGTCAGCAACGAATGGTGCAGGAGGCTTTCAATTTCCTTACCTCACTTAAACCGCAAAGCATGGGCAATGACATCGCCACATTTTTTAGATAGTGTTTCGATTCTTGGCACTCCTAAGCCTAAATGAACGCGATAATTGTCGGCATGACAACGTCTTTGGAAAGCGGATTGTTGATAGCACACAAAAGCAGACGGCGTCCCAACAGACTTTTTTCTAAATTATCCAAGCATCGCGAGGAGAACGCTGGAACTGTGATTCTACGGTTCACGCGCGCTGGCCTTCCTCTTATAAAAGATTTGAAGTAAGAACTCATAATAAGGCTTTAACGAACGCGCGTGCAAGGCAAAATTTGTTTTATACTTTTTGCTTTAGAACGGTTACTACTGCAGACGCCAGTACGTGCGACGCGTGCAACTACAGTCGTAGCATGCACCTCGGTGCTTGGATAATTTAGAAAAAAAGGTATGTTGGGACGCCGTCTGCTTTTGTTTGCTATCAACAATCCGCTTTCCAAAAACGTTGCTATGCCGACAATTATCGCGTTCATTTAGGCTTAGGAGTGCCCAGAATCGAAACACTATCTAAAAAATGCGGCGATGTCATTGCCCATGCTTTGCGGTTTAAGTGAGGTAAGGCAAAGCGAAAGTCTCCCGCACCATTCGTTGCTGACTAACGCGCCCGATATTGCAACCACAACGACATATTAGTTCCAAAGCGAGCGGCGCTCACTCACTGGGGCACCGCCATGTTTCCCCGCATCCCTACCGAGCCAGTCACGTGATCTCAAAATCCCTCTTCTAGGTACTGCGGCTAACTTTAGCCGCGGTTAGTGGTTCGAGCAAACGGGCCCAGGAGATATCGACAGCTGTCTCTTTCCTTTACTTTTTCTTGATCTGCTATTAGGGGAAAACTAATGGATGTTGCCGCAAGCTATCAACGTTAGGAGTTATTTCTTAAGACTATTTATTGAAAGTACAAGAAAAAATGTTGCAAGACCCATTTTACTTTATTGAGGCACCCAAATATTTTTTCGTTGTTGCTGAACTGCATCCGAAAGATGTCCCTGAGAATAGAAGTACTGAAATTACTAAATGCGACTTATTAATGTGACGTTACAGAGAACTACACGTGTGTACGGAAGGAATAATAAAAAAACAAAAACAAACATATTTTAGTGATCTCAGAGAGACAGCCGAACGTTGGCAGTCGCTGTAAGTCTCACACGAGCGTCGTTCTCAAGTTATTGCCCAAGTTTCGAGTCCCTCTGTACTTTGCTTAAAGGAGCTATATAAATTATTTCTATACATCACTAAATACTACTCAGGATCACTCCCCAACGTTAATAACTGCTTGAACTTGGCTTTGCTATTTTAGGCAATGGCAGTCGCCAAAAATTCAAGAAATATGAGCATTGTTCATCCCCTCAAATTCGGAGCCAGAAGCGGCCATGTGGCTTGGTGCCAATCCTCTGCCGCCAACGTTACCGCGCTGGGATTTTAAAGGAAGAAAACGCTCCAGGCATTGTTAGAGTTCGGCTGTTCTCATCACCGCAGTGGTTGGACACGAGCCACTACCCAAGTGTCCGCCGAGGCATTGATTGTTACGAGCGGATGTACCGTGCTCACGCAGTTCTCCTGTCCAATCCATGAGCCGCGCTCGACGGTCGTCAGGCGGGTGGTTTTGATCCTACAATTGCGACTTCGATCTTTGGGAAGGCAAGACTAAAAGAAATAGTCCCCTCTTATCCTCGCAATTTCACCGCGACAAAGAAGCTTCTGAATTAGTGGCGGCCTTTGCGAGTATACTTGGGCCAGAGGACCAGTACGCCTCGGAAAAGTCATGAACATTCCAACCCGATGTCGTTTTATGACCCTTCTAAACTTCACGGGGTGCAAAATAAAAGCAATGAAGGGTTGCGGTTAACAAGCGTCAAATAAAATTGTTGAATGAAAACACACCAAAACGGAGGTGGCAATTCCTCAGGAATACTTTCAGCCTTTCCACTCTCGTGAAGAAGCAAGACCAGCGAAGCTGTTTTATGGTGTGAATGAAGTAATGGCCGGCGGCAAGTCGGCAAGCCACCAGAGTGGAAAGGCCGGAGAGGTTGCCGCCATCTATGCGCAACCGCGGCAACCAGACAACCGGCAAGCCGGTTGTCTGGTTGCCGTCGTCATTTATAGATGGCGGTAGCTGTCCAGAGTTTAGTGTCATCATCTGTTTGCTGACGGACACGACACTGGGGAAACTAGCCCTTAACAGCTCCGCTGTATAAAGAGGTGCGTGTGTGTGTGGAGGGGGGGGGGGAGTTTTAAAAACATGCTGTGTTGTAAAGGTTCCTCTTTTCTGCATCTTTGGCGCAGACCAAAAAGCGTGACTCCGGAAACTACTTTGCTTGCAAAAACGCTCTTACCAAAAAGCACGTTTTTGTCGTGCCAGACGCTCGCGCTGTTCCTAGTGAAAAGCGTCTGACTCGCAACTAAAGAGTCGTGGGTTCGAATCCCGCCTGAAATTCTTAATTTTTTTTTCTGTAAGGAAAAATAATTACTTTCAAAAGTGAAATCATTCGAGACATACGGCGACCTTTAATTCACATGACATGTCATGTTTTAATCACTCTCATTCCACGCGTGATGTCACGTTTCACGTGAGCATTGTGGGTTGCTTGAAATTCTTGCGTATCTTGCTCTGACGTCATGAACCTATCGACCAATCAGGATTTTCCAGTCACGCCACCGACATCGGCTTTTCTGCGACATGAGCTCCTTAACGCTATCGAGTTAAAATCATCAGTTAGCAAAGGTGATGTTCATTTGCAAATTAAATTGACCGGCATCTTGTCAAGAACAATCATTCCTCAACAGCCAGGCGATGCCAGCTTTTTCTGCATAAGAAAATGTTCACTAGGGCAAGCGCTTTTTTGGGCCAGATTCGATCTGAGTGCGAAGGTGGGTATAAATTAGAGTCAGGGATGGGCAGAATATATGCAAATATGTATCGAAATACAAATACAATATACTTCGTCAAAAATGTGTTTAATTACAGATCTAATTACATTTCCAAAAAAGCATTTAAGTACAAGATACAAATACAACCAAATGCATTTGATCTCCTCCAAATACTTTTCCAGATACATTCCCCAAAATTTGCGTTAGCGACTTCAGGGCACCTGCAACGGGTTTCTGGGTATCTCATTTTAATTTTGCATCGCACACTTGGGAGTTAGTGTGCGAGGCTCTAGTAACGTGATAGAAATAAAATAAAAAAAAATGTAATCAGCTTGGGCGTAACAGGTGAAAAAAGTACAGAGCTTCAAGCAGCTTTTTTTGTCGATTACATTTTGGTATAGACCAACAAAGGACCGAGACGACCAAGACGCGCAGCACTAGGTAGAGAATTTTTTATTGTTGCAACTCGCACCAGTTACGAAAATTTGGACGACCAGCGCATTTAGAATGTTCCAGGCAAAATATATGGATGGAAATCAGGCTGGAAAGCATCACAGGTTGTCACAGGCACTTATTTAGCCAGTCTGCCTGTGAACGTCGACTTCGTCACTATTCTTGCCCTGGACTAGCACCGTAATCACAAAGTCACTAAACGCTTGTGCTTGATTTAGAGACACTTCATTCGGTGCAGAACGTAGTTTTCTTCCTGCTCTGGACAGTGACAATAAATTTGAGGGACGTATTTTTGCCCACAAAATTGTATTTAATTACAATTGCATTTGAAATACCCATGTTTTAGTTTATAAATACACACGTCAAATACATTACCTAATTCGTAATTATATACAAATGCAAAATACACAAACTATTTGAAATACATATTTCAAATACTTGTATTTGGAATACTGCCCATCCCTGATTAGAGTGAACAATTGCGATTACTTCTTGCTGCATGATTAGTGGCATGCATGCGGTGCTGAGTGTAAACAATGTTTGGTTAGAACAACAAGCATTTGGATTGCCGCTCGGTGCTTCTATAAAAAATAAACTGAAAGGAATTATCCTAAAACTTTTGTTACATTCTGAAAATTTCATTGCTTTTAGCTCAGTTGTGTCGTCATCATATACATATATACTGTGAAGTGTATTTCGTAAACCTTATTTCATAATTAGCATAAGCACCGAGGTGCTCATTTCATAATTTTATGTGATGTATTAAATCCTTAGTTCAAGGACACAATCACGATTTCATTTTTAACACTGCGACACAAAGTTGTACCGATCACGGGTATTTTAGGCGACCTACCACACTTCGCGACAACATTTTATACTGTGTAAATAGATAAGCTTTAACTTTAGAATTTTACTTAAACACCAAGAAGGCACAATAAAATACAGTATAGTTTTAAATTTGAAGCTGATCTATTTACAGGTATGTACCAACAAGCTCAACTCTTTACTCCTGCACTTAAACATTTTGATTCAGGTAAAATATATGTTACTGGCAAACAAAGGGATGTGGAGTCGTATGAACACGACGTTATGTATGTTAATGTAGACTTTTTTCTACTCTTGCGTCGAAATTAAATAACTCAATTTAATATTTTTGGCACCTAAAAGCAAAAGTAAATTGCACGGACGATCGAAGAAACTATATAGTTAATCGTTTCACGGCGTAAATAGTGTATATTACCAGAACAAGGCGAAAAATTCTCAATTTAGCGGTTCAAACCGGTTCGAACCGGTTCGAACCGGTTTGAACCGTTATTTTTTGCTCCCCGGAACTGAACCGGAACTGAACCGAAAGCCATGAACCCGAACCAGAACCGAACCGATAAAAATTTCGGTTCGACACTCTGCTTAGAACGTCGAATTTGTAAAAGGTTGCACACGTTTCTAGCTCCAACACCTGTGGACTCCATCTGTTTGCAGTATATAGTTTGATACCCAAGCATACATATCACACCTGCGACTCGCGGATCATCGCATTCTATATTATTAAAAATAAAAAGAAACATCGCTACTTTGTGGCTTGGCAGCGTTCGTAAACAACCCTTAGAAAGTTCCCACTGGGTGCTGGAAGAGCCATTCGCACCTTCTTTTCGTTATAGTTCATTGCAACCTGAGAGTAGATGGTTCTTTGTTCTTCTCGATGCGCCACGGACTCTCCCGATGTCATCAGCGAGAAGGCTCGATGAGGTTTGGTATGGAGTAGGTATACTTTATATACAGGGAATCACGATACAACAACTTTTACGAAGCAGGAAGGGAACTTTCTGGCCGCCCCGCGGACCCTCTCCGCGGCTACTCGAGGTGAGGCCTGCCCACCTAGCTCCAGACAAGAACCCCTTTTACAGTCAAGACCACGCTTAAATACCAGCGCATACGCGCTGCTTACAATCCCCCCAAGTGAAAGAACATAGAAAAAAGCTCCGAACACTGACATCACTTTTCTCCAGCGCCATTCGTCAAAACTGACATCATTTCTTCAGACGCTTTGCTATTTGCCAAAACTGACATCACTCCTTCAGAGGCTTTGCCATTCGTCGGTTCTGATGTCAGGTCTTGCGCAACTCTCATACAACCTTGGCACTCCGGAATGCAATGCTGCTCGTCCATCCATCGGAGCACGGAGAGGAAACATGACACCCCGGCCAGCTTCCCGCAAAGGGCAATCTCTTTACGGGGATGCATTAGTCACGAATGCGAAGGTGGCGGCGCCCGGCAACACATAGAGCACGCCGAGAAAGCGATAAACAATGACGCCAGACCTTACACCTCCCTTCCAAGATCCATTAATCTAAACCAAGATTAATTGGACTACAAACACAAAACGAGGTCCGGCGTCATTACAACACCACAAAATTAAGTCATGCACACTTCAAGGCTTACGCGAAATATAGGGGTATGAAAACACCATTGAACACTCAACGAGTCCACGAGACAAATGTTCATTCCCTCCGCGGAAGTTCGTATTGGCACACAAAAGTCACAGCACTTTTCGTGTGGTCCACGAGGCCACATTCCACGCCTGCTTGCTATGGTGCTCGAGCCGGCAATGCTTCCCAGCAACCGTTAGGGAGCATAGATAGGGCATCCGCATTTGTATGGGTGCTGCCCTTGCGGTGACGGATTATCACGTCGTAACGCTGTAGCGCTAAGGCCCAACGTGTGAGTTTTGCGCCCTGGGGCACGCTGCTTGTAAGGTACGAGAGCGGGTTATGGTCGGTAACGACGGTTACCTGGGTGCCGAAGACCCACGTCTCAAACTTCTTTAATCCCCAAATCACCCCGAATGCTTCGCGTTCGATCGTGGCCCACCGCGTTTGCGTTGGCGTGAACCGGTGACTTGCGAAGGCGATCGGAATTTCGGAGCCGTCGGCGGCTATTTGTGCTAAACAGGCACCGACGGCCACCATCGAGGCATCAGTGTGGAGCACATACGGCTTCCCCGGGTCAGGGGTAGCCAGCGACACGGCTTCGCAGAGGGCTTGCTTGAGGGCTTTAAATGCCTCGTGGGCTTCAGGAGGCCAAGGTATCTGAGTAGGCACCCCTTTCCCAGTGAGCTGCGTCAGCGGCCGAGCTATCTCTGCAAAGTTAGGAACGTAGCTACGGTAATAGCCACAGAGGCCGAGAGCACTCCTCAGCTCTTTCTTTGTCTGGGGCACCTGGAGTCCCTCAATGGCCGCCACTTTCTCGGGATCTGGACCATGCCTCCCAGAACCTACAATATGCCCCAGATAGCGAATAGAAGGCCTAGCCACCTGACACTTTTCAAGGTTTGCATGCAAGCCTGCCGCCTGTAATGCTGTGAACACCCTGTGTAGGTGCTCAACGTGTTGTTCTAGCGACGTACTGAACACAGCTATGTCGTCTAGATAGGCGCACGCGTAGTCTTCGTGACCTGCCAGCACGAGATTCATATTTCTCTGGAAAGTCGCCGCCGCGTTTTTGAGGCCGAAGGGCATCACCCTCCATGCAAACTGACCACAGTGCGAGATGAACGCCGTACAAAGCTGAGAATCCTCGGCCAATGGCACCTGCCAGTAACCGCGTCGCAGGTCTATGAGCGTGATGAACTTGGCCGCCCCCACGCGCATGATGAGCTCCTGTGGGTGTCCCATTGGGAAGGCATCTGTTTCCGACACTGCATTAAGCGCGCGGTAATCGATGCACAAGCGCACCGACCCATCTTTCTTTGGCACGCATACGATCGGGTGTGCGAAGGCGCTTTCACATCGGTATATCAAACCTAGCTCCAGCAGCTCTCTGATCTGTTCAGTAACCTCCCCCTTTAAGGCGTCAGGAATCCTATAGGGGCGGCCGCGCTTTGGGCTAGCGCCTTCGATTAGCTTCACACGGTGTTCCCCCACTCGCGCGATACCCGGCTGGCCCGAGAAGAGCGCGTGGTGCTGGTCGAACGCAGCACCTATACGGGCAGCTGTTTCTTCATCGATGTGCGCGGTCTTTTCATGATCGAGAATTGGACGCGCCTGGCCAGGCTCGGCTGCTCGCGGAGTGTATTCTACCTCCCCGAAGTCACAGTCATCGTGGAACATAACGCTCACCGATGCAACTTCGCAAACGTAGGGGCGCAGTTTGTTCGCGTGCACTAGCATGCGGCGGCCATCGCGCGTCTGCACGTAGTACGAGTGCTCACGATACCTTTCCGTTACTGTGCACGGCCCCAGCCAGTTCGGGTACATTTTCCCTGCGCGGTTTGTGTCAAAGACGAGGACCGCGTCGCCCTCGTTAAACACCTTTAACATGGCGCGTTTGTTGTAGTGCGACGCGTACGCCTCCTGTTGCTTGCTTGTGGTGAGCTCCGCGGCGTCAGCTGCGAGCTCTAGTTGCGTTTTCAATTTCTCTAAGTAGTCCGCGGGAGCGTCCGCTAACTCCGCTGGGATCTCAATATCACCCGCCCAGCTTCTCCCGAGGATAGCGAGAGGCCCGACCGGGTCTCTACCGTAAAGCATCCGGAAAGGCGACACTCCCGTTGTGTCGTGGGGGACCTCTCGGTAGGCCCACAGCAAGAAGGGGACGAATCGATCCCAGTCTCGGGCGTCTCTCTCGATTACGTGAAACAACATATTTTTGAATACACGGTTCCACCTTTCCACGGACCCGTTACTTTCCGGGTGGTCAGGGGTCGAGAACCGTGGGGTGCAACCCAGTCTCGCGAGAAACTCGCTAGTAAGTGCAGCTGTGAAATTCGTTCCGCAGTCCGAACACACTACTTCTGGTACTCCTGTCCTGGTGAACACGGTCAGCAGCGCATCACATGTCGCTTTGGCTGACAGTGACTTTAGGCAAACCACCTCTGGCCAGCGTGTGCACAAGTCTATGACACACAATGCATAGCGGTGCCCTCTGGCTGAAGGTGGGTCGATAGGGCCGATCACGTCAATGTTGACTTTCTGAAATGGGAACTTCGGGCGCGTGAGCGGTGCTATCGGCACCCTATCGGACTGCCGTCTGTCTGATCGAACCTGACAACTGTGACATCCGTTGCAATGGTCGCGAATGTCTTTCTCCATGCCTGGCCAGTAAAAACTGTACTTAATGCGCGCTTTTGTTTTGCGGAAGCCGAGATGACCGCTCCAGTAGGACTCATGGGCCAGGCGAAGCACAGTGCTGCGGCGCGACTCGGGCAGTAATAACTGCAGCACTTTCTGACCAAGTACTTGATCTTTATGGTACAGCAATCCGTCTACTATTGACATGCCCGCCTTGCCACCTCTTGCATTTTGCCAAGCCCGTCGTAATGACTCGTCATCTCGCTGTTCATTACGGAACTTTCGCGCGTCACTGGTTTGCATCACCTCAGTCTCAAGATTCGGCTCCCCTCGCTCCTCTCCGGAGATATCAGGCGGTGGGGGAACATCAGTTGAAACCGTGTTGGAATTCGATGGCTCGAACAGGTTCTCCCGTTCTTGTCCCTGCTCTCCCTGCTGGCCCCGTTTTCCCACTGCTTGTATGTGAACCTCGTCATCCCCCTCATTATGCGTGTGCAACTGTTCCCATGTTTCCGCGGAGATCAGGCAGTCAGTGTGTGTGAGCCGATCCGTAAGAGCGCACACGACCTGCGTCGCGTCACCCACGTCGTGAATCAAGGATGCCCCGCGGTAAAGTGCGAGTGGTACCACGGCGAGCTTAGCTTCTACCTTCTCGCCGAATGCGGACACGAGTTCTATACTCCCATGCGGCTTTAGCAGCTCCTCTGGCACGCTGCTTTCACGGACTACTGTGATGTCTGCTCCGGTGTCGACAATTGCATCAATTACCTTGCCTCGGCAGCTAACTTTGACGCTCCCAAGCTTTGGATGTGCCAAGCTGCGGCTTTCAGCTGCGATACGTGCCGTTAATCTCTCTCCGCGTGGTCGTTCGTCACTTTTTACCCCCCTCGCTTCCCGAGCGAACGGGCATTGAGCCACGTAGTGGCTCGTGCTTCCGCACTGGAAGCATTCGCCCGGCCGAGACGCTTTCTTAACAACCGAGGGCGGCCTGGTCGTCTCGGGTTTCTCTGCCCGAGCTGTAACGCTCCCGGTTGTTTTTGATGCGCTCGGTATTACCCCTTGGTTGGTGCCCTTTGACTCTGCCCTTTTAGCGAGGTTTATTTTCGCGCACGCACTGCCCTCGCCCGCCGCTTCCTCATAGGTCTGCAGCAGCCGAGCCAGTTCGTCTGCTTTTAACCATTCTTCCCCCTCCCGCAGCTTGGCGGCTTCTTCTGCTAAACCCGACTTCAACTGGTCGGCGACTAACAGTTCGAGAAGATTCTTAAAGGAGGAGACGCCGCGGGCCTCCACATAGAAGTTAATGTAACTCTGTAGACGAGTTGCAAACGTTTTCCAGGTCTCCCCCTTTCGCTTGGTCGCGGCAAGAAACCGCCTTTGGTATTCGGCCGCTGACAGCTTCAACTCGTCGAGAACTACTCCCTTGAGTATATCGTAATCCCTGTGCTCCGCAGGGGTTAGTCGCGTCGACAAGTATGCAACCCGCTCAGCGATCATCGGGAAGACGATCTGCCCCCACAGCGCCTTGGGAACGTCGTACGCTCCCAGTGAGCTCTCCACTGACTCGAACCAAATAGGCACCTCGCCGTCGGTTGGGAATTTCGGAAAGGCACCTGCTAGCAACTTGGAGTAATATCTGAGTCCCATCTGGCCGCTCGAAGGTTCCGCCTCGCTCGCCTCGTCACGCCTCTGCGTCGCGGTGTCCAGTCGAACCCGAGCGAGCTCGAGTTCAAGTTCTAGAGCGCGTCGGCGCTCTTCTGCTAGCTTCAGGTTATACTCCATCTCTTTTTCCGAGAGAGATGAGTCTGGCACGTTACTACTATCCCCGCCGCCTTTCCCGCTCTCGTTCATGTCTCTCCGATTTTTATCCGCGTTTAGGTGCGGAAATCTGGTCTTCATATAATTGGGCCGGCTCGAGCAACACAACACATAACAGAGGAATGTGAACCAAGGGACTCACTCGGATGTTTGTGTGTGCGCCTGGTCGCTCGTCGCCTGAAGCCGACGTCCCCGCTGCAGAAGTCTGATGGTGCACTCCGCGCCCAATTCTTGGTCTCTGAGGCACGACAGTGGCGGTGCGTGATCGCGTGTCGGATCGATGTTTTCTTCCCGGTGGCCTGCCAGCGGTCGCTCCTTGTCTGTGCGTCGACGGTTACTGCTTGGCGTCCCCTTCCTTCCGGAAACGCCGCAGATCTCTCCTTCGTAGCCTTTCTTGTCCCAGTCTTGACCTCGTGTCGTTCCTGCGGACGGCCAGTGAAAGAAGCTCGATGATCTGTCTTTTCTTGTCCGTTGCTGAAACGCCGCCTTTGGCGTCCTGCGAGGGTTTCCTGTCGTCTTGTTGCCGTCGCCGATTCCTCCGTGGTGCTTCGTGCTGTCGACTGCGCCAGTAGATGGTTCTTTGTTCTTCTCGATGCGCCACGGACTCTCCCGATGTCATCAGCGAGAAGGCTCGATGAGGTTTGGTATGGAGTAGGTATACTTTATATACAGGGAATCACGATACAACAACTTTTACGAAGCAGGAAGGGAACTTTCTGGCCGCCCCGCGGACCCTCTCCGCGGCTACTCGAGGTGAGGCCTGCCCACCTAGCTCCAGACAAGAACCCCTTTTACAGTCAAGACCACGCTTAAATACCAGCGCATACCCGCTGCTTACAATCCCCCCAAGTGAAAGAACATAGAAAAAAGCTCCGAACACTGACATCACTTTTCTCCAGCGCCATTCGTCAAAACTGACATCATTTCTTCAGACGCTTTGCTATTTGCCAAAACTGACATCACTCCTTCAGAGGCTTTGCCATTCGTCGGTTCTGATGTCAGGTCTTGCGCAACTCTCATACAACCTTGGCACTCCGGAATGCAATGCTGCTCGTCCATCCATCGGAGCACGGAGAGGAAACATGACACCCCGGCCAGCTTCCCGCAAAGGGCAATCTCTTTACGGGGATGCATTAGTCACGAATGCGAAGGTGGCGGCGCCCGGCAACACATAGAGCACGCCGAGAAAGCGATAAACAATGACGCCAGACCTTACACTGAGATATGCAGAAGAGGCTCCGCCCACTCTGAAGGATGGAACCAACGTTACTAAAACAGTCAGTTGGGAAACTCGCCGTCGAAACCTGGGCCGCTGGCGTCCACCGAGACCGAGCTAAATGCGACAACAGCGCCACTCTTCATCATTTGTCTGTACTATGGTCACCTCGAGCTTTTTGAAAGCCTGTTTTTTGCGTAAAAACAAACGGAAAAGACTCTTTTTGTATGAAATTTATTGGAGTTTAGTACCAAATGATGGGCGCGTGATGTTTTTATCATCTTCAGTTCGCAAGGTTTTACGGAACAATTAATATTGTTTTTATAAAACCATGCCTCAACGGGCCTTTCAGGTAGCGCGTCCCGACCTAGGTGCATTTTAACTTCAGTAGTTCAACGCGGCGCGTTCGCCGTGGAGACCGGGGTTCACCCCTGTCAAGGCCAAAAATAGAAGTCACGTGCAGTTTCTCGAGTGGCCGCTGCGGGAGAAATGGTGGCGTTGTGTTCGTCATTAGCTCGGTGCTCGGAGACAGATTGGGGCCATATTTTTAGGGCTGTCTCTATGGGAGTTTCCCAACTGAGTGTTTTAGTAACGTTGGATGGAACGGAATTATAGGAGGTATTCACTGGACGCCATATTTGAGGGCGATGTTTAGAGCGCATGCTCAGAACGAGCTCACATTAATCGCCTGCTAAGGCCGGCAACCTTGATGGTGCGAAATGCACGCTCCAAAAGGACTGCGGAAGCTCGCCGTCAGCATGCGCTCAGCAGCAGCGCACACGGATATGGCCGCCAGTGAATACTCCCCATCTTTAGCAAAATACTGCTAAATGGAATAAAGAAATAAAAATGAGAGCTGGACTAGTTGGTGGAAGACAAACACAATGTAAATGCAATACCGCGAAACAAGGAAGATTAAGAACGAACGACATAGAAAGCTGTAAAAATATGCCCAGTGTTGTTCGTTCCTTTCCTTAGTCTTCGTTGTTGTGCGCTGTTTCACCTACGACATATTTGCTATTTCCAAACGAATACATGTTTCTATATATATATATAAGCGCACGTTCCTCGCTGTCCTCTTCTGTGACGCTAGAAAAATTGTGCATTTATATACCGGGTGCCCCAAGCAGCGGGCAGGCTCTCTAAACCCACCGTGAAATTCGGTTTCTTAACCTATCGCCCTACGATTTTGTGCAGCGTTGCCCACAGATGGTGCATTTTTTTTTGTGAAATTTGCAAAGAGCGAACTTACCCGAGGAAAAAGTAAAGAAAAAAAATGGATAGACTTCAGTGGAAATGCAGAGAGGCCACCGGCCTTCAAACAATATGGCGCCGTTTCGCACGAGAGACAAGAGATGGCGCAAGCGTTTGCTACGCCAACTGCCGCCAACGAACAAGAATACGGCGCCGAGAGCCAGCGTCAATAGCAGACGATCTTTTCAACTCAAAAGCGGCGCGCGTTCCGCAGCGGCGACAGTCGCAGAACTAAAAACAGGCGCGGTAACAACACCGAACTGCAAAGCAGACAAACATAAGTACCCCGAAAAACAAAACAAAAACAACAACAACAACAAAAAGAAAAGCAACAAAAAAGTCAAAATATCCAGACAAGCAATTTTTTTAATCGATTATGTGTCTATTCAGTGTGTTTTATTAGTAAGGATGATGAAATAATGCATTGGCAGCTGATATCAAAAAAGCTCGCGCCGCTTTTGAGTCGAAAAGATCGTCTGCTAATGACGCCGGCTGTCGGCGCCGTATGCTCGTTCTACATTGGCTTAAAGCGGGTAGTGTAGTTACCGCGTAGCCTCCACCATGCACCGGGAACGGCCGCTCCTTGGAAGGCGGTGTAGGTGGCGGTTCGACCCGCAGCTCCGTTACCGCTCATTCACACTGGAAGCG